>NW_006408549.1:20384724-20450593 GCF_000296735.1 Chrysochloris asiatica | reverse complement strand
CTTCTGTTTTCTCTTGCTGCTTTCATCTCTTTGTCTTTGAGTTTGGAGAGCTTGACTATGATATGTCTTGGTGATTTTCTTTTGGGGTCCACCCTTCCTGGACTTCGTTGGGCTTCTTGTATGTTTATTTTTTCACGTTTGAGGATGTTAGAGAAATTTTCTTCCAGTAGTTCTTCGACTATTTCCTCTGTGGATTGTGTGACTCATTTTGTTCTGTGCTTCCCTGTCAGGGAAGCACCAGAAGTCTTATTCATTATATTTTAAAAAGGAAATTAATTTTGGAATTGTCTTTAGGTATTCAAAAATTTTTTTCTTTGTATCTTCTGTAAGATTTCAATTTTGCTCTCCAATTATGTTGCTTTTTCATTTTAACTGGATATAAAACTGTGTCACTTAAAATTTTTTATTCTGGCATGGTAAATAAATTTGAATAAAGGAAAATGAATAAAATTGATAAACAAATAAAATTTATTAAATAAAATTTACACTCAAATTTGATCACTACTACAAAAAATTACATTTGAAGATAAGAAAGTAAAAATTTCATTTAGAACAAGTAATTTTACTCTCCCCACAGCTTATCTGTCAGTTTGCTATATTTTGGTGGATTGTGTGTTGCTGTGATGCTGGGAGTTACATCACTAGATGGAGAAAGATCAGTGGTTGCAAAATATAGTCTTGGTGATAGAAACTATGCTGGAGATGACATGATAAAAAGTTTTCAAGATCAAGGACTCATTCATTGTAAATACATTTTTTTTTCTTTTTGTAAATACCTTTTTAAACAACATAAATGGCAACTATACAAGTAGACCTCACCAGACAGAACACACAGGAATCAAACTAACTGCATCTGTGGGAAAACACATCAGCTAAAACAAGGCCAGGAATAGATTGTAAAACAGACCATCAGTTACTAATACACAATTCAAGCTGAAGTTTAAGAAAATGAAAACAAATCCATGAAAGCCACATTATGATCTTGAATATATTCCACCTGAAGTTAGAGATGATCTCAAGATTGTATTAGATACCTATGACCAAAGATGACATCAAAATCATACATGAAGAAAGCAAAGCATCATGAAAATGAAGGGAAACAAAGAAAAGACCAAAAGATGCCAGAAGAGACTGTGAAACTTGCTCTTGCATGTAGAGAAGAAATGAGGAAGTAAAAGAGCTAAATAGAAAAATTCTAAGGGCAACTCAAGAAAACAAAGTATGTTACAATGAAATATACAAAGACTGGAGTTAGAAAACCTGAAGGGAAGAACACAATCATCATTTCTCAAACTGAAAGAACAAAAGAAAAAAATTCAAGCTTCAGTTTGAAATATTGAAGGATTCAATGGGCAAAATATTGAATGATGCAGGAAGCAGCATCAAAAGAAGATGAAAGACATACACAAAAAGACTGTACAAAAAAGAATTGGTCAATGTTCAACCATTTCAAGAGGTGGTGGTTGCTGTTGTTAAGTGATGTCAAGTCGGTTCCTTTGTGTATATGTATGTTGTTGTTATTAAGTGCCATAGAGTCAATTCCAACCCATAGCAACCCTGTATAGGGTTTCTGAGAAGCAACTAATGAGCTTGAACCATCGACCTTACAGTTCAAAGTGACTTTTCAGTCCGACGCAGTAACCCACAGCGCCACACCAGGACTCCATATACCTTCTATAGAGATACTGAGGAACTGCTGGTAGATTTGAACTGCCAACTTTACTGGTTAGCAGTCCAGCACTTATCTTACAGTGTTACACCAGTACTCCTTTAAAGAGGAAGCATAAAATAAAGAACCAATACTATTAAAGGAAGAAATCCAAGCTACACTGATGACATTGGTGAAAACTAAGGCTCCAGGAATTGATAGAATGCAAATTGAAGTGTTTCAACAAACTGATTCAGCGCTGGAGGCACTCATTTGTCTATGCCAGGAAAAATGAAAGAGAGGTACGTGACCAACTCATTGAAGGAATTCTTTATCTGTGGAGTCAAATTAACACAAAGTTAACTATCTAGATCCACACAGTTGAATGCCTTTGCATAATCAATAAAGCACAAGTAAATATTTTTCTGGTATTCCCTGCTTTTAGCAAAGATCCATCTGACATCAGCAATGATATCCCTAGTTCCACATTCTCTTTGAATCTGGCTTGAATTTCTGGCAGTTCCCTGTTGATGTATGGCTGCAACAGTTTTTTAATTGTCTTCAGCAAAATTTTTCTAGCATGTGATATTAATGACAGTGTTCTATGCTTTCTGCATTCCATTGGGTCACTTTTCTTTAGAATGGACACAAATATGGATCTCTTCCCATTGGTTGGACAGGTAGCCATCTTCCAAAATTTTTTGAATAGGCAAGTGAGCATCTCTAGTACTTCATCAGTTTGTTGGAATGTTTTAATTTGTATTCCTTTAGTTCCTGGAGACTCATTTTCACCAGTGTCTTCAGTGCAGCTTGGACGTCTTTCTTCAGTACTATTGGTTCTAGGATGTGTACTAGAAGGAAGAAATATAGAAGCTTACCTAAGAGTTTATTGTTGTTGTTAATAGCCATCGAGGTGTTTGGACTCATAGCGACTCCATATAGGATTTCCAAGGAGTGGCTAGTGAGCTTGAACCTCCCACCTTGTGGTTCAAACCAATCTTGCAGTCCATCTCATTAACCTGCAGCACTATACTATGACCTAAGAATTCAGTCAGGAAGAAATTATAAAATATATTCGGGTCTTTGTATAATTAAGAGCCAAGAAGTCAGTTTGAGGACGAAGGTGTGCCAGACCCAAGTGAAAGGTGGACCTTAGAATAAAGAAGACCTTGGAAGAACTGATACATTTGAGTTATGGTGTTGGAGGAGAATATTAAAAGTACTGTGGAGAGCCAAAAGAACAGACAACCTATGTTGGAAGAAGGACAGCCAGAATGCTTCTTAGAAGCCAGAATGGCCAGAGTTCATCTCTTATACTTTGGATGTATTATCCAGAGGGACCAATCACTGGAGAAGGACATCATGTTTGGTAAAAAGGAAGGTCAGTGAAATAGAGGAAGACCCCAAACAAGATGCATCGGCACAGTGGCAGCAGCAATGGGGTCAAGTGCAGCAACAATTGTGAGGTTGGCACAGGACCAGGCAGTGTTTCGTTCTGTTGTGCATAAGGTTGCTATGAGTCAGTATCCACTTGATGGCATATAACAACAACAAAACATGGTCAAGGGATGATCTATTAAGTTATACAGCTTTGCAGGTACTCTTTCACTTTCTGTTGTAGGCACTGGGAATATGCTTGCAAAAACAATAGACAGACCATCTGCTTAAGAGAATTGAGGGGTATGTATTAGTAATGGGCTATTTCTGGTATGCCTGAAATGTATACTTTGAAAGCAGGGCCTACGAATGAAAAGAATGTACATGGTCAGAAAAATAGCACAAAACACTACCTCTGTAGCAAGAGAGGGAGTCCTGGTATGGTGCTGTGGGTTAATGTGCTGGACTGCAAAGTCAGTCTGAACTTCAAGGTTGGTGGTTCAAGCTCACCAGTTGCTCCTTGGAAACCCTATACAGGCTCACTATGAGCCAGAATTGACTCCACAGCACTAAACATAACAGCAAGAGAGATGGTATTGAAGCAAATAGATCGTGCTTTAGTGTAAGAGTCAAACTATGAATCGGAACCAACTCGACTGCACTTCACAATAATGTTTTCTGCTCCTAAAAAGATTTACAGTCTTGGAAACATTGGGTTGCTATGAGTCAAAATGGATTTGATGGCAGTTTTAGAATTGGAATGCAATGTCAGGAGTCCATGGGTGGCACAAATGATTAAGCACTGAACTGCTGAGGTGCAATCAATTATTTGATATAGGTTCTTTAGCCAGTTTTTATAATTCTTAACAAATTACTGGGTTGTTGTTGTTGTTGTATGCCGTCGAGTCAATTCTGACCTATAGCAACCCTGTATAGGGTTTTCGAGGAGTAGCTGGTGAGCTTGAACCAGAGACCTTACAGTTTAAAGTAACTTTGCAGTTCAGCACAGTAGCCCACAGCACCACACCAAGGCTCCAAAAATTACTGGGTAGGACTGTGCAAATGTGAGATGTGTGTTGCCCACTAAGGGGATTAGATAGCTTTCTAATAATGTAAATAAGGTACCTGGCAACCATGTGGATGACACCATGCAAATAGGGTGTATGGGATTCTAACTGGGGATTGGTTAGTTTTGCCAATCTGCTAAATTTTAAATGAGTCATTTCAGAATTGGGAATGAAGATTTCATCATCATCAGACCCTGATATCCCTGCATGTTGAATCTCCTCTGAGGCAGCAGCAGCTAGCGCCAGACACAGAACAGTGGGCTTTCTGACCCACAGAGTCAGAAAACCAAGTGCCTTGTTTGCGCAATGTAGTACCTCCTGGCATTTGCCTGGGGACCTAGGTTTGCCAACCTGTGGAACTAGAACTGAGTGCTTTTGGGTGATGCTACTGGTGGGATAGAGTGCCATATATTGGATGGATACAAACTGGCAGCATTGAGAGAGCTTTGTAACATTGCTCCTACAGGCCAGATGGCTAAGAAGAGGTGGTCCTGGTTTAAGAACTGTTTCCTGATCATTTTTTTATCTTGAATTGTAACCTGTTAAATTCCCTAATAACCCTGCAATAGTGGGTATTTTCTGTGAGTTCTATGTAGCCATTGCAATGGACATTGAACCAGCAGAGAAGTAGAAAATTCCTTGGGAAGGATGACTGGTGTCAGATTTGGTAAAGGGGGTTGGAGGGTGGAGGCATATGTAACTACCACTTCGTAAGAATCAACCTTGTTTCATTCTCCTTCCGCCTTGGGAAGTCAGAGGAGGTTAGATGTGGCACCCACACTGTTTTCACAATAGTGTGGGTGCCACATCTATTACTAATAGGCTGGGGTTGAGACCCATCCAAAGGGCTAATGGAAGCTAAGAAATCTACCAGACCTTCTTGAGCCTCAGGACTTATTCACCTTGCAACTCTGTGGTTCATTCTTTGTCTGGTGGTGGTGTGGTGCTGTTGAGTCAGTTTCAACTCATAGGATCCTGTGTAGGGTTGCCGAGGCTGTAAATGTTTACAGGAGCAGAAAACCTAATCTTTCTCTCTCGGAACAGCTGGTAGTTTCGAACTGCTGACCTTGAGATTAGCAACCCAGTTTATAACCACTATGCTGTCAGCACTCCTTTTATTCTTTGTCCAGTCTTGACGAATTTCACCCTACACATCTGTTGCTTAGTGGTCAGCAAAAGACTCAAGAGATCACAGTGTAGGTTTCTGTATCTTTTTTGCTTATGTAGTTGGCTCCTCTCCAGTTCTGTGTCCTGAAAAATTTCGTCATCTCCTCAAATTCTCTTCTCTGTCTCCTCAATTCAGGGTGTTAGTTTCATTTTATACCCATTAAAATTCTCTCTCCAAACCCAGCAACACTAGAATTCTCAAGCATGCATTATTCTATCTGTAATAATGTTCTAGAGATCAGCAGTTCTCTCCATAGTAGTCTTTAGCTCTCCAAATCCAATAGAATGGTAGGATGAACTAAGTAGTCAAAACCATCCTGTCTACTAAGACTATGAAACTCCAACTCCTTCCATGATACCTGCAATTGAAAACCCTATGGAGCACAGGTCTACTGGGACACACCTGCGGTCACTATGAGTTAAAATCAACTGGATGGTAGCTGTGTGTGTTTTTTAAACTAATACCCAAAACAAAACTAGCACTCAGCAATCTCACACTCACCAAAAATTTTTTGATCATGTAACCAGAAGAATAATCAATCTATAGAAGCAAATTAGGTGCTTTGGTAACACAATGGTTAAGCACTTGCCTGCTAATCAAAAGGCTTCAGAAAATAAAAATCTGTTCCCATAAAGATTACAAACTAGAAAAACTTATGAGGTAATTTTATTCTGTCATCTAGGGTTCCTGGGGGTGGTGTGAGCTAAACATTGGGCTGCTAACTGCTAGGTCAGCAGTTCAAACCCAACAGCTGGTCCAAAAGAGAAAGATGAGGCTGTCTGCTCGGTAAAGACATACAATCTGAGAAACGCCTAAGAGCAGTTGTACTCTGTCTTACACACGGTCTATGTGAGTCAGAATCTACTTGATGGCAGTGAGTATGAGTCAGCATTGGATCAATGGCACACAACAACAACAACAATAGAACCCAAGTGGGAAATTATATAAGTGATGAAAATTAACAAGTAAGAATGACAAAAGAACTATTATAAATATGTCCAGCTATTTAAAGGAAAACATGAACATAATGAGAGAACCAAGTATCTTTCAAATGAAATTTCTAAGGTTGAGTAATATAATATTTAAAGTGCAAAATTTATGTTGTTGTTGTTAAGTGCTGTCAAGTTGGTTCTGATTCATAGTGACCATTTTTAGGGTTTCTGAGATTTTAAAAATCTTTGTGGGAGCAGAAAACGTCATCTTTCACCTAAGGAGATACTGGTGGACTTAAACCGCAGACCTTGTGGTTTGCAGTCCTATTGTATGGAGCCATCATGTTGCAAAATTTATAGGATGAACTTAGCAGGAGATTGTTATTGTTGTTGTTAGGTGCCATTGAGTTGATATGGACTCATAGTGACCTTACGCACAGCAGAACGAAACACTGCCTGATCCTGGGTCAACCTCACTATTATTGCCACGCTTGAATCCACTGATACTGCTACTTTGCCAATCCATCTCACTGGGGGTCTTCCTCTTTTTCTCTGACCCTCCACCTTAGCAAACATGATATCCTTCTCCAGGTTCCTCCTGACAGTATGTCCGAAGTAGGAGATTAGACACAAAAAAGAAAAGACCAGATAAATCTAAAACGTACTAATAAAAACTAAGCAAACTGATGTGCAGAGAGACAAATATTCTAAAAATAAAGTAACAAATAAGACAAAAATAAATCAGGAAAAACAGAGCCCCAGTGACCTATGGGTAAAAATTAAAAATTAAAAATATATGCTATTAGAGTCTCAGAAGGAGAACAAAGCAAGTAGAGGGGGCCAGAAAAAAGTATTTGAATAAATAACACCAAAAATTCCACAGGCATCATGAAACTTACAAGCCCACAAATCCAAGAAACCTCATAAATACATTGCAACTCATACAGACTATGTTATAATAAAAACCAATGATTAAAGTATTTTTAAAGAGACAAACAAAAGCTGTATTACCACAGAAAACAAAATTATTTCAGATTTTTCATCAGAAACAATGCCAGCCAGAAGGTAAGGCATGATACCTTTAAAGTTCGGAAAGAAATAAGAAAGCTATCTGTTTGAATTGAATTGTGTCCCCTAAAATATGTGTTGTATATCTTTTGATGTGGCACTGTAAGCTAAGCACTTGACTGCTAACTGTAAGGTTGGTGGTTCCAATCCACCAGCTGCTCCTTGGAAGTCCTATACAGGGTCGCTATGAGTCAGAAGGCACAGCATTTGCCAGTAACAATAACAATTTCAGCATTTGTGCCTATGGTGATAATCTCATTTGGGAATACGTTGTCTTTGTCATGTTAATGAAACAGGATCAGTGTGCGTTATGTTTTAAATCTATCTCCTTTGTGATATAAAAGAGATTTAGTAAGCAAGGAAAAGAAGCAAATATTGGGGGAGAGAGATGCCAAGCCACATGAAGATTATCACCTGTGGTATTTTTGTTATACCAGCGCTAGATAACTAAGAAAGACTAGAAGAATTCATGCATTTCAGTTACAGAAAAAAATTGAAAGTACAATGGACTACAGAAGAAAAGAACAAATTAGTGTTGGAAGAAGTACAGCCAGAATAATCCTTAGAAGCCAGGAGGGGGAGACTTCACCTCTCATACTTTGGACATGTTGTCAGAAGGTACCAGTCCCTGGAGAAATACATAATGCTTGGTAAAGTGGAGCATCAGCGAAGAATAGGAAGACCACCAACAAGATTGATTGCCACAATGGCAGCAGCAATGGGCTCCAGTGTAACAACAATTGTGAGGATGGTACAAGACTGGGCAGCGTTTCGTTCTATTGTATATAGGGTTGCTTGATGCTACCTAGCAACAAGAAGATAACTAAGACAGACTTTGGTACTGAGAAATGAGGGTGCTGCTCTAACAAATCTCACTTATGAAGGACCACAGTATGGAATATACTTCAATGTAAAGAAGAAACAAAATTTCTCTCAATTGGACCAAAAAACAACATCATGATAAATATAGTAAAGCTTTAAGCTGTCAAGGATTTGATATTATATGAGTCCACAATTAAAGCCTATGGAAGCATCAGTCAAGATATCAAATGACGTATTGCACTGGGCACTTTTGTACAAAAGATCTCTTAAAGTGTTAAATAGCAAAGAAGTCACTTTGAAGACTAAGGTGCTCATGACCCAAACCATGGTATTTTTGATGGCCTCATATGCATGTGAAAGCCAGACAATGAACAAGGAAGACTGAAGATGAATGAACACATGTGACTTATAGTTTTGGAGAAGAGAATTAAACATAAAAGGACTGCCAGAAAAATGAAATCTTGTCATCCTTGCTTCTCAGAGCATTCTGACAACACTCCTTCCAAGACAGACTGGTTCATACTTTGTTTCATATATGTGGACATGCTATTAGGAAGGACCACTAACTGGAGACAGATAATCATGCTTGAGAAAGTAGAGGGTCAGGGAAAAAGAGGAAGTTCTTTAATGAGACAGACAGACACAGAATTGCAACAGTGGGCTCAAATATAATGATTGTGAGGATGGTACAGGATCCGGCAGTGTTTCACTTAGTTTACATGGGTCACTATGAGTCAGAACTGACTTGATACCCCTTACAGCAACAGTAGTAAACCCTAGATTTCCTTGAAGAGACTGTAGAATTATGGATTTCAAAGGCAATTCTGATGAGGGCTCAAAAGGAAGTGAGTAGAGCAATAGAGACAGTCTCTATCATCTTAGAAAATACATATGATACCAGTAGCATAATGTTGCTAGAAACGTGGATGTCAAATGTGTTTCTGATGAGAGTTCAAAAGAAAATGGCAAACATGTAATTGGGCAATGGAGGAAGAGTGATGCTTTTTATGAAGTGGCAAAGAACTTGTGTGAATTATGTTTGAATATTTGGTGGAAGGTAATTTTGTAAGTAGTGAACTTTGGTATCTAGCGGAGATTTATAAGCAAATCATAAAAGGGCAAATCATACTTGCCACATATAGTAAAATGAGAGAAGAAAGAGATGGACTTAAAAATGAACTGTGTAAAATGAAAACAAAACTTACAGATTTGGAAAATTGTGTTGTACAAGTAAGGACACATCCTAGAATTTTCAACAACAATATGACTATATCATCTTATGTTAAAAAGTTTAAACCTATGACAGATTACCTAACCAACAACCATAGCAGAAAACCCATCAACATACAATGACAGAGACAGTGAAAGAAAAAAAAAAAAGAGAGAGAATGTTATCTACCTATTGGAATTCTATAGGCAGGAAACAGGCCAAAGGAAGTATACTTATTCTTTTTAAAAAAAAGAAAATAACTATTCCTGGAGCAGCTTGGAGATCATCAGCACTGGACGGAACACATGAAACAGGGCTGCCAATGGTGGGGCCTGGCTTCTAGGGTTTCAAAGCATAACAACATATCTTCCTAGGTTTCAAAATGTCAGATCTTCACCACGGAAATGAGTGATAAGCTGCTGTTCTTAGAGGGCTCAGAATCAAGGCCTAGAGCCTACAAACAAATGGCTGCTTGGAAGAAGAGCTCAGCAGCCTGGACCAAGGGGGTGGCCAGCTTTTGCTTTAGTACATAGGTACTGGACTACCCCCAGTACACTTCCCCCTACAGAACTTGGTCCCTGCAGGTTGATTGAGTAGTGAGGAGATGCAGCAGTAACTTCCTCTGCCCTCACCTTTCACCTCTCTTGCCACTTGTGGGTCCATCTTGGAAGGGCTCCATCAAAGCCCATCTCTTTCTGACGAAGTGCTGCAATGGTGGCTCTAGTGGTGAGGGAGAAACTGACAAGAGGTCTTCTGGAGAACTGGTTGCTTCAGCTTCAAGCCTGACAGATATGGGTGGCTCTGTGGACAGGGAGCTGTATGTGGAGCGGAAACCCAGACTGATGTGCAAAATAGTTGGAAAGTTGATGTTTTACTATTATAGTAAATACAAAATATTAGATAATGAGATAGCCCATTAGTGAAGAGTAGATGTATTCTCAATGATAAAACACTGAATGTTTTATGACCAGGAAGAAGACAAGGGTGTCGTTTCTCACCATGTCTTTTTAATATTGAAGAAAACTTTTTTTTTTCATAGTGATATGATTGTATACATGGAAATTCCTAAGGAATTGATACAACTCTACTAGTACTGTTATTTATTACAAAACTAAGAAACACATTATAAAAGCATTAGCACCGCTGTTGTTAAATGCTGCTGAGTTGGTTCCAACTCATAGTCACCTTTGTATAGGGCTTCTGAGGCTGTGAATCTTTGTGGGAGCAGAAAGCCTCATCTTTCTCCTGAGGAGAGGCTAGTGGGCTTTGAAAGCAACCTTGTGGTTCACAGGTCAGTTTTTATCCTACAGAGCCATCTCATTCCCCAAGAACCAGCATATAAAGCCAGTATTTAAAAATCCAGATTAAGCAGCAATGACTCTCTTTCATAAATGCATGTGGTGGAACATGTGGTGGAACAGGCTGTCTTAACCCGTAAAGCTTATATATGTATATACAAAGAGATTTACACCAAGGAAATGGTTCGTGTAGTTGTAGAAGGTAGTCACTCCCAAGTCCATGGGTTAGATGACAAACTGGAGGTTTCTGCAGGGCTGTGGCTGCAGGGCTGATAAACCCAGATCAGCAGGTCAGACGGTTGGCAGGCTGGCAGGCAGGTACTGCAGTTAAGAAGGCAGGCTACTGACAACACCCAGGATCGGCAGGTAATAGAACAGGACACTGGCTCAACTATAACGTTGGTGCTTTCGAACTAAGCTGGAAGACAAACCAGATGCAAGATCCAGACTCAGCAGAGAGGAAGCAAGTTTTGCGTGAGTGGCCTATTAATTAGAAGCAGGCCCGAGGAAACTTTCCCGAGGAAAGTTCTCTTCAATTGGTTGGCTGCTCCTAGCCAACTTCATCTTAGAGTTGATTACAGTGTATGAGATCTCAACATAGGGAAGAGCTACAACTACAGAACCATTGAAAATCCCCACTCAGTCACGTTGGCATAAAACCTTAACTATCACAGTGGGAAACAAGAAACCTTTTTTGCTTCACAGAATTTGAGAATGACACAGCAGGACAGTTCTGGTTTGGAGGCTCTGATGAAGTTGCAGTTGAGATGTCAGCTGGGATTGCAGTCATCTGGAGGCCTGACTGGGGCCAGAGGATCTGTTTCCAAGGTGTCACAGACACGGGGAAATTGGTGAGAAGCCTCAGATTCTTGCTGGTTGTTGGCAGCACGTCTCAGCTCCTGGCTACCCAGGACTGTTTGATATGCTCTGGATAAGGCAGCTGTCTTCTACTAGAGTGAGTGATCTGAGAATACAGAGGAGTCAGGATGCCTTTTTATAACCTAGTCTCCAAAGTGAGACGCTGTCATTTTTGCAGTATCGTAGCCACTGAAGCAAATCACCAAGCACAATCAGTAGTCATTTGGAAGAGAACCAGGCTCCACCTTTCGAAGGGAAAAGTATCAACAAATTTGTGGACATATTTTGAAACTACTACAATTTGATAACGATTCTTTAACAAACCAGTTGGAAAAGACTATCAGAAAGACTATTTAGAGAAAATGAAAGTTAGAGCATCCTAAAGAATTAAATTCTGTAATGTTATTGTTATTTTTAAATGCTCTCAACTCAGTTCCGACTTATGGCAATGCTGTAGGGTTTCCGAGGACCACCTGGTGGATTGGACCACTGACCTTGTGGTTAACAGTCCCTTGCTTAGCCTACAGTGCCACGGGAAAGCAAAATGATCAAACAAGTAGGAAAACAATGTCAATATATAGTATGAATGGGAAAGGATTTGTGAAGCAAAAGATAAAGACTAAAATGAAGACGGAAATGACCAATAGGTCTAACTATGATCAACATCTTCACTACATAAAGTGCCCTTTTGTGAATAAACTCATAGAAAAATGGACAATGGACAAACAATAAATATTCACGCCCCCTTACTCAATTCTGACCCTAAGCGACCCTACAAGACCAAGTAGTACTGCTTCACAGCGTTTCCAATGCTCTAAATCTTTCTAGAAGCAGACTGCCTCATCTTTTCCCCATGGAGCAGGAGGTAGATTTGAACTGCCTACCTTTTGGTTAGCAATCAAGCATTTTACCACTGTGCCACCCACAATAAGATAATGTATTTGCCACAGCACTTAACAACAACAGAGTTGACATATCCGTCATTGTTCTGGAGTGCCATCGAGTTGGTTCCAACCCATAGCAGCCCTGTATAGAGTTTCCAAATGGCAGCCAATGAGCTTGAATTACCAACCTTGTGGTTCAAATCAAGTATGCAGTCCAGCGCATTAACCCACAGTACCACACCAGGACTCTGATTTATCCATTATCCATTGGTGGTGGTGGCTGTGTGCCATGGAGTCGTCTCCGACTCATAGCAACCCTATACAGGGTTTCCAAGGCTGTTAGGTACAGTGAATACAGTGCCTCCAGCCTGTAATACTTTTAGGGGCCTATAAAATATTTTACTCTTTAAATCATAAGAGGAAAAAATTATTAAGTCCAAGAATTAATGTATGTTGCTGTTGTTGCTAAGTTCTGCCTAGTCAGTTCTAACTCATAGTGACCCTGTATAGTTTTTCTGAGGCTGTAAATCTTTACAAGAGCAGAAAGCCTCATTTTTCCAAAGGAGCAGCTAGTGGGTTTGAATTGCCAACCTTGTAATTATCAGTCTAGTGCCCATCCTACAGTGCCACCAAAGCTCCAGTCTAATGTATAATGCCACTATATTTGTATTTGTATTATTTTCTGGAGGAAGAGGCCTATAAAGAAAAAAATGCCCATGAAAATCTTAATGTGGCCGTGGGTGGCAGAGCTTAGTTTGGACTCACTCTTGATTCCTAAGCCTACTTTATTTCTGGAGGGAAACTTGCCATTAAGTTTCAAAATGTAGAAAATTATTCATACCCTTTGATTACTTTGAGGAATTTTATCAAAGGCAGTAAATAAGGATGTGGATAAAGCTTTACAAAAGCATATTCATGTATAATAGCATCATTTGAGTCAGAGAAAAAGAGGAAGACCCCCAACAAGATGGATTGGCCAGGTGGCATCATTGATGGCGTCAAGTGTGGCAGCGGTGGTGAGATTGGACCAGGATCGGACATTGTTTCGTTCTGCTGTGCATGGGGTCGCTATGAGTCGGTTCCAACTCGATGGCACTTGACAACAACAACAGCCTCATTTGAAACCATACAAGCATTCTATAATAAAAGGCTGGTTTAATATTGGGTGTTAACATAGGGACTGAGGTTAATCCTTTTGTATGGAGCTGAGCTTCATGTAATCAGGGGAGTTTGTAATGAGATGCAAGATCAGACAAGTGAAAGGAGGTGTGTAGACATTCTGCAGATGGAATACAAACCACTGCTGTGTATTTTTATGGAATTTCTGAGAGAGCTCTTTCAAGTACCTTGTAATTATTTATAGGGCCTATATGCAAAAAGACAAGGACAGGGTCAGGAGAAACAGTACAGGGACAAGTACTGTACAAACACACTTAAAGAACTGGTGACAGCTTGTCAGAACAGGAGGAAAAGACCTTGTAGGCAAGAAAGATTCCTTGGATATCATGTTGATCTCTGTCTTGAACGCTCTGAAAGAGCCAATGGAAGATTTCAAACAGTGGAGTGGAATGTTCAGATGTAGATCTTAGACAGATAATTGTGGATATGGTGTGTACCAAGTCCAGGTAAGAAGCCAGAGGGCAGGAATTAATGCAACTGAGGGAAGGGAGTATGCGTTCCTCCATCAATGGATTGTACACATACATGGAGTGTCAGTTCTTGGTACACACTTTTTTCAAAAATCTTAGTTCTGAGAAAGAAGAGAGAGAACTGGGCGGGGGGGGGGGGGGGTTTAAAGTCAAGAAAGAATTTAAGACAGAGGAGTCTTAGACATGATTATGTAAAGGAGTTGTGGCCTGTAGAGAGGGCTAGGTTAAAGATTATGTCACATGAGGGAGCTCACAAGTGGAGAGGAGCAGGAGTACCTATCCTATGAGACAAGGTAAACAAATAAGTATGGGTGGGAGTGCATGAGGTGATTGGGCATAAATGATAGAATTCCATGCCTGATGGCCTTTATTATCCCTTTGACTTGGAAGGCCTGGAGAGAAATGTGCTCCTACAGTCTTTTAGTTGCAAAATGGTTTGACTGAGCCTCAAGTGTCAGCAGCTCTTCTCTAAACTAGTTTGTATACTTTATTGTCGTTAAGTGCCATCAAGTGGGCTATGTCTCATAGCAACTCTGTATAGGGTTTCTGAGGCTTCTTAAATCTTTGCGGGATCAGAAAGTCTCATCTTTCTCCTGCATAGTGGTTGTCAGGCTTGAACTGTGGACCTTGTGATTTTCAGTCTAGTACTTACCTAGGTACAACAATCATAAAACCTTGTCCTTGAGTGATCCAGACTCATGGTGACCCAATGTGTGTCAGAACAGAACTGTACTCCATAGTGTTTTCGCCAGGCCTTTCTTCCCAGCTGCCTCTAGGTGGACTCAAGTCTCTAACCTTTTGACATTATTTGCATCACCCATGGAGCTCTGGTAGCATAGTGGTTACGAATCGGGCTGCGAACCTCAGGGACAGCAGTTTGAAACTACCAGCCGCTCCACGGGAAAGATTTACAGCCTCGGAAACCCTGTACAGGGAGGGTCACTATGAGTGGGAACTGACTCCTCGGCACATAATAACAACAACATTTGCATCACCCCTTGAAAAAAAGGGAACCGACTGAAAAGCACTAAACAACAACAACCTCACGTGGTTGTGTTGTAAATTAATGGTGTCAACGGACATACTTGCTCAAAAGCATTAGATTTATCCTGGGCTGATGCGGGGGCGGAGGGAAGTAAATGTTTTGATGAGCAATAAAAATGGACTGAAGTCTTCTGCTATGACTGTCTGTTTAAAAGCAATGATTTACTCTTGCAATGGGTCTTGTGTCAAACACTCAACAAGGTCAGAAAGTATTTATTAACAGCCTGCTTTTGCTGTAAAGCGTTCAAGAAAAGAACACCAGTGCCCCTTAACTTGACTGAGGAACTTGACTGAGGTCATGTACTTGGTTGGACTGTGCACCGGAAAGTCAAGTCAGCAGTACCCGCCGCCAGTTTGGAGAAGCCTCTTCCCAAATCTTGGTCACAGCACCGCCCCTTCCACAGGTTCAGGTCCCACCCCCGTCTCCCATTGGCGGGCCCTCCACCTCGACTCGACCACTCCGAAGACCCGGACGAGCGGAGTTTTCTAAAGGCATCGTCTGGGAGCCTTCGCTGCGCATGCTCGCGGAAAACCGGATTCCAGGTCCGGAGTTGGAGGTTTTGGGCGTCCGCGGAGGAGCGCGCGGGGCCGGGGCCGGCTGGGAGGCGCGCGCTCGAGGCGCGGCGCCGGTGACGCGGGCACGCTGCGAACTCCCGAGGCGGGAGGTGTGGGGTCGCCTGGGGGTGGCGTGTGGCCGGGGTGGGGTGGGGGGAGGGTCGGGTGTCGACGAGCTCGGCGTGCGGGTTCCGAGTGGCTGCAGGCGGCCTGGGCTGCCGGGGCCGACGCCTGGGTGGCTGCCGCCGCCGCGCCTGCTGCGAGATGGCGATCTTGGGTGCGGAAGGGTGAGGGCGCCCGCCGGGAGCCGACGGCTTCGCGCCGGGTAAGGACACCGCGGGGCGGGGGACGGGCGGCGTGGGTGCGGGCCCCGAGCCTACGCGGTAGACCCGGAGCCGGGCACCGTCCGCACCGGGCGAAGTGCTCGAGGGGCCGTCGGGTGTCGATCCGCGCAGCCCTGGCTGCCTCTTCCAGTCCGGGGGCCGCGAGTTTCCTGGGGTGGGGTCACGGGTCTTGCCCCGAGTTGTCCCTGGCTGAGGCCTGTGCTAATGATCCTGAAATGGAACGAAGTGTTTCCGTGACTCCGCAGCTGCAGTTCCAAGCTTCTCGGAGCCTTCTTTCTACCTTCCTTTCTAACACCTCCCCACAAAACAGATACGTGGACTTTTGCGGGTGCCCTGACTTTTACCGTAATCCAGCGGTTTCAAAATTAGGAATCTGACATTAGAACGCCTTTTCCTGACATGTTCTTGTCACTCCCGGTTCACCACTGACTGCAGCTCCCCTCAACACAACCCCCACCTCTACCTTTGTGACCTAGTAGGTCTCAGTGACCTTGCAGTTTTTACAAGTCCTTATCTATGATTTGAACCCTCTTCTTGACCTTTTTCTTTTTTTCTTTCTCCCATTGCGTTCACAACCTTTAAATGACCCATCTGAACAGTTCTTTCTCTACCCCATTGATTTGGAGTTGAGCTTCCTTTGCTCCTGTAATTTACATGACGCCTTCATTACCAAAGAAAAGAAATATTTACTGTTTTGCAATTTTTACTTATTTCAGTGCAAAATATTTTCCAGCGGCTTCATGTGAGTTTCTGTTTTTAAAATTCTATTGGTAATAGTTGTGGGAAAGAATAATGTCCAGAGTTAACTTTCTTAGTCCCTTTTTGTTTTGGCCCTAAATACTGTTTAAAGTTGTCTGCAGATTTCTGCAAGAGTTCAAGCTTATGTATAAATCCACTTTCCTCTACTCACAGTTTATATTATACAAGCAAAGTGCACTGTATATTGCACCTCTCAAAAGGATTCAGTGTGATTCGTCTTTAGTCATACAATAAGAATTTAGCTGTGGCTGGAATACTCACTTTATATAAATGTTGTTAAGTACTGTGGAGTCGGTTCCGACTCATAGTGACCCTGTATAGGGTTTCCAAGGCTGTAAATCTTTACGGGAGCAGAAAATCTCATCTTTCACCCGCGGAACAGTTGGTAGTTTCGAACTGCTGACCTTGAGGTTATCAGCCCTATTCGTAACCACTAGGCTACCAGAGCACCTTTTTATAAATAGTATTTTTTAAACTGAAAGCTTAGTCACCAAGTGTTGAGAGCTACCCAGAATTGATAATTAAAAGTGTGTGGAATAATTCATTCTTTAGGACTTGGTTATGTGCTGTGGAGCCCACCTTGCCTAGGGTTTCTGAGGCTGTAAATCTTTACGGGAGCAGAAAGCCTCATCTTTCTTTCGTGAAATAGCTGGTAGTTTCAACTGCTGAACGTGATATAGTAGCCCAACTCATAGCCACTGTGCTACCAGAGCATCTTTAGGATGTAGTTTATTAATATTTTCAAACAGTTTATCCTCCGAAATGCAAAACTGTCTACAAGACCGAAGACTCCAGTGTTTTGATACGTTGTAACCAGGTTATGTATTTTTGGAAGCTTGGCATGATAGGAAATGTCAAGAAAAGGTTTCTGCTTTCAAAGAGATTATAATCTTTGCTATTTATCATTTTTACTGCCCTGCACAATTATTAAGAGTCTACTGACCATGTGGGGTGTTTAGGGAAATTGAAAAGTGAGGATGATAACAATCTATGCCTTCACAGTTCTCACAGACTAGGGAGGTAGGTAGAACTGCACACAAAGGGCTAATTGTCTTTATAGTTAAATTTCATGAATGATAAGAAAATGCTCTGGGGATTGATTCATACTCATAGGGGATAGAGATCAGATCTCACTTGGCAAAATCTGGGTTTGTTTGTGGCACTTTTGGCTTCGGAAATCTCAGTTTTGAAGGAATACTTTGATTTTCAATGGACAGGGAAAGAGAAAGCGAAAAACAAGACAGCACAAAGTTCATACATATGAAGTATGGCAATTAATTGTGTTTAGGTGGAACATAAAGTATTTGTGCAGGAATACTGCCAGTTGCTTTTGGTAGATTCTGATTCTTGGAGGCCCGTAGGGTTTTCAGGACTCATCTTTTGGAAGTAGATCTCCAGGCGCATGTCTTCCTAGTGCCACTTGGTAAGTTTGAACTACCAACCTTTTGGCTAGTAGTTGAACATTTCACTGTTTATGCTACCCAGGGACTTTTGTACAGAAATGTTGTGAAGTGCTGTCTTGGTTCTGGCTCTAGTGACCCTGTATAGAGTTTCCAATGAAAGGCTGGTAGGTTTGAACAATACCACACCTGGACTCTTTGTACAGGATTGGTGGTGGTGGTGGTTTTGTACTATGAATCAAGTCAGTTCTGACTCATAGTGTTCCTGTATAGGATTTCTGAGGCTATACATCCTTACAGGAGCAGAAAAGCTCATTTTTCTCCATCAGAATGAATGGTAGATTCAAAATATTTACCTTGTGGTTAGCAGCTCAGCTAGTAATCCACTACCCTACCAGGGCTCCTTTGTACAGGAGTGTTGTTGTTAAGTGCCATCAAGTTGGTACTGACTCACAGTGACCCTGTATAGGTTTTCTGAGGTATGTCTGGTGAGCTTGAACTGCCAACTTTGCAGTTCAAACTGACTTTGCAGTCCAGCGCATTAACGTACAGCGTCGTACCAGGATTCCTTGAACAGGCATTGTTATTAGTATTGTTAAGTGCCATCAAGTAGTTTGCAGGATAAAAAATTGGGCTAGTTTATGGATTGTTTTGGATGTTAGAGTAATGACCTTAGATTTAAGATGGTTAGGCTCCACAGATGATGTTTCAGTTGGAAATGAAATGATTAAAGCCTTGTTTTAGAAGGATTCCTCTGGCAGCTGTGTAAGTTGGAGTAGGGAGAGTTTGGAGATAGAAGGACATCCTGATTGCTGTTGTCATTAATAGCAACAGGTTTGCACTTTGCCAGTAATAATTTGAATGGAAAGGAGAAAGGGAGTAGACAGAATTTGATGAGGGAAAATGAAAAAGTAAAATGACTAAGATCCAGCTTGGTTGAGAGACTTGTGGTGTCATTTTGAACAACATCCATGTAAGCTTTTACCTCTGCTTGTGTTTGTTATTTTATAACAATACTTCTGACCTTTTTGTGATTTCTAACCCTTTGTGGTGCTGCGGGATAATGCACTGTTTGAATTACAAGGTCAGTGGTTCAAATTTACCACCTGCTCCTTGTGAACTCTATACAAGTTGCTGTGAGTCCTCAGGAACCAACTTGACAGCACTTAACAACAATAATAACAACCCTTTGTGAAGCTACGGAAATCTGCTGGCTCGGAATATTCTCATATGCTCCTGTGCTGAATGGATATAATTTCAAAGGAGTCTATAAACCAACTGAAGTTATCCATGGAACACAGTGGGCAGTGAGTTCGGTGGAGACCAGCTCTTAGAATTTCTGAGAATCTTGTTAAACTAAAGAACTTAGCTCTCTCCATCCACTTATAAGAATTTTCACTGTAGGGAGGGTTGCTTGTGCCATTGAGTCATAGCAACACTACTAAGTACAACAGAACAAATCACTGTCCAATCCTGTGCCATCCTCAATCATTCCTATGTTTGAACCCATGTGTGGTTTACAGTTCACAGAAAATTTTGACTTATTTTTTATATTACAGAACACACTAACCTAAGAAGTTAAATGCTGCGCTAAGTATTTCAGTTAGCAAGTAGGCAAAGTGGAATCAGGATTCTGTAGACAATGATGTTTTTTTTTTTCTATATGACAAGAATGTGGCTGATTGACCATCAGTTGGGTGTAGTTGTTTCCAGGAGGTTTCTTCCAGTTCTCAACATTTTGTGACTCTTTGTCTTAAGTTTTCAACAGACTATTTCTACCTTTGGTTTCCCCTGTGTGTGGAAGCTGGTGAGTCTAAGGGGTGAATTGTTTGGCAGATGGGTCACACTGATCATTTTGATATTTGTTGTTGTTGTTAAGTGCCATCGAGTCGGTACCGACTTACAGCGACCTAATGCACCGCAGAACTTTGTAATTCTCATTTTGGGTTGTAGAGAGGAGAGAAGAGTGGTGAAGTGAGTGAAATAGAGACTTGACCAACTTTTTTGTCTTCTCTATTCAGGTCTGCCTTATTAAGTGTTCTTTATTCAGGAAGCTTTGTCAAGGGAAAATTGAAACTGAAGTAGGGAGCTCTTATTAAATGCCTCCCACAGTACTAAGTGGAGCCCTGGTGTGCTGCATTGTAGGATAAGCACTGAACTGTTAACCACAAGGTCGGCGGTTCAAACCCATCAACCGCGACTCAGAAACTCTTCACAGGATTGCTGTAAGTTGGGACTGACTTAGCAACACTTGACAACAAAAGTATTAAGTAACCTTAACTCTTCCTAGTATGGTGAAAGCATAATTTGGTTGGTAAATAATCCATTTTTTTTGTACCTATAACCTTTTCTCCCTGGTATCAGGGAACCAAGAAGTCCCTGTTTGTGCAATGGTCAAGCACATGGCTACTAACCAAAAGGCTGGAGGGTTGAACCTATCCAGAGGCACATTGGAAGGAAAGCGTGGTGATGTGCTTTCGAAAGTTCACAGCCATGAAAACCCTGTGGGGAACAGTTCTGCTCTGAATGGGATTGCCATGAGTCAAAAATGACTTGATGGCTGGTTTTAGTAGGGAACTAAAGCAAGTTATTACTTGGTATCTTCTGTCTCTTTTCTCTTTCTCTAAAAATAAAATGAGTAGCAGAAAAACCGGTAAATTCCCTTTTATAGTAATGTCCAAGGAACTGGTCACTAATACTTAGTGGAGGAAAAATGTCTAAGAGAGAAGCACATATATAGATGAATTTTACTCGTTTTTACTGGCATTAAGAATATTATGGAATCTTGGTGTGATACTCTGGGTTAATGTGCTGGACTGCAAAGTCAGTTGGATCCACACACTTGGCGGTTCTAGCTTACCAGCCGCTCCTCGGAAACCCTATACAGGGACATTATGGTTTGGAACTGACTTGACGGCACAATAACAAGAATATTAATACCTTACATTGTTGTTGTTAAGTGCTGTCAAGAGGATTCTGACTCAGCGACACTGTATAGTGTTTCAGAGGAGTGGCTGGTGGGTTTGAAACCCCATCCTTGTAGTTAGCAGTCCAGTACTTATCTAGAACCCCTATCTCATATTAGTATGGTGGTGTGCCATGGAATTGATTCCAACTCATAGCGACCCTGCATAAGGTTTCTGAGGCTGTAAATCTTGACAGGAGCAGGAAGCTTCGCCTTTCTCATGTGGAACTGCCAGTAATTTCTAACTGCTGACCTTGAGGTTAGCAGCCCAACTCATACCACTGTGCTACCACAGAGCCCTGGTGTGGCGCTGTAGCTTAATGTGCCAGACTGCAAAGCCGTTTGAACTGCAAGGTCGGCGGTTCAAGCTCACCAGCTGCTCTTTGGAAACCCTGTACAGGGTCACTATGGGTTGAAACTGACTCAGAGCGACCCTGTATAGCATATCCGAGAAGCGGTTGAGTTTGAACAGCTGATCTTTCTGTTCATACTGACCTTGTGATCCAGTATCCTACAGTGCCATGCCAGGACTCCTGGCAGAAGAAGGGCAATCATTTGTGTATTTAGTTTTGGTTTCTTACACTTAACTATTCATTCACAAAACATCCTATGAGCCAGAGGTTGTTTTACGTATTAGGGATAACCATGTTGAAATAACAAACATGAAGCACATCCTCTTGAAGACTGCTTGAAGTTTAGTAGAGTAACTAGCATAAAGAATGGCATACATAGGTTTTATTCGTCTTCTGAGGTCGAGTGAAATTTGGGAGTGCAATTAGTTATGGCCTTCCTTTTCTGTGAGTTTTAGACAATTATGCAAAAGCACAAGGAACCAGATAAGCATTGTTTTAGCTATCTGTTGTTGTGTAGCACCCCTAAAATGAAGTACCTTAAAAACAGTCAACATTTTATTGACTCATGGTTTTGCTAACTTTGCCTAGACTTAGTTGGACTGTTCTACATCTCAATGTAAAGAAAACAAAAATCCTCACCACTGGACCAATAAACAACATTCTTAACAGTGGAGAAAAGTTTGAAGTTGTTACAGACTTCATTTTTCTTGGCTCAACCATCAACACTCATGAAAGCAGCAGCCAAAAAATCAAACGACGTATTGCATTGGGCAAATCTGCTGCACAAGACCTTTTTCAAGTGTTGAAGAGCAAAGATGTCAGCTTGATGACTAAGGTGCACCTGACCCAAGCCGTGGTATAATAACCTCTTATGCCTGCGAAAGCTGGACAATGAATAAGGAAGATTGTAGAAGAATTGATGCATTTGAGTTAGGGTGTTGGAGGAGAATATCGAAAGTACCATGGGCTGCCAAAAGAACAGATCTTCATTGAAAGAAGTGCATCCAGAGTGCTCCTTGGAGGCAAGGATGGCCAGAGTTCGTCTCTCATACTTTGGACATATTATCAGGAGGGACCAGTCACTGGAGAAGGGTATCATGTTTGGTAAGGTGGAGGGTCAGAGAAAAAGAGGAAGACTCCCAGTGATTGGATTGGCAAAGTGGCAGCATCAATGGGCTTAAGCGTGGCAACAATTGTGAGGTTGGCCCAGGACTAGGCAGTGTTTCATTCTATTGTACATAGGTCGCTACGAGTCGGTACTGACTCGATGTTACCTAACAACAACAACTGACTTTGCTGATAGTCACTTGAATGGCTACCGTCAGCTGGCAGCTGGTCTTTCCTTCTGCCCTTCCCCTTCTTCTTTTTCTATTTCCATGTAGTGTCAGGGACTCTCCCTGTCCCTAAGTGGCCTTTCTAATAGGGTTCTGCTCATATGTGGTGGTTAAGGGATCCTGAGAGTTCAAAAGCAGAAGCAACATTTTAATTTAAGGCTTAGGTTTGGAATCAGCACAGTATTGTTTCTGCCACATTCTATGGGTTACAGCAAGTTACAGGTTCAGCCCAGAGGCAGGGGTGGGGGGAACTAAACTAGAGTATGAATACTGGGAGGTGAAATTAATCTGGGACCAGAAATATAACAGATTACCACATGCTCAAGTATAGCATCAGCTGTATTATATCAAATTGTATGGTTTTTGGAAAACTGTTTTGAAAGCTTAGGCTTACTACCTGTTGCTTTCCCCAACTGTAGACTCTGAGTGTTGGCCTTCCAGAGGAAAAACCAACTGCAAATAAAAGTATATTTGGTTTACTACACAGATGGAAAAAGACAGCACCGCCCTAGTGTGGCACTGTAGGATAACACTGGACTGCTAACTGTAAGGTTGGCAGTTCAAACCCACCAGTTGCTCCATGGAAACCCTATACAGAGATGCTGTGAGTCAGAACTGATTTGATGGCACTTAACAGCAACAAGATCCCAGGATAGAAAAAGAGAAGAGAATTTGGGACTCTGGGCTTTGATACCACTTGCTGTCATCCATGAGCAGAATTGATGTGCGCTGTTGGAGGGCATTGGTGTCCAATAAAGTGCAGAATCCAAGCCACCCAGACCACTTACAAGCAGTGATCTGCCTGTTCTTATGAATTGGATTAGACAAAGCAAAGCAAAGAAATGACTATTCTGGAGACTGTAATTGTAAGTCCTCTCTCCTTATGGAAATGTACGAAATAGGCAGTGATTCTCCTTTCCAAGAAGGGGTCAGATAGAATTATGTGAAGTTGTTTCTTGACTGTACATTACTTGGTAGCTTTAAAATATACTAACATTTACTGAATTGTAGGTGTGGTAGCTCTTTTCACTTAACTAAGGAAAACCAGTTCTTTTGATAGCTGAGTAATATACCCATAATTATGATTAAACAGGATGGCTGGAAGCAAACTGTTGAGTCCTGACTTGAAGTAGGATACTGTGGCCATATATATTGGCCCCAACATGCCAAGGTGTACTATTACTTTATGTTTAGTTGGGATAGGGAGGAGAATAATTAAATGAACTAGTTCTTTTTAAATTAGGTCACTCCTCTCTTACTGTTTAAGACTAAAATCATTCTGGCTTATGCGCTATGAGCCATAGCTTTAATGTCAGAGCTGACTTCTGTCAGTACTGCTTATGAGCCATCCTGCCTCTATCTCTTGTGTAAAATGTAAAAGGATATTGTCCTCTCTGGGTTTTGTAAGGATCAATGGAAATGTGTTTGCTAAAGACAAAGAAGGCATGGTGCCTGGAACATAACAGCTCTTAATCATTTGTATTGCTTTTAATTCACTACTATTAAGTTGAAAATGCAAATATGTAGTTCACTTTACTCTGGGCTACTCATTTCTCAGTAATAACTATAGCTTAGTTTTGGTACTGCAGAACTGCATATCAAATCTCATCTGTCAATAAGTTGTTAAAAGGTGAGCAATGGTTCTGGGAAAGATACTCAGCATGTCGGTTGGTTGTCAGCTGGTGATGGTTTGATTGGGCATCCTGGGAACAAGAAATTGTTAACACCATCATTAGATGAAATATAACATAAACCCATGTTTATCAAAATCATAGTCATCTGAGATAGTTGTTAAACATGTAGATTCTTGAGTACCTTTCTAGACCTTTGCTTTTACAATCCTTGAGAGGGGAGTTTAGGAATCTACATTTTGAACAAATAACCTCAGATGATTTTGTTTTAGATTGTTAGTAGAAACTGAATCAGTATTTTGAGGTTCTAATATTTTCGGCACATAACAACAACAACAACAACAACAGTATTTTATATTTGAGAATATTTTTAGCTACAGTGTTAAACAAGGTAACCTAATTATTGTTAGTACCATCGAGTTGGTTCTGACACATAGTGACCCTGTATTGGGTTTCTGAGGAGACTGGTGAGCTTGAACCGCTGACCTTGCAGTTCAAACCGATTTTGCATTCTAGTCATTAGCCCACAGTGCCACACCAGGACTCCAAGTTTCCTAATACAGAGAGTTTAATAGCTGAACCTTGCAGATATTTAGGGAGGCTTAAGTGTGGCGCTGTGGGTTAAAGCACTAGACTGCAAAGCCGTTTGAACTGCAAGGTCGTCAGTTCAAGCTCACCAGCTGCTCCTCGGAAACCCTGTACAGGGTCACTATGGGTTGGAACCGACTCAATGGTATTTAAGTACAACAACAAGATATTTGCCAAAGACTTGATCCAAACTGACTAGAGAAACCTAATAAAGGATGATTACAGTAAGCAGTAGACAAGAAAATTGACCTGAGAGAGGCTTACTTGATTTAAAAAAAAAAAAAATTCTCTAGATAGTACTTTTATATAAGAAAAAAATTATTTTGAATGAAAACATTTCTTTAAAAACGGAAAAAGCTTACTTGAAGAGTTCAGTTAGTTATTTTGATTACCAGGTAATCTGATCCTTTATCACTTAGGTAAGACAAACTAGAAACCACTGTGACCGTGTAGGACAGAGTAGAACTGCCCATAGGTTCCCCAAGTTGTAAATTTTCATAGGTACATACTGGCAGATCTTTCTTCTTTGGAGCAACTAATGGGTTCAAACCACTGACCCTCTGGTTGACAGATGAGCTTTATCATCTGCATCACTAGGGCTCTGTTAGCTAAGATAAGCCCTTCACAGCAGAGCTTTTGATTCGAATGCATCTAATTTGGAGCTTTTGTTTTGTGGGTAGAAAGAACATCTGCCTCTTTTGAGAAAGGGACATTGATTTGAGAGTAATCGTGAGAAAAAATTTAAATTTAAAAGAAACCTAAAATAAAATTTTTAAAAGCTCAAGCCTATTTTCTCTAACTTTTGCTTGGGGCGGTAGTCATGACAGCCTGTATCTATGTCACTGAAAACCATTCTGATCCTGTGGCCAACAAGATACAAAAACCAAATCTCATCTGTCTTGGAGACAGTAGATCTTTAAATTGGAGCTGTTCTTAGAAAAACCTAAAAATACAGTTGATGTAAACATAGAAAGAGGCCCTGGTGGCCAAGTGGTTAAACACCCTGCTGCTAACCGAAAGATGGGCAGTTCAGACCCACCAGCTCCACCAGCTCCTTGGAAGAAAGCTGTAGCAGTCAGCTTACATAAAGATAACAATCTTAGAACCTCTATAGACAGTTGTATAGAGTTGTTGCTGAGTAGAAATGTACTCAGTGGTAGTTGATATATAAGCATAGGTTACTGTATTCGTATATTTTATGGATAAAAGCCTTCAAACCTATGATATTTTTCTAAATTGGAGTAGAAAGGATTCGTTGGTGTTTCTGCTTGAGATTTTTTTGTGTACATTTGTTCTCAGTGTCTCTGTGAGCTCATTCCTGCCAAGGAGTGTACAGCATAAACTCATCTCTTTTTAAACTATAAAAATGGTAGTGACCAGCCTGGAGTGGCTAGAAGAACAGAAGATACTTCTTGAAAGAAAGACCTACAGGAAAAATACAAAACAACATAGGCAGACCGCTGTTACTTCAAGAACAAGCAAGTTGCTTGCCCAGGAGACATCAAGGCAGGTGGTCGGGTCCCCTCAATGTAAACCCCCTTCCAAGACTAAGACTCAGTGGGAATACACACGCTGATTGGTGACTGCACTTGTCACCGATAAGGGGAAGTGAGGGAAAAACAACAGTGAAGCTGCAAGCTAAGCCCTACAATGTTCAATAGACTTCTGTGAACACAGGTAGAGACCTGGTTGGCCAGCAGTGTGGCAAGACCTGGGGACTCTTGGGCCCAGAGTCAGTGACATAGCCACAGAGGACTAGAGTAGAGAGTGAAGTGTCCAGCTAATAAGATGAGAGGGCATATGCACAAGAACACACCCACACGCAGAAAATACCCACTTGACCTGGCTTCAATGACTCAACCAGAAGAAGAAAGAAGAGGAAAAAAAGAGTAATCTGATACAATTTGATGAACTTGACCTACACCTATGGATGCAGTAGCTCAAAAGAGGGAACAAATCTTTACAGCAAGGATCCTTCCCACCCCCTCCATACACAGAGTAGACAGGGATGGGCAACTTGGACATTGGCTACCCAAAATGGGGGGGGGAGGGGCGGCTACAAAGGCAGGAAGTGACTGGCTTATAAGCTTTCGAGAGGGAACTTAGATTCAGAGGGCGTGAAGGAAGGTAGAATCTCCACTGAGTAGTATCCAGTCTGTCTAGGTGGGGCTAATGAAATGAAATGAGGATGGGTCTCTTGTGATACAGTAGTGAATAATTGTTATCAGAACTGCTTGTGAGGGTTGGAAATGTAAAGGTAGATGTTTTGTAGCAAGGAGGGGAGAGATTAACTCTTCAGCCTAGGAGTGGAGGTCTCTGGGACCATCAAGGGAGAAGAGCATTGAGCGGGACCCTGCCCAGAGAAGCAGTGATGCCTGAGATGGAGGCAGAGACGATGACGTGGAGAGATGGTGCAGTTGGGGACTTTAGACACAGAGAGGGAGAAGGGGCTGTGTGCTGACAACTGAGGGGCAGGCTTGCAGGGTACAGCCTTTGGTGGGTTGATGATACATGGAGGGGATTATAACCATAGCAATGAAACAATATACAATAGGATGAATGTAAAACTAATATTCTCCCATGTAAACTATCACATAATACACAATAAAACATTTAAAAAAAGAAAAAAAACCTGGTAGTGCTGTTGAGATGTTAATACCCAGAATGGAAAATATACAATTAACTCAGTAATTTCATTTTTCTAAGCTGGATGTTTTGGTAATTAAAATCTGTTTTAAAATTTTTTTGTGATTTACTTTTCCTTTTAAATGTTGGTTGCTTTAAAGTAACATAAGCCTATGTTTAGGTTTTGATATTCACTTATTAACTGAAATTGATCAGTAATCTTTAAATTAAGTCTTGAAATAGTATCTAATTCTTAGATATACTGTGTGGATTAAACCTGGTGTTTATTTAGTAATTATTCAAATGACTGGTTTACAATCCTTTGTCATCATCGACATAATTCTTTTTGTTTGTTTGTAATTTAGAAAGTTAATTGCAGAATACACAAGGAAGCTTCAAAATGTTCATGGAAAAATATCACTATCTTTCTGTTTCATTTGTCCACAAACTTTTTGAAGCCCCTTATATGATGCTACATAATCCCCAGTGAAGTTTAGAGCAGTACCCTGCAATATCTGTTGAAAAATGTTTGCTACTGGCAAGTAAGTTGCCATATATAAGGTCAGACTTTGCTACTAAATAACTTTAGGTTAGTTCCACTTTTGCCTCCAAATGAATTATTACATTTTCATAGGTTTCTAAATTTTGAATTTGTGGTTAAAGAATAGTAGGGTCCTTACATTGTATTTCAAATTTGAGAAAGATTACATTATCCTAGCAATAGCTATTTTGGCCATTTTAGAAATGAAGCTGTCAATTTAGATTTTATTATTTTCTTCTAAGACTGAAGAATAGCTGTGATAAGTATCTACTTTGTAACATCCTTTAAAATTCCATAGTAAGAATATATGTAATTAGTAAATTAACCTTTTGTTATTTTAATAGCTTTAATACAGTAGTTTGAAATTGTATTTATAACAGAAATCTTAGCTGTGGTGTGGTACTGTGAGCTAAAGCACAGGATTACAAGGTCAGTTTGAATCACAAGGTTGGTGTTTCAAACTCAGCAACCTCTCCTTGGAAGCCCTATACAGAGTCGCTAAGAGTCGGAACTGACTCGAATGTATCTGGAGTCTTGGTGTTACACTGCAGGATAATACGTTGGGCCTAAAGGTCAGTTTGAACTCATCAGCCACTCTTCTATACAGGGTCACTAAGAGTTAGAATCATGGACTCCAGAGCACTTAGCAACAAACAACATATTTATATCAAGTGTTTAAATGTCATTTTCATCAGAGCCTTGTTGCAGGAGTTTTTGCTCTGTATCATTTTACAGCATGACCATGTGACACAAATGCACTTAGTTTTTTAACCTGCACTGCCCTCAGTTTTGCGGTGGAAAAATATTGTCATTTCTGTACCTCAGAGTAATACATAGTGTGGCTGCTATGATTTGGGAGTGGTGGTGGTGGTAGGAAATTAACACTAAGCACTTAACAACAACAACAACTGTTATTTTCCAGATTCTAGAAATAGTGCTGGCTTCCTAGAGTTGCTATTAACCCTTTTTTCCCCTCTCACAAATCTATATTAGTTTGATATCATTGTTTGTTGTTTAGTGCTGTTGACCTAAGGGGTGGCTGGTGATTTCAACCATCAACCTTGCAGTTCATACCAACCTCGCGGTCCAATGCTTATCATCACACCAGGCCTCCAGTTTGATATTGGTAACCCCATTTTATAGACAAAAACCTGAGGCAGATTAAACACACATACATACTAGATTTGAAATGTGAATGTAGGTCTGTCTGATTCTAATTTTTATTTATTCATAATTTTTATGGTTACCACCACATGTGCTTCTCAAGCTAGAAATTATTGTTAGGTTCAGTCAAGTTGGTCCTGACTCAAAGTGACCCGACGCAGAGTGGAAGAGTGCACCATCCTTCCAGTTGTTACCTCTGAGCCCATTGTTGCTGTTAGAAATGGAAGAATTAGCAAATGTTTATGGCTATTTAAATGCTTGTTAGAATCCTAATTGTAATTACAAACAATCAGAAATGTTTTGGGGTAAACATAACCTTGGACCCTGATATTCTAGTGCCCAGTGCCATATAGAAGATGGTACCTAGCCCTGTCACCAGGCCGGACATTAAGAAGTTTGTGTCTCTAAGTAGATTTCTTAATATCCTCTCAGCTTCAGCATGAGCTCCAAACTGCTTGTGCTTGTGCACAAGATGTTTTGCTTTGTTGTTGAGTGCCTCTGAGTTTGTTATACTCTGCGGGACCCCGTATAAGATATCCATGGAGTGACTGGTGGGTTTGAACCACTGATATTGCAGTTAGCAGTCCAATGATTATCCTACAGCACCAGGCAAATACTATTTATTTGGAGATACTAATACATTAAAAAATTTAAATTGGAGGGGGAAATATACTATTAAAACAACTCACTTTGAGCCCATGGACAAGGACATAGCTACAGAGGGCTAGAGCTGAGAACACTCAGATTTGAAGATAGTCCCCATTTCAACTAGCCCTGATGGTTTGACAATCAGAACTCGACTAGAGGAAGATAAAAACAAACAAGTTTTGATAAAGGAAATGAGGATATTTGCTACAGTTTGATGAACTTGACCTATACTCGTGGAGGTAGAAGCTCAAAATACCAACAGAGAGGGAAGGAGTCTTCACATCAATTGACAATGCTATCCCCTCTGTAATCAGGGTAGGTAGGACAGGCAACTTAGACATTGGCTACCTAAAATGAAGGGGCGATAGAGGCATGAAGTGACTGGCTTACAAGTTTTCAAGAGGCAGTTTAGTTTACGAATATGTGGGGGAAGATAAAGTCCCCACTGAGTAGTTTTCATCCTGTCAAAATGGATCTGGTAAAAAGAGATGGGGATAAGATTCTTATGATTTAATAGTGAGTAATTGTTATGACATTGCGACTGTCAGAATTGTAAAGGTAGAAGTTTATAACAACAGAGCTCTGGTAGCGTAGTGGTTACGAATCGGGCTGCGAACCTTAAGGTCAGCGGTTCGAAACTACCAGCCGCTCCGCGGGAGAAAGATGAGGCTTTCTACTTCCGTAAAGATTTACACCCTCGGAAACCCTGTACAGGGTCACTATGGGTCGGAACCGACTCAATGGCACTTAACAACAACAACAACAATTGTTATGACATTGCGACTGTCAGAATTGTAAAGGTAGAAGTTTTATAACAAAAACTGGAGAGTAGTTAATCTTACAGTTCAGAAACAGAGGACCCTGGGACCATCAAGGGAAAGAGCACAAGCGGAATGCGCGGCCCTTTTCCAGAGAAGCAGCGACACCAGAGATGGGGGCATGGAGAGAGGGAGCCGCTGAGGACTCTAGATTCATGGAAATAGAGGGACTGAGAGCTGGTGGCCAGGAGGCTGACTTACAGAATGTGCCCTTGGATGGTCTAAATTATTGTGTGCCTGAGTGTTTTTTAAAAAAGAGCTAAAATGAATAGAGAAATACTGTTAACTGATGGTACATGGAGGGGATTATAATCACTGTAATGAAACAAAGTATATGATTTATGGAATATAAAACTGATGATCTGCCCTGTAAACTTTCACTCAATTCACAATAAAAACTTTCTTTTAAATATATAAAGAACTCACTTTGAATCAAGTAAGTAATGATTTATAGAAACATTTGTGTCCTTTTGAACTATGAGATTGTAATTAATATAATTGAATGAAACTTCATCTTTAGAAAGTAAGAATGTTATGTTCCTCCTGAACTTTTTTACCCAGCATTTATAGGAATGATTTATTACACAGGATCCCCAACAGCTTACCACCTTCATTGTTAATGCTTTATGCTTTTACATGTTTCTCTTTTTAAGATTAATTTTTTTCTTGCCCAATTTTAAAGAAAAGCATTGTCAATAACTAGCTAATTGACAAAACTACTTGGTTATGAAGTTACTTAAACTGGTTTTAAAAAGAGAATTGTAATGTCAGCATGATTTAACTAACTACTCATTTTAATGTATGGATTCTGCTCAACATTTCTTATTTTCTATTTTTATTGCACCCCAGGTGCAGTAAAAAGAATATTGGTCTTGAGCCTCAGAGATCTGGGTTCAAATAGAATTCTTAATAATTCTGTGACCCTTGTCAATTTTCTAAAATTTCTGGAGCCTATTTTTATTCATCTGTTGATAGAAATAATGCTGATGACTCTGAAGGGCAATTGATACAATGAGAGAATTTTTTTTTATGGTGACTGACACATACAATGTTCTTAGTTGCCATGAAGGCAACTCTGACTCATGGTGACCTTATGTATAGATGACACCCAGTCCGGCGCCATTTTCATGCACTGTGGCTACTGTGGTCCATTTATTTCACTGAGGGTTTCACTCCTTTTAACTTAACCCTCTACCAAACAGCTTATGGTCACTATTGTTCCTACTGTTTTAAAGTCAGAGACCTGGTTTTGATTTCAGTTTTAAGGTTTTCCTTCATCCTGCATTGCTTGGATAGCCCATGCAGGAGGTCCCATGTTGTTAGGCTCTATCATTTTACTTTTCTGCCTAATGAATATTTACGTACAGCTTTTTTATATGGATGTGAATTTATGCATATAAATACAAGACTTTCTGGACCCAAGGAAGATACTTGTTGTTATTTGAATTCTGTATATTTAAATTGATGTTATGAATCCTGGTGTGGCACTGTTGGATAAGCACTGGACTACAAACTGCAAGGTTGGCAGTTCAAACCTACCAGCAGCTCTTCAGAAACCCTATACAGGGTCCTTGTTAATAGGAATAGACTCAATAGGACTTAACAACAGCAACAATTATGCAGAACAGATGGGAAGCCTGTTTTCTATATGTATTTAATAAGGCAATTACCAAACATACAATTTTTTTTTTGTTTTAGAAGTTTTGGTATTTTGTCATTATAAGCATGATGCTACATTTCACAAGAAATTGAGAAATGATGTAAAATTAGAAAAAAACTACTTTCTGATACCTGATAATATTTTAGTGTAGTTCTTTGTTGACAAGTAAAGTTAGGTATCAAGTCTATTGAAACAGAGTTAGGAGTCATCTTCTTGAATATAGATCATGAAAATACAGTCAGTGTATGCTAAGTAAAATTATGCTTCACTTTTTTATTATGACCTTGTGAGGTAAAGTAGGGAGGAATGTCCAGGGGTATTTAATAAAATCACCAGCGCAATCGTTGTTGGCGTCGTGTTTTTGAGGACCCTAGCTGTTTATCTAGAATTGTTTTTGTTGTTGTTAGGGTACCAACAGCTATATGCACTAGAATGAAACACTGCCCAGTCCTGAGTCAACCTCATACTTTTTTTTTTAATGTTTGAGCCCATCATTGCTGCCACTGTGTCAGTCTGTATCATTGGTGGGGAGGTGGGGAGGGAAGGTCTTCCTCTTGTGGTGTTGTTGACCTTTCACTTTACTAAGTCATGATGTCTTTAGAGATAACCTGTAAATCCAGGTGGGATAGACTCAAGGTTATATTTTGGCTCTCATGAGTAGTTGCCATTTATGTTGTTGAAAGCTTCTGTTGTGTGAGCTCCAGCATCATTTTTATCTCCACGGCCAAATTTTCTAAAAACCTATCCTTGCTTTTTTTTTTTTTCAGCTTCTGTTTTCCAGTAATTATCAGTGCATCTTGACTGCATGTTTGAACAGTTTCAGCCTGATGAAGCTGGTAGAACTTTTCAGTTTCATCATCATGAAACTTAGTGGTTGGTGTGTAATTTTGAATGATAGTTGTATTAACTGGTCTTCCTTATATTGTTTTTAAGTGCCATCAAGTCCGTTCTGACTCATAGTGACCTGTATAGGGTTTCTGAGGAGCGGCAGGTGATCTTGAACCACTGACCTTGTTGTTCAAACCAACCTTGCAATCTAGCGTATTAGCCCACAGCGCCATACAGGACTCCAGTCTTCTTTATAGGCATATGAATATTATCCTGTCACAGAGAGCATTGTGTTCCAAGATTGATCATGAAATGCTCTTTTTGATGAGGAATGCTATGTATGACATTCCTCTAAAGTGTCTTTCTAGGCATAGTAAACCATGTTGTTGTTGTTAAGTGCCTTGGAGTCGGTTCTAACTCATAGCAGCCCTGCACAGGGTTTTCGAGGCTGTAAATCTTCATGGGAGCAGAACGCCTCATCTTTCTCCCGAGGAACCACTGGTAGTTTCGAACTGCTGACCTTACGGTTCACAGCCTGATTTGTAACCACTACGCTACCAGAGCTCCTTCTAGTAAACCATATGATTGTCTAAATCAAAATGTCCAGTTCCAAGCTATTTTGGATCACTATTGGCTAGGAGTCCTGGTGTGGCACTGTAGGATAAGCACTGGACTGCTAACCTTAAGATTGGCAGTTCAGACATACCAGTTGCTTCTCGGAAACCCTTACAGGGTCACCATGACTCCAAACTGACTTGACAGCACTTAGCAGCAACAATGGCTAGGATATACGTCTTTGTATAACCCAACCATTGTTATATATTTCATTGTTGAGGATTTCTAATTTTCCTAGATTCATACTTAGTACACTTTACGTTCCTGTTAGTAAAAGATATTTGCAGCTGTTTCTTTTTTATTTTAGTTGTACCCCATTGGCAATTTGAAGGGCTTGAAAGCTTTGCTCCACTCACATCATTAAGGTCAATTCTGATTTGAGGAGGCAGCTTGTCCTCAATCGTATTTTGAGTACCTTCTAACTAATGGGTTCATCTTCCAGCACTGTGTCAGACAATGTTTTTCGCTGTTCATAAGGCTTTCAGTGGTTAAACCATTAATTTACCTGTCCTTGGTAGTCTGTCTTAGTCTGGAAGCTCTGCTAAAACTTGTTCACCGTGGGTCACCTTACTGGTATTTAAAATAGCAGCGGCATCCCTTCCAGCGTTACAGTAACATACAAGGCACATCAGATTAGGACAAATGGACAGACAGTGGTAGAACAAAATTCTAACAGTTGCGGTTAAATTTGATGAATGTATTCTTTTTCACTAATGTTTTCTAGTAAACAAAGTGTAAGCTTATTTTGATATCTTACCCTTGCTTATAGTTGAGAAAAACTTTTAGTATTTTAGAAATGAAATGGTATAATGCACAGCATAAAAAGGTACGTTTTGTGGAGCAATATCACCATCTTGTGGCCTTCTAGAATATTGTTGCCAAAGTTAATGTTTTCACCAATTTAAATATAAATTTGATTGTTCTCTGATATTACTACCAGGTTTGTAATTGACAGTTCTTATCACCAGTGGAATAAGGAAGGAAAAGTAAAAATTGATTTGTACATTGGTGTTCTGGTAGCATAGTGGTTAAGAGTCGGCCTGCTAACCTCAAGGTCAGCAGTTCAAAACTACCAGCTCCTCCGCAGGAGAAAGAAGAGGCTTTTTGTTCCCGTAAAGATTTACAGCCTTGGAAACCCTCTACAGGGTTGCTAGTCAGAATTAACTCCATGGCACATAACCACCACCGCCATTGAAACTTTGTTTTAAAAAAAAGTATTGAGGAAAATAATAGTATAAAAATGAAAATAGTTGTGAGCTGAATTAGCAAATTGTTGTTGTTAAGTGCTGTGGAGTTGATTTCGCCCCATAGTGAACCTGTATAGGGTTTCCGGGGAGCAGCTGGTGAGCTTGAACCACTGACCTTGCAGTTGAAACGGTTTTGCAGTCTGGCACATTAACCCACAGCGCCACACCAGGACTCCATAATTGTTGTAGGTGATTACCAATTATTTGCTGTTTTTCTGAAATATGAAGCCTTTTAAGTAAGTAATTATGAGCTCAGGAATATTAATTTGTTCTGTGCTCCATCTTAGTAAATAATAAAAATAACTAAGACTAGAGAAATTTAGGAGACCTGGTGTGATGCTGTAGCATAAACACTCGACCGTAAGGTTGGCATGAACTGCAAGATTGGTGGTTCAAACTCACCAGCCCCTTCTCAGAAACCCTTATACAGTCAGAAGCAACTCAGTAGCACTTAATAACCAGAGAAGATACTTTGTCCCACCCATTTATTATATCTGTTTGAGCTCTGTTGTCTGTAACAACCTTCACTAAATTCTTTGAGTTGTATTTTTGCCTAGATGTTTATACTTTTTCATTATGATGGTTCATTTGGAAAACACCTAAAAATTGAGTAAGGCCATGCAGTTTTAGTGCTTGTGCTGTTAAGATTCAGTTGGCTCTAAGTATCCTTCATTAGTCCATGCATCATGTAAACAGTTACTATACATGGCTACTAACTGAAGTTCACCCTGTGCGGTGTCTCAGCAATATACTCGTGAAGAATCTTTCATAAAAAATCCTATTTTGCTCTCATACATACAGTGCTGCCATGAGTCAGATTCTACTTGATAGCCTTTTTTTCCCCTAATTGTTTTGGTGCACTAGGCTTTCAGCTAAGCATTGTGGATACAGTGTTGAAGAGTTATCCTGGTACAATTGGAATTTACAGTCTACTTATGGGAAACTTTTGCTGAACTGAAAAGCTTAAAATCAGGGAGTTGGGATAAAAATTGCTGTAATCTACTGAGCACTTACTATGTGCCAGACAGCAAGCAAAGTAGTTTTGGTACCATTTCTTAGTCTCATCACTTAATTTTCTTTGAATTTTTCCTTTACTTTATCAGACCCATTGTATACTCACTTAAATTAGGGTTTTGGGAGCCTTGAAACATCTCTGTGAAGCAATTGTAATTGTTAGGTTCTATTGAATTGATGATACTGACTTACAGTGACTCTGAACAACTGAACCAGTTGTTGTTGTTAAGTGCCGTCAAGTCGATTCCGACCCATAGAAACCCTGTATAGGGTTTCCAAGGAGCAGCTGGTGAGCTTGAACCACCAACCTTGAAGTCCAAACAACTTTGCAATCTGATGCATTAACCTACAATGCCACACCAGGACTCCAGCTGAACCAGTAGATTTTCTTATATTGTAAAATGATTCAATGAAATGGGTCCAGTAGGTTTTTAGGACTTGGTCTTGATTCCTATCACCATTAATAACATTGTTTCTATGGAAAATGTTATACCATATTTATTCTTAAGCAGCCTTCCTTTCCCTAGACTTTTAGCGATCCATTGATGGATGTATTGGATCAGCATACTGTTATTGTTAAGTGCTGTCGAGTAGATTCTGATCCATAGCGCCCCTGTTTAGGGTTTCCAAGGAGCGGCTGGTGAGCTTGAACCACAGACCTTGCAGTTCGAGTGACTTTGCAGTCTGACGCATTAGCCCACAGCACCACACGAGGACTCCAGGATCAGCATGTTGTTGTTGTTGTTAAGTGCCATCGAGTCGGTTCCGACCCACAGCGACCCTGTACAGGGTTTCCGAGGGTGTAAATCTTTACGGGAGTAGAAAGCCTCATCTTTCTCCCACGGAGCGGCTGGTAGTTTCGAACCACAGACCTTAAGGTTCGCAGCCCGATTCGTAACCACTACGCTACCAGAGCTCCTTTAAGTGGCCAAATGTAAGGAACATTTTTCTTATTTATAGACTTTTGGCCCTTTGAGTACTTAAATATTTTGATTAATAGACAAGCTAGTATTTTAGGTAACATATTCTGTACTTTTGCACTGAACACTTATTTCGGACCATGGAGTGAATCACAGTGAGCATAGACAGAGTTTCTCTTAAAGCCCAGAATTAGCAGGGCAAAGATGAAAGAGGATGTAGTGGTCTCTAATCTCACCTGTATAGGATTTTATGCAGTTTAGGTATGTGCTTATCTAGGTACTTTTTTTTTTTTTTTTTTTTAAGTGTGAACCGCAACACAAGGATTTAGTAAGGGCAGGCATTGGACTAGGAGCTGGAGTTACAGAAATGATTAATGATCAAGAAATTTACAATATAATGGGGAAGATAGAGAAATCAATGATTACAGTGCTATGAAGACACTTCACAGCTAGTCCAAATTTAGAGATTTAACACTTGAGCTGAATCTTGAAGAGTAAGTAGAATTTAGATATGTGAGAGGTGAGAATAACATGTAGCAAACAACTGGTAACCAAATCTGTGAGTGAAGATCATCTCCTGCCCCAACCAACCCTAATCCCCAGATTCTGGTATACAGCCATGGTGGAGAAGACTGGCAGTGGTTAGAAGTATGAATATAAATAAAGAATGAGCTTTGGGTAAAGAATTTTTCTGGAGAATACCAATCATTTTAGTTTTTCTCTAGCTGAATGTAGTTAATGGAAGTGAGAGAGTGTGCATATATGAAGCTTTTGAGAGGCTGGAAGTAGTTTCATAATTGCTGGAGTGTGCCCTTTCTGGAACCTATGCCCCTAATAGTTCTAAACTGTGATATCATTGCTTTTAAACATGTACTATTAAAAAGAGCTGGAAAAATTCATACATCTGTGGTGATCCAGGCTACTGCTTAGCTGGACCCATGTCTCCTGTCATTCTAAACTTTATTTCTTGCTTAAATTCCTTATCTAGCCCACCCCTGTTGAAGCAGGAAATTCTACTTTTATTGTCCATTGTATGTGTCGGCTGCTTCACTAAGGAAACCAGAGCCTTTAGGTAAAACCTCTTTTATTTCCTTTCCAGACACTCAGTGCTATCTGCCTTTACACCTTTATTTTTCTCTTTCTAATCATAGCAGGGCTCTGGTAGCGTAGTGGTTACGAATTGGGCTGCGAATCTTAAGGTCAGCGGTTCGAAACTACCAGCTGCTCCTCGGGAGAAAGATGAGGCTTTCCTACTCCCATAAAGATTTACACCCTCGGAAACCCTGTACAGGGTCGCTATGGGTCGGAACCGACTCGACGGCACTTAACAACAACAATCATAGCAGGGAGTACAGGTGTGGTGCTGTGGTAAAAGCATTGGACTTTTAATTTCAAGGTAGGCTGTTCAAACCCACCACCACTCCTCAGAAATCTGTATAGTCACTATGAGTCAGGACACTTAACAGCAATTTTAGCAGAAGAATTGTTTCTTTCTATACCTCTGTTTTTAGATCTTAACCACATCTGCCTTCTCAGAGATCTTTGTTTCTTCTATAACTCATTTTTTCTTCCATGATTTCAATTTCTTCCTGCCTGTTAACATATTCAGATCTCTTCTGTCTTCAAAAATAAACACTTTTTTTAAGCCTATGTCTTCTTTTTTCTTTACAGTCAAACTTTTGAAAAGAGTTTTCTAATTGTTCATGTATTTCTTAAGCCATTGGTTTCTGGTCCTATTAACTCCATTAAAATTCTCTTGCTAAGAGCTTGTTAACTTCCATATTGTCCAGCAAGCATCTCTCTCTCTTTTCTCCCTCTCTCTCTTTCAAAATTGATCTTACTAGGGCATTTGAGTGAGCTTGGCTACTATTTCCTTCTGTTTTCCTCATTCCTATGCATAGTTTTTGTTGACTGTTTGGCCTTTCAATATTGGTGTTTCCCAGAGTCCTGTTTGCCTTTCTGATAATTTTATGCTATGAGCCTTTCTGGGTAATGTCATGTATGCAGAATGTCTGCCCACAACAAGAGTTGGCTTTCAGTTTATGCCTCAACTTTGATTATGGGATGTCTTATATACCTTTCCTTCAGCATATAGCTCATTACTGAGTTCCGTTACAATCAAAATCCAAAAATCAAACACAGTGCCGTCGAGTCGATTCCGACTCATAGCGACCCTATATAGGGTTTCCGAGACTATAGATTTTTACGGGAACAGACAGCCTCATCTTTCTCCCGTGGAGTCACTAGTGGGTTTGAATTCCTGATCTTGTGGTTAGCAGTCCAGTGCTTACCCTACAGTACCACCAGGACTCCTTCTATCCTCATCAGTCAGTAATTATTTATTGTGGTCTTTCTTCTGTTAGACCCTATCCTGTGATCTGGGAATAAAATGGCAAATAAGATAGGATCTTAACCTGGAGGACAGGGGAGAGAGATGGGCAGAAGTGAGTGACAAAAGTATACGGATATAAATAATTGCAAATTGTAAGATAAAATAGAGATAGAGAAATAAGGGCCTTGCTTTATGTACGTAGATTGGAAAATTCTAGGGAAATCACATTTGAGTTATGCCCTAAAGACTGAGAACAATGATTCCAAAGGGCACATGGTGGCACAAGGAAATCAGGTTGAGGGGTGGTAAGAATGTTAGTGAGGGCAAACCACTGCTGAAGGTGGGAAGGGGAGGGGACAAGAGAGAAGATAAGAAGATGCATATCACGTAAGTAAGACCATTTTAAAAATGGCAGTGCTGGGCTGTCTGGCCTTCGTGTTTAACTTAATAAGGGGAAGGTGGTGATAGTGCCTTTGAGTCAGTTCTGACCCATCATGACCTTGTATGTGGTTTCTGAGGCTATCAATTTTTACAGGACCAGAAAGCTTCATCTTTATCCAGCAAGGCAAATGGTAGATTTGAACTTCGGACGTTGTGGTTAGTAGCCCAGCTCGTAATCCCCTATACTACCAGGTCTCCATTATAAGGGGAAGGAGGAGAATCATTATTAGAATCAACAGCCCAAAGTTGGTTTCTATGTAAGCAGTCTTACCTTCACTCTCCAACCTTTTTACCAATTCTGATACCAGCCATTCCTCCTAGGCCACTCCTCTCCAGGAGGCTGTAATTTGTTGCAGTGGCCACACAGAACTAACAGACTAAACAGTGGTGGGATTTTTTAGGGCAGTGCCAGGTCACAGGAGGCCTGCTGTAGGATAAGCACTGGACCGCAAGGTCAGTTTCATCCTCAGAGTTGGCGGTTCAAACTCACGTTGGAAACCCTATATAGGGTTGCTCTGATGCAGAACTGACTTGACAGTACTTAACAGTAACAACAGCTGGTTATGATTCAGAATCAGGAATGACTCAGGAATACAACTCTTCAATCAGAACAGCTTCTCTTCAGCAGTAACCGCTATAGGCTTCTCTGGCTCTCAGCTTCATCTTTCCCCCACCAGGGCAAGCGTTACAAAGTTCTTTAGTGCCACCCACAAGTACTGGAGGTGCCTTACTCTGTCAGGAAGCCTCTTGCCCAAAGGCTCTCGATTCTTGGCTCCCACCCTGTGGGTCTGCACACCCACTGTAATCACCTTGCTCTGTGGGCCAGGAAGCCCACTGCACTGTCTCATATTGTTCTCCTGGTTTTGCTGCTGCTGCTGCTTCTCTCTGTCTTATGACGCATCTGGTGTTACAGCTCTCTCCAGGGTCTAGGAAGTTCTCAGGGTAGGAAACCTGGATCTCTCCTGTCTTAGTGGTATTGACTCCCCGCTTCCTGCTTCTAGGATGGCTCATTTTAATCCGTTATTGTTAAGTGCTGTCGAGTTGCTTCTGACCCATAGAGCCTCTGTGTAGGGTTTCTGTGTAGTAGCTGGTGGGTTTGAACCAACAGCCTTGAAGTTAGCTTGAGGTTAGCAGTCCAGTGCTTATCATGTTGCGCCATAATAGGACTCCTTGAGCCCATTGGGATGGCAGAACTGACCTTGTGTGGAGTCCTGGTGTGGTGCTGTAGGATAAGCGCTGGACTGCTAACTGCAAGGTCATTAGTTCAAGTCCATCAGCCATTCCTCAGAAACCCTATACAGGGACACTATGAGTTGGAACCAAATTGCACTTAACAACCATACAGGCACTTAACACCACCACCTTGTTTGTATGGTCCAACCCCCACAGTTAATGCATCTAAGGTACCCCACTCTAGGTTCCTTATGTGCATAATTAAAACACTTACCCAGAGTTCCCTTAATGGGCCACAAGCACCTTATATGCATAGTCCCACCCAATCATTTAATGGAAGTCATAAACCAATGAAGTATCTCTGCTCATTTCTCTATTCTCCCCAGTTTCAGGACATTTCTTGCCTACCCTACTTTCAGGCATCCCTCACAATGCACCCAAGAGTAATTTAAAATCATCATAATAAAAGTTTGTTTCTTTTTCTACTGACTCTCTATGACTTTTTTAGTACTCTTCATGGTAGAATCTTCATACCTTTGGGGTTTCATGTTGCAGTTCTACCCACATCCATCCCTGAGCACAACTACTTTTACATGTCCTGCCTGTCTTGGTCATTTCACTTCGCAACATAAAATGTTGTGAGAGCGCTTGTCTCTTGTCTATGTAGGAATCCTCCACAGGCCCCCTCACCTCTCATCACCAAATACAATTAAGTTGAATCTCGTTTGTACTTCCTTAGTACCCTATACGCTCACCCCTGCCAGTGAACTTAAAATTGGTGACTTAGATGTCTGGTTTTACTACTAAATTATAACTCTGTGAAGGCAAAGAGTTACGGTGGTGTGCCACTGTAGGATCAGCACTGGACTGCTGACAACAAGGTTGACAGTTTAAACCACCCAGCTGCTCTTTTGAAACCCTATACAGGGTCACTGAGTCAAAACCGACTGGACAACATTTAACAAATGGTTAGCATATTGCATTAAAACATGCGTAGTATATATTGTGATTTATACAGAATGACTGGATGACTAACTTGGAATGCTTGTTAAAAGAAATGCCAAGTAACTAGTTGGATCATTAACTTGCTTTTTCTTGCTGTGTGGTAAATTGATTTTCTTTTGATTGGATTTGGTTAGAGGCTTGGATCAGAATTTTTGTAGGGAAAATAAAAGGGAAGCCTTTTAGTTATACATCTACAATTACAGTTTTGACAGTCACAATTAATCGTACTAACAGTTATTCACAGTTGAAATAATAAAATCTTATAAGCATAATGCCCCAACCCCCTTTCATCAGACCCATCTGGAAAAGAGGAAACTAGTCAGTAGGGATTCTCCCTTGTCCCGTCATTGTAAAACTAAACACACCTTTGAAAGCATGAAAGCCAGACACATGATGCCTTTATGTTGTTATTAAGTGCTGTGAGTTCTGACTCACAGTCACCCTGTATAGGGTTGCCCAGGAGTGACTGGTGGATTTGAACCGGTGGCTTTGCGGTTCAAACTGACCTTGTGACCCAGTGGATTATCGTTTGTTATTGTTAAGTGCCATCGAGTCTGTACCGACTCATAGCAACCCTACGCACAACAGAATGAAACACTCCCCGGTCCTGGGCCAACCTTAAAATTGTTGCCATGCTTGAGCCCATTGATGAGTTAATTGTTTGACCAAATATATCAGGCTTATTTTTAAGCTGATAATTTCATATGGCCCACAAATCTTACATTACTAATTTTGGCAGAAAAAGGACTTCATGGCACTTAAACAACAACAACAACCCCTTCTATGCAGGGTCTTTGTGAGTCGGAACCAACTGGAAGGCACTTAACAGCAGCAGCAATTGTGATGTTTTAGAGTAGATCGGTTGTCGAGTACTTTTGAGAGCAAAGCAGTTTAGAAATTACCAAAATTGGTAGGAAAAAGGAAATCCAGAGATGAATCAAGCCTCCATGCTAAGAAAATTAAAATTGTGACAAACTTTAAAAATCATAATTTTTTTTGTAAGTATAATTTTTATTTTATTTTCTTGCAGGCTAGTTTTTCTTCAGCCTTTAAGGGCTCAGATCTTCACATGCGCTTTGGTGGTGGTTGTAGTACTGCAGCTGCAGGTCTGATTCAGGGTAGGGGTGTTCAGTCCTTCCAAGATTCACAAGAACGACTCTTGACCACCTTGCTGGGAATGGCAGAGCTCACACAATAATGTAGTTTTCACGTATAGCTTGGGAAGCACATATGCGTCAAAGACACTCGCTTGGAAATACCCTGGATGGCTGCGGCTTCTGCTCTGTTTCGAATGACCAACTTCTTACTGGCCTTGTCTTTGGGCTTTGCAGTGGGCGCACACAGTTCCTGCAGCAAAGAGGCTGCATGTGGCCACAGCCCTTTTTGACATGATCATTGTTTCTCCTTTTCTTTGTCATCTTGGAGGAATCTTCTTCATATGAAGTGGCAGCAGATATGCATATTAATGACAGGTAAACTTTGAGAATAATTGTAAAGCAGAGGAATTTTCTGTGTAATTGTTTGAAAGAGATAAAACTTGGAGCTAAAAAAATACAGTTGAATATAAACTCTGCTCAAGAAAGTGAGGGGGTAAAGTGCAGGGAGAGTGAACTTTTGAAAGGGGTGATATGAAATTATTTCTGGGGTTGGAGGAGTTTAAAAAAAGAAAGAAGCAGCAGCCCAGATTAATGTTGCTAGAAAGGGAGATATGAAAATTAGAGAATGAGTTCAAAACAAAACCTGAAAATCTTGGGAGGAATTAATGTTTTGACTTCAGGTTGAAAATCTGGAAACCTGAAATTGGGTTAAGATTAATGAAAGGTGGGTACTGTTAAAAATGGAGTCCTGGTGTGGTGATGTTGGTTAATGTGCTGGACTGCAAAGTTGATTTGAATCACAAGGCCGGTGGTTCAAGCCCATCAGTTGCTCCTTGGAAATCCTTTACAGGGTCGCTATGGGTTGGAACCCATTCGACGGCACTCCACAACAACTGTTAAAAATGATCAAAACTTAAAAGAAATTGAAACGAGTTGTATTCTGGGCAGTTAATTTATATACATATAGGGAACTCATTCTGATTCCCAGTAAAGCAAATTGTTCCAATTCAGTTACAATGAGGCTTATGAAGTGAAGAGGAGGGAGAACAGAAGATCAATCATTGACTAATCTTAACATGATTGATTGAACCCTGCCTTCCCACTTTTACTGAGAGCTACTGATGACCTGTTTACATGGTGTTATCTGGTCCTCCGGTCATCTAGCCATGCTGCCTTCTGAAATTTACATGAAGTCATTTTAGCTTCCAACTGGAAAGAAAAGGTTAGCACTGCCGGTAGGATTAATTTTGGTATGGAATTTTTTTTAACAACTAGTACTTGGTTTCATGGATAAGGAAATCCTTAAAATCTTAAATTGTTAATTTTCGTTTCAGCAGTACTAATACTAATTTGACATCTGGAAGATAAAACTTACCTGTAAAAATCACTTCCTGTGAACGTCCCCAAAGTTTCATATTGTACATTAAAAGGAACTTTGAAATTGGGAAATGCAGAAAGATTTATGCTTGCAGCTATTAGATCTTGTGATTAAACACGTTTATTATTTTTTTTGAAGAGTTTATTTTGCATTTTAACTTTTTTTGTGTTTTATTTTTAATTCATTTTATTATTTCTCTTATTTTTTGTGTCATCTATTTCACTCATAAGTCAGTAGTTCCCAACCTGGGTTTTACCAAGGCCAGATCAGAGCTAACAGAGTCAGGGAGACAGTCTGTACACTGTTTCTGATATTTCAAGAAACCTAAACACGAAACCACTTCGGATCATAATGAGCACCAAAAAGTATTAGCTTTTCCAGGTGGCACTTTGGCAATGACTTCAGTCCACATTGCTTAATGAAGATATAATAGGAGGTGCAGACCAAGTTAGGTGCTGGGGCACAGAGACAAGTAAGATGTTGTTTCTGCTCTTACAAGGCTCATGGTGGTGGTGGGGTTTTGTGCCTTGGAGCCGGTTGACTCACAGTGACCCTGTATAGGATTTCCAAGGCTATACATCTTTACAGGAGCAGAAAATCGTATCTTTCTCCCATGGAACAACTGGTAGATTTGAACTGCTTATCTGTGGTTAGCAGCCCAACTCAAAACCCAGTACCCTACCAGACTCCTTCACAAAGCTCGTAGTCTTATTTATTTTTATTTTTTAACTTTTTACTGTGAATTGAATATAAAGGTTTACAGCTAATATCATCAGTTTTACATGTAACAAATCATATGCATTGTTTCGATGATTGCATTCCCCCTCCATTCCACAGCAGTTGTCCCGCTTCCTTCATATGGCTCCTGTCTCCTTGCCACCCACCTTCCCATTCCCTCTCCACTTTGACTTTAGGCAAATGTTGTCCTTTTGATTATGAATGGTTGAGCATTCCATGGTGAATATACCTTACTAGTGTTGTCTTCCCTGTATACTGGCTGTCCATTGCTTGGCTGAAAATTGGGTCATGAGGGTGAGTTCCTTTCCAGACCTGAAGGGGGGTTTAGGAATGTAGTCTAGGGTTAATCTAGTTTCTTTCTGATCAGTAAGTTCAGTTTTGTTTTTTGGGTGTTTTGTTTTTTTTTGTAATTTTGAGTTTTGTTCCATATTTCCTCCCACTTTATCTGGACTTTTTATTGTGGTCCCTTCCAGAGCAGTTGGTATTGGTAACCAGACACCATCTAGTTCTGAAGCACATGAACAGACCAATAGTTGCACCTTAGATGGTCCCTCCTTAGCTTTTTAAGATCCTAGACACTGCTCACCAACATAGGATGTTTGATTTGGGGGCTCAGGACCATGGTGTCCCCTGGGATGATGGTCCTGAGCCCCCAACCCAGCAGTTTGTGGGTATACTCTCACTCCTTCTCCCATACCCGTGCAGCCTGTGTTTGTGCCCATGTATCTACCCACAGGATACTGTTGTTCCAAGGTTGTGCATATAGCACTTACTAGGTATTTTAAAGATTAAAGTAAATGTTTATGTTTTTATAAAATACTTGTTTTCTTTCTTAAAGTTGCTGAATCTTGGGTATTTTGGGAGTAGAAGTGTACTTAGTTAATCCGTTTCTCTTTTATCTTGTCCACATTTATTCAGTTTTAAATTTTGTACTGTTGATATAATACTTTGCCTAAAAGCAGGCTTTCTGATTTCCTGGGTTCCACAGTCTTTAAATCTTTTTGACTAACTAATCTAGCACTGTTCTGGGGGTGGGAACCCTAAACTCACATATATTTTATAGAGACCCTTTTATTCAGTCTTAAACTGAATTGAAGACAAATCATCTGGATGAGGGAGACCATCTGCTTGAGGCCATAATGGTGTCCACAGGGTTTGTGGCCATATTGTCAGTTTCAGAATATTAAAAACAACAAATTCATGATTAGTGGCAGATCAATATATCGCTGTTACGAGCAGAGCTATAGAAGAAGCAAAGGCACCATTATTGGGAGTATGTACACTATTACAGATTAGAGAAGGATTGGCTATGATACCTCCAGCCACCTTGGTTGGGCTATCACTCATGCCCATGTAGCCTTGGTACCCCAATTTCCATTTACAGTAGGCCCGCACAAGTCCTGAGGACCAAACTGCCCTTTCCTGGGCTAGTTAGAGAAGTCTTAGTAATCTACTTTGAAACACACTTTGCCTGAGGGCAAAACATTTTAGGTTGCTGATTAATTATCAGAATGAACTCAGTGGAGTCTGAATATATATCAAGACTCAGAATGAAGTTGGGGCTCTCCTATAAACCATAAACTCAAAATCCCATGGCTATTGAGTTAATTCTGATGCACAGTGACCTTGTGTAGGCTGTAAATCTTTATGGGAGCAAAAATCCTCACCTCTCGAGGAGCAGCTGGTGAATTTAAAGTACCAACCTTGTGGTTAACAGTCCAGTGCTTATCCTACAGCACTAACAAACTGTAGCTTCTCTCAAGGTAAGTATTCAGAATTTGAGCTCTTAATACAGCGTCTAATATGTGCCATCGTATCTTGTTTTGTGTTTTACGTCTATTTCAGTGACAGTCACACTGAAGGCTATTTATATGTTTGCAGGTTTGTCTCCTCACTAGACTATGAGCTCCTTGAAAGAAGGAATCGTGTCTTACTCATCTTTGTATCCCCAGTGTCTGGCACAGTTCTTGATACATAGTAAGTTACTAATATTTTTTAAAAATTAAAACTTATTTTTAACAAACTCCATATATGTTCTTAGGTAATAATACTTATATAGACGTAGTGCTGTGTTGTCATAAAAAATGTGCCATACAAATTATTGTTGTTAAGTGCCATCGAGTCAGTTTCAACTCATAGCTACCCTGTATAAGATTTCTGAGGAGTGGCTGGTGAGTTTGAACCACTGACCTTGCAGTTCAAACCGTACTACTTGTGGTCCAGTGCATTAATCCAAAGTGCCACAACAGGACGCCATATAAATAGCACCTTCTGTTTCACATGCCACACAGCCTTATGGTGTTCAATGTGAAGATTAGCTGTTGAATTTTATTTACTGTGTATCTTTCACTTTGGAGCAAGATGGTGACATTTTTAACCATTTCTGTAGTCCTGATGTGGGCACTGTAGGATAAGCACTAGACTACTAACTGTATGAATGGCAGTTCAGACCCACCAGCCATTCCTGAAAAACCCTACCCATGGCTGCTATGAGTCAGAACCAACTTGATGGCACTTGACAACAACAACAGCAACATCACTTTTTGCAGTTAAAATTCATTTAGAGGCTTGTACTCTTGAATCTGAGGATTAGTTTATATAGAATAAAGGGAGAAATTGAATTGGAGATTAAATAAGAGTGCAGATCGTCCTTTTAACTCATTGACATTGTTTCTCAGTAGTCATAGTGTTTTAAATTTGAAAATTCTCCTCAAATAATTTTTTGCCTGCATCTCTATTTCAGCAATTAATTGATCTAATTCTCTAATGAAATACTTTAGTTTCTTTTTGTGTACTTCCAGAGAAAATCAGCATCTTCACTTGTCCTTAGAACCCTCATTTGGTGCTCTGAGGGAGAAGAGTCTTTGCTTTGAAGACTATATGCCATCTGTATGAAAGCTATTCCTATAGTTGTGTTCCTCCACGGGTCACAGACTTTCACACAGATAGCATACACAACACTACCTGGTCCCACTCCAGCCACAGTCACTGCTGTTCTGAGTCCCTTACTACATACTCACTGTGTCAGTCCATTTTGTTGAGGGCCTTCTTCTTTTACACTGATCCTCTGCTTTACCAAGCATCATATCCTCCTCCCAAAAGATTAGATACTATGTAGTGAAAGCTGGAACCTGTGTGAGGAGGACTTTGTCAAAGAAAGAAAACAAACTCACAAGAGCCAGAAAAACAAAGCAGTCCTGTCACAGATTTCACTGTATTAAGAAGTTACGATAAGGGTTTTCAGTAGCAGATTATTCAGAAGTAGCTTGCCAGACATTTCTTCCAAGACACGTTTGTTGGACTCAAGCCTCCATCCTTTCATTAACTGTTTGTACCACCCAGGAACTTCGCTTGAGAAAAGGAGTGTGACCTCAGGAGATTTGTTATTCATACTTTATTTAAGTTCCACATGAAGCATGTTTGTGTATTTAAATAGTATCTTTGATCCACTATGAATATTAAAAACCAGTATATATTTCAATTTCCCCCATATCTGCTTATGTGTGCTTTGTTCTTGGCTGCAAATTTTCTTTAAACATGCATTTTTGATGATTTCATGCCATTTGTTATCATTAATGATGGGGGAAATGAATGGCAGATTTTCTCATTTTTTTTCCTTCTTCGCATTCAGATGAACAGTACACATTCTTCATGAATACCAGTTTTATATGCTTCTCTGACATTTGAATTTCTAAGCTTGAAATTCTTCTGGAATGGCTTTAAATGGCTATATCCTTTTAATTTTTTAAAACCTTTGTTTTCAAATAATTTCAAACATAATAAAACTGTTTCAAACTTTGTACAAATAATTCTGTACCAAACTTTGTACAAATAATTCTGTATACCTTTCACATAGATTTGACATTTTTCATAATCCCAGTACAATAATCACAATCAGGAATTAATAATGATAATCTTTATGAAAGTTTGCCAGTTGTCTCACAGATGTCCAAACACAAATTGAGGGCTAACCCACAAAATAACTGGTCCATACTTTTCAAAAGTATCACGGTCATGAAAGATAAAGACTGATGAACTGTTTGAAGTTAGAAGGAAACTAAGATAAGAGTTCAGGTGTGGTGCTGCAGGATAAAGCACTGGACTGCAATGCAAGATCGACAGTTCAAACTCACCAACCATCTTGGAAAGTCTTATGAAGGGTCACTGTGAGTTAGAACTGACTCGATGGCACTTGACAACAACATCAAGGATATATGACAGCTAAACCATCATGTGACCCTGAATTCTTAGTATCATTACTTGTTTTGCTGCTCAGATTGACCCAGATACAGTTAAACAGCCATATTCTTTAATGACTCTGCTACAGTGGTAAGTCATAAATAGTGGGTGATTCTGAACATATCAATATGTGACAAGTTGAAGTGGTCTCATAATTAATTCAAACAAACCATTCTAATCATATTGACAGTTGCAATCTTTTGTCTAACACAAATTTAAATATATATATATATATATATGTATTCTCTTTAGGTTTCAGCTGAATTTTGGGACATGGCCACTGCCTCACCAAGGTCTGCTACTAGTAATAACCATAGTGGAAGGTTACAGTTACAGGTAACTGGTAAGTTGTTATTTTTTATAATTTAAAACAGTGATTCCCTAATGAAACTTCCTCTTTTTTAGCTAGTTTAACAGACTTACTCCATAAAAGTCTTCTCTTGTGGATAAGTACTTTGTTGTATTTGTTGCAGCAGGCCCTTTGGGGCTTGTAAACATATTTAATTGATTGAGTCTGTGCTGGGTTCCTAGAAGGTCTCTGGTAGTAGAAGAATTTGGGAAATGAAATAAGTGTCACTGAGTTGGTGCTTGAATGATTAATCATGTGGAGAAAGATGCAGAAGACCTGTTCTTTCTTCCATTTATCCATTCATTCAGTCATTGGATAGTTATTTATTAAGCAGGGCTACATTTATGACAGCACAGGCCCTAGTTCTTCGTGAATTTACTGTGTACACATGAAAAAGATTTGATTTGAACAGATAGTTACCTTACCATGCAGTGTGATTATTAACTAGGTACAATGAGAACTTAGGGGAAGGTGTACAAAGTCTGCTTGGATTGGGTCAGAGATAACTAGGTTAAGATATGACCTCACAGAGAAGGTAACACTTAATGCTCTTGCAGGAAGAACCAGAATTCATCTCAAATTTTTAGATTGTCAGCAGTATTCATGGAAGAGGGAATAGCTTCTGAAAGAGCATGAAAGAGCTTTGTGGGTTTAAGAAATGTCAGATAATTCATTCTAGGATTACATGGCTCAAGGAGGAGTGGTTATGAAGCCAGAAATTTTACTTGTAGGAATTTATCTTTCATGAAAAGCATGTATAAGGCAGTTTCAGTATTGTTTGTAATAGCAAAAGACTAGCATTGGAGTACTAGATAGACGTGAAATGATTGAGACTGGATGATGTGTACAGACTAAATATATGCTTTAAGATATATTACGTGAGAAAGCAAGGTTGTGGGAAAGTGGATAGTGTGCTACCTAGGATATAAAAAGAAGAGTTGTATGTATGCCATATAGTGATTCTTGTTAAATGCCATAGAGTCGAATCTCACCCACAGCAACTCTGCATAGGGTTTCCGAGGAGCAATTGATGAGATTGAACTGCCAACCTTGAAGTTTAAACTGACTTTGCAGTCTAGTGCATTAACCAACAGCACCACACCAGGACTCTTCTATAAGAGTGTTGTGGTGGTGACGTGCCGTTGAGTCGCTTCCGACCCATAGTGACCCTGTATAGGGTTTCCAAGGAGTGATTGGTGAGCTTGAACCGCCAACCTTATGGTTCAAATGGACTTTGCAATCCGGCACATTTACCCATAGAGCCATACCAAGACTCCTGGTGTGCTTAGAACACTAGAAATAGTGTCAGTGAATGTGGAGGTTAGAGGCAAAGGTACTTAATGTACTTCCTGTGGTGCATTTTCAAGGAATCAAAAAGCAACCCAAATCTGCCATCTCGTTGCTTCTGAATCATAATAACCCTGTATGGGATTTCTGAGACTGTAAACCTTTACAAGAGCAGAAAGCCTCATCTTTCTCCTTCTGAGTGGCTGGTGGGTCTGAGCTGCCAACCTTGAGTTACTTACTATCGTTTCAAGTTTTTATTACTTTTCTCTTACCCTTAAATCTTGATTTCAAATGATAGTAGCAATATTACATTTGTTTCATTCTAATACACACTCATAGACCTCCGCATTGGGTAGTTTCAAAATAAGATTAAAATTAGCAAAAACAATAAGCCTGCTCAATTCAGTTTAAAATTTCTTTGTGAGTTTTTCCCCTTTAGGTTGTATGTTCAGAATACCATGTATTAGAGTGACTTAAAATAATTTTCCATTTGGTTATTCCACCAAATTGATAATCAGTTAGGCTCATTGTTTTCAGTTTTTATTTATTTATTTTTTTTTATTTAATTGCCTTCTTTTACCATGTAAATGTGAATCAGAGTTGACTTGTAAACACCCAAAACAATCTTTACAAGAGCAAATAACCATGCCCTTTTTCCCACAGAGTGGCTGGTAGATTCGAAATATTGACCTTTCTGTTAGTAGCTGAGCACATAGCCAATGCATCACCAAGCTCCTTTTAGCGGTTATATCAACGTTAATTCAACCAGTCTCCTGTTGATGGACATTGGATGAGGTTCCACTTTTGCATTAGCTTCATGCAAATATCGTTTCTTATTTTTGCTCATATATGCTCTAATAGCGTAGTGGATATGAGTCGGGCTGCTAACCTCAAGGCCAGCAATTCAAAACTACCAGCTGTTCTGTGGGAGAAAGATGAGGCTTTCTACTTCTGTAAAAATTTACAGCCTCAGAAACCCTGTACAGGGTTGCTATGACTCAGAACCGACTCCATGGCACATAACCACCATCAGTGAAGCAGGGATTGTGGCAACTCCATGTAATAAGCACTGGACTTTGAGCCACAAGATCCATAGTTCAGGCTCACTAGCTGGCTCCATGGGAGAAAGATTTAAAGCCTCAGAAACCCTACACAGGGTCACTGAGTCTGAACCAACAAGAACAACATTTTTGGAATAAAATCCTAGAAGAGATTGCTGGATTAAAGAGTAAATGCCTGAGGTTTGCTGATTGTTGTCAAAATTCCTCTCCTTGTGATCTGTAGCATGTCTCCCCACCCCCTCTCCATCCCTGCCAGCTTTGTATGTTTTTAGTTGCTGTGGGGTTGGTTCCTTCTCGTAGCAGCCACAAGCACAACAGAATGAAACACTGTTCAGTCCTTTACCATCCTCACAGTCTTTGCTGCTGCCACTGTGCCAGTTCATCTTGTTGGAGTCTACTTCTTTTTCAGTGACCTCCACTTTAGCAAGCATGATGTCCTCTCCAGGGACTGGTCCTCTCTGATAATATGTCTCAAGTGTGAAAGATGAAGTCTGGCTATTCTTACTCTGTCTTCTAAGAAACATTCTGGTTGAACTTCTTCCAACACAGCTATATGTAAGAGTACCTGTTTTCCCATAACGTCACCAAAATGTGTTTTCAAGATTTGTATTTTTGACAATTGACTAGCTAAGAAAGTAGTATCTTAGTATCATTTTGTATTTCTTTTTCTGTGAACCTTAGGCTTGTGCATTATGAAGCAATTTCCCAAGTCTTTCTGTGTATACTGAAGATGCAGTGATACAATTCCTTGTATTTCTGCTTTTGCTTTACACATTTTGGCTCAGTGTTTCCTGAATGGCAATCCCATGGTCACTATGAGTTGAAATCATACAAAAGTTCTTAGGTAAAGTAACAAAAACCTAATCTGGCCAGTTTGAGGCCAAAAGGAATTTGTTGAAAGGCTATCAGGTAGTGTGTGCTATCCCCAGAAGTCTAGCAGTCCAACTGGAAAATAGATATCAAGGGAGTCTTAACTAGCTAAGCTATGCCACTACAGTGTTTGTCATTTTGAGTATCAGTTATTGTTCTGCTTTGAAATCCAGTGATGCTCTTGGGACATATAGGACATGGACCTGTGCTGAATGACACCAGATTTTGTGCCTTACCTTTCTTCATTTTGTTGTGCAAATTTTTAAGAGACAGAGGACTCTGAAATTTCACAATTTTATTGATCTCACATGTACCTTATGGCATAAATAAAACCATTTCTGTTTTACTCATGAAGATCAGATTCAGAGTGATTAAATGCCTACAGTTATTAATAGGACACCAACCAAAGTCTTGGACTCCTGGACTGCGAACCACAAGATCAGCAGTTCAAACCCACCAGTTGCTCCTTAGAAACCCTATACAGGGTCATTATGAGTCAGAACTGACTTGACGGCACTTAAAAACAACCAAAGATTTAGAACTCCAAGTTGTTATTCTTAGTAACAGTGAGCTGTGTATTGATTTTTTCCCTTGATTTTAAAATAATTAGATTATGTCCCCTCTACTATTGCAGTCTGTCACTTTATGGTTTGTAAACTGAGTCCTGGTATGGTCCTGTAGGATTAGCACTGGACTGCAAACCACAAGATCAACAATTCATACCCAACAGACACTACTTGGAAATCCTACACAGGGTCACTATGAGTCAGAATTGACTCAGCAACACTTAATAACGACAAACTGAGGTAGTCTACCATATGCCAAAATAGGAAAATTCCTAATGTGCTATTTATTATGTCTGTTCTTAACCTATACCTATTAGCAGCAGCAAATAAGAATTCTTCAATGAAAGCAGGAAAACTGTGAGGGAAATAATCAAACAGCTACATATTGACAAATGTAATACATTGTAATGTAGCATATACATAGCATAATGTTGTTAAGTAAAGTTGGTTCTTACTCATAGTGACCCTGTATAGAGTTTTCGAGTAGCCACTGGTGAGTTTGAACCACTGACCATACGGTTCAAACCAGCCTTGAAGTCCTGCACATTAACCCACAGTGCCACATTAGGACTCCCGCATAAGCATAATAGCATACATACAAGTTAGATTTTGGACTTTGTGATGTTGTTGGCTGCTGTTTGGTTGATTTCCACTCACAGCAGCAGCACCATGTGACAGGGTAGATAGAACTGCTCCGTACGGTTTTCTAAAGTTATCTTTTCAGGTGCGTTTTTCCAGGTCTTTCTCTTTGGGAGCTGCTGGGTTGCTTCAAATTGCCAACTTTTCGGGTCACAACCAGTGCTTAGCCATTGCACTAACAACACAGTGTATAAAATATATAAAAGGATAAGACTTGAGAATTAGAAACAAATGGGCTGTTTTATCCATATTTATCATTTGTTTGACTCCTGTGTCTTTTAGTACCTTGTTGTGTTTTTGTTAAGTGCAGTCGAAGTCAGTTCCAGATCATAATAACCTTGTATAGGGTTTCCAAAGAGTGGCTGGTCGGTTTGAACCATCGACCTTGTGATTCCTACAGCGGCCCACCAGGACCTCTAGGACCTTAGTGGGTTCATTTAAATTGAAATTGTTGAATCATATGGGTGTTCATTTTTTATGAATTATGTGAACTATGAAACATTTAACTTTATTCTTTTCAAATTGTCAGTGTTATTTATGGAATAATCCATTGTTCTCACTGATAAGAAATAGCACCATTAGTTCATTTTATACTAAAAAATAACATTGGGATAAATCTGTTCTCATTGATTTTCATCTTAAAATATGTCAGTGTATTTAAAAGTATTAAATTTTAAAACTAAGTTTTTACATAAAGCATTGTGTTTTTGAAGTCAAGTTCCCACAGAAAGCCTTTTTTTAAAAAAGTCCCAAAGTTTGAGACAGGTAAACTGTTTTTAGTACATAGCAGAGATGTTATAGACAATTGGTTTTTGATCCTTGATTCAGTTTAGTATTAAATTCAAATGGATGGCGAGGACGTGGAGAAATTGAGACCTTGGTGTACTGCTGGTGGGAATGTAAAACCATAGAGCCACTTAGGAAAGCAGCCTGGCAGTTTCTCAGTATAGTTACCATATGGTTCAGCAATTACAGTACTGGGTGTATTCCCCTAGAGGAATGTAAACACACGTCTACATAAAAAGTTAGGAATGTTGATATCAGCATTGTGCACAATAGCCAAAAGGTGGAGATAACTCAAATGTTCATCAACTGTTGACTGGGTGTGGTGCTGTAGGATAAGCACTGGACAGATAAATGCAAGGTTGGCAGGTAAAACCCACCAGCTGCTTTTTGGAAACCCTACACACAGGGTTGCTTTGAATGGAAAACCTACCCAACAGCACTTAACAACAACCAGTATCCATGTAATAGCATATAGTCTGGCAGCAAAAAAAAAAAAGAAGTACTGACTGATATATGCTAAAATCATTGAACTTCTGAGACATACGAAGTGAAAGAAACTAGTCACAAAAAACATATATTTTATAATTCCACTCATGAAATGTCCAGCATAGACAAATATATAGCGAGAGAAATATTAGTGGTTGCCTCGGACAAGGGGCCAATGGAGTTGAATGTTAAGTGATAGGAATTTCATTTTGTAGTGAAAATGTTTTCACTTGAACCTTGTGGCTCATTCTAACTTTACAGTCCAGTGAATTAACCCACAGCACCACACCAGGACTCTATTGTATGGTATGTGGCATGTAAACTATTTTTGAATAAAGCAGTTACCCACCCCACCCCCCCAAAAAAATTCAAATGGTTCTCCTGGTTCTCTGGCATTCTCAATAGGTCTTTTATATTGTTTCTTCATCCTACAAATGGACAAACTTTTAATTGCACAAGAAGCATATGTTCTTTTTTTTTTTTGTTCATAGTATTAGTTTTGGGCTACATACAACTACCAGTGGTTATCCTGTTTCTCTTAGTTTCTAGTGCCAAACTGAAAAGAAAAAAGAACTGGTTTGGAACAGCAATATATACAGAAGTAGCTGTAGATGGAGAAATTAAGAAAACAGCAAAATCCAGTAGTTCTTCTAATCCAAAATGGGATGAACAGCTAACTGTGTAAGTACCACATATAATAAATGCTAAATCTTCAAAAGGATGTATGCTTTTTGGAATACATTATGTTGTTGGATGACTTCGAAATAATGAGGGTATGTATGTATGTGTGTGTGTATTTTGTGTATTTTTTTGTCTCAGTATGTGTAGATGCTTTAAAGTATGGAGAAAATATTGATTAGCTTTATTTTCTTTAGAAAAACATAATCCTTGTCTTTGCTTTATAAATGAAATCACCTAGTCTTCACACTTACTGTACTGGTCTTAAAATAAATATGGCAGAAAATCATTTGTTCTTTCTTTTGGAATTTTTGATGTAAATGGTATAAATTTATATATAGTAAATTGATTGTAACAAATGTTTCAGTTGTTTAAAATCTTTGGCAATTTGTTCAAATAGAAATAGTGTTAGAATGTGAAATCTCAGTAAGACTCTTGATGTACTGCTAATGTTTTACTTTGTAAATTACAAACATTTTTATCCAGCCCTTAAAATCCTAATGTACTTGAAAGTAAATATTATGTACATATATGTTTTCTTAGGTAAATGGAATTTCTTTCTAGCTTTTAAAAAATTATTGAAGTAAATTATTTCAAAGACATTCTCACTCAGAGTAATGGTGTTGTACTACTTTGTTTTCCTTATAATTTTACCCTGTAGACATGTGACCCCACAAACTACTTTGGAATTTCGAGTTTGGAGTCATCACACTTTAAAAGCAGATGCTATGTTAGGAAGAGCAACAGTAGATTTGAAACAAGCTCTGTTAATACACAATAGAAAATGTAAGTTTTTTGTTCTAACCTTTGTTTCCTTAAAGAGCTTACTTTAATGGTGGTCTATGGATAGATGCATGAATAGGCAGTCAGACTGAACAGCTGTGGAAGGAGGATTGGGAGTATACCTACAGATACATAAAGGTTTGACGGAGGATATTTGTACTTATTTCAACTTGAGTGTTTATTTACCTTTGCTGCAAATATATCCATAAATGTGGTGGAGCATACAGGGACAAGTTAAGAAAACTTCTTAAACATAACCAAACACCTTAAAGGAGTGAGTTGGTGGGTCTAAGGGCTCCGGCCCATAATCTGGGGAGAAACCATGGTTAATTGGCATAACATAGTTCACAGAGACAGTGTTTACATTCCTACTTTGGTGAGTAGCAGGTAGGCTCTTAAAAACTTATGAGTGGTACAATTATTGGTTTCTCCCTGTCTGGAGGAAAGCAGAGTGATGAAAATAGACACATGGAAACAATCAATCCTGTGGACTAATGGACCATATAAATATAAGTCTCTGTGACCCTGAGTCAAGAAGAGCTAGGTGGTGCCTGCACTGAAAAGAGTCGCATCAGAAGATCCTGGATAGAGTGGGAGAAAAACGTGGACAAAACTCACCATCATAAAAAAGAGCAGACTTTTACTGGTTGGATAGAGACTGATGGAACTGCCGAGACTCTGGCCCTTGCTCACCCTTCAGGTCTGGACCTGAACTTACTCCTGTGACTGCTTTTCAGCCAGGCAATGGACAGGTCTATATGGGAACAATAACCGTAGTAAGGCGCTCACACCTTGGACTAATTAGCCACTTGAGATGAAAAGGGCAGTATTACCCAAGGACAAAGTTTAGAAGTGTTAGGAAAGAGAATGGAAACAGGAAATACGGGGAAGAAAGTGGGTTAAGTGATGTTACATTGAGGAAATTACATTCAGCAGGATGAAGCAAAATATGTATGAATTGTGTCATGTAAAATGAAGATCCATTCTGTAAACCTTCACCCCATTCACAAAAAGTTTAAATAAGTAAATACCTTATTCTGGGCACTTTGAAATTATCATGAAGTAGAAAAGCAATGTAGCAGCTTTGTATTCATAATGGAGAACATCACTTACTGCCTCCAATTGGCTTTATAACTTGAGACGGTATGTAGAATATACCTGGCCTTTCTACATTTTGCAGATTTACAAAATGACCTCAGTCATCCACAAATATCTTGTTATCAGTGATTATCAATGATGCATTATTTGCTATATACCTTAGAACTTATAAATGCAATCATTATGTTAGTCTACTTTTTCTCTGTAGTAACTATCCTTTTTTGTACAAAATACTTGCCCTTAAGTGTTCTTTATTATTATCTATTATATAAAATATAGAGATTATAGAAAACCACAATGAGAAATATAAAAATGATTATTAGTAAAGCTAAATTATTGTTTGGTATTAAGGTCACTTCATGGGATATTTTCATTTAAAAGTTTAAAGATTACCTCAAAGAAACAGTTTCTGGAGTTCACCCAGCCTCTATAGCTCCACAAAGTCTGGATTCCAAGAGAATTTTTAATTCTGTTCTATATTTCCCCCCTTTTGATTATGGTTCTTCTATAGAGTCTTGAATCAAAAAATACATTATAGTTGATGAAGTTCTTGATTACCTTTGTTGTAATATTCTAATTTACACTTGGACTCTGGATTTTAGTTAGATGTCAATTGATTGAACTTCAGTTAAATTTTCAGTGTGTTTTGCTATTTACCTTTAAAAAATAAACAAATAACTTGCTTAATGACAAACCTGATACCCCAACAAAAACATGATGAACCAGTGCTGAATATTCTGTACTTAACCTTTCTCCACCTTCAAATCAGGAATTACTCTTGGGTCTAAGGGAACTGGTTAATTATTAACGGTAATTTTCTGAGGTGTACTTTAAAAAAAGTACAAGTTAAATTATCATCACTTTAAATGAATAGAACTGTTTACTTATATAAAAGGCTACAGTGCAGGAGCATTCTGGAGTGAGTGTGTCTATTCCACACCTATTTACTGATAATAACTTTTCTAGGGATGAAAGAGGAGAGAGATTTCGGAAGAGGAAAGCAAGTAGACTGAGTTTTTAGGTTTCATGACTAAGAAAGAAGAGGGTCTGGCTTTTAAGAGAAGCCCTGAATCTAATATTCTTGAAAAGTTCAAGAATAGTTTCTGAGAAGACATTGGGAAAGTTTGTGATATCAGTCCAGTGATGGATGAGATAAAATCCTGGAAGGCAGATTGCAATATGGAAAAGGTAACTAGAAACAGAAAATGTATTTGTGGGAGTCATGATATTAAAGGATACAAGGATGGTTTAATCAGATTAGGAAAGTTATTTTAGGAATTTGAGGTGACATTTATAAAAACTAAACCACAAACAAAATGGAATGAACAAGCAGCTTGAAAACAGGCTTACTCATCTGTGTTGTTGCAGTGGTTCCCACTGCCAATAGTCAAAGATTAAGGATTTTTTTCTAGTAGAGAAACTTGAGAATTGATCAACTTAGTAAGAGACAAGGTTTGAATCAAATGTCTAAAAACAATAAAGGGATCTACATTTAAAAAAAAATTAAGTATGAGAGATGAGAAGAGATAACCCTAATTATTGGTTGTTAGTAAAATGGAACAGTGAAGTTAAAAAACAACTTACTTTATTTAAATGTCACAACCTAATAAAAATCCAACTATTTTACAAGGGAAATTCATTCCCTCTTTATAACTCCTTGTGAGTCTTCTGTTTTAACCTGCATAGCCTTAAGTGTTTCCATGTAATAAGATAAGTTGGGTTGTGTTCAGCGCTCTTGCTCCTGTATCTCTAGTGCATCATTTTAAACTTTTGTGAATTTAAGTCATCATTTGTGCTTCAAGTAGCCTTCAGTAATGTGTTCAGATCACTTGAACACCATTCAAAATTATGGAACTTGTTTTTGGCTCTGCAGAAATTTTTGGTATTTTTAGCTTTCTTTTCTTTTTGCTACCATCATTAAATACATATATATCACTGTTATCTGAGATCTGTTTTTCCCTCTCAGCCCTGCTATTTCTTTAAATTGTAAGGGATAACCCTCTATACACATAGGTGGAAAGTACAAGTATGGATAATATCCATACTTGTTGAAATATATACAAAATTTCACTTTGTTTCAAAATTGAGACTGACAGGACCACTTTAAACATTTGAGAAGAGTTAAATGTGTCCAAAGTGATTGGTAAACAATTGCTTCTTTATAGTGAGGATTGGGAAGTGCAGTGGCTTCTTGCGTGATAAGCTCTGACTGCAAACTGCAATGTCCGTGTTTAAAACTTGTCTGCCACTCCTCAGGAAAAAGACGAGGGTTCCGGTTTCCTCGAAGATTTAAGCTTTGGAAATCCTATACAGGGTTACAGAATCAGTACCCAACTCCTTGGCACTTTACAACAACAGCAAAGTGAGAATTAGGAATCAGAAAACCTTGTTATTCTTGAAATTGTGTATTCAAGTAATGTAACCTTGTACATTCATTCATTTCTAAAACTGTATTGTTTTCATATAAATGTGTGTATGATAACTAGCTTCCAAAATGATCCCCAGTGATTCCTACCTTCTGATACTACACACTTTTGGGTAGTCCCATCCCACAGTGAATTAGGGATGGCCTCTGTGGTCAGTAGAGTATGGCAGACATGATACAGTATGTGGCTTCAAGGTTAGGTCAGAACAGTCTTTTCAGCCTCTGTCTGGATCTCTTAGATTACTCACTCCCACTGGGGAAAATAGGGCCACCATTGAGAAGACAATCAAGAAGCCCACAGAGAGAGAACCGGTGGGGGAACTGAGGACTTCTCAGCAGCCAGCACCAGTTAGCCAGCAGATTGATTCTCCAGCTCCTTCCAAATTTTTTACCCCAGAAATTATAAGCAATAGTAGTTATTGCTGAATAATTTAGGATGATTTGATATTCAACAATACAGTAATACTCTGTAACCAGTTTTTTAAAAATAAGTTCATGTGTGAATCTGAGTTAAATACAACTCTAAGAAACCCCGTAAAAACCACAGTTGTCAAAGATCTTTTGTTTTTTGTGGCCATAGGAAAGATTGTTGTTGCTATTGCTGTTGTTGTTGTTGTTGTGTACCATGGAGTTGGTTCCGACTCATAGTGACCCTGCACAGGGTTTCTGAGGCTATAAATCTTTATGGGAGCAGAGCACCTCACCTTTCTCCCACGGAACCGCTGGTAGTTTCGAACTGCCGACCTTGAGGTTATTAACGCAGCCTGATTCGTAACCACTATGCTACCAGAGCTCCTTATTGTTGCTGTTAAGTGCCATCAAGTCAATTCTGACCCATAACGACACTGTATGGGGTTTCTAAGGAACAGCTGGTGAGCTTGAACTGCTAGCCTTGCAGTTCAAACCGACTTTGCATTCTAGTGCATTAACCCACAGCACCACAATATGTCTGACACGATCCATGACTCCTGTTGATATTAATTTAAGGGAAATACCTAGACTTTATTGCAGACTGTTTCTCTTCTAAAGTTAAGAAATTACGTCTAAGAAGTAGGAAACATCAACTTCTGCCTTACGAGTATGAATTTCCTAAGGATGTAACTATCTTGATCATTTATTCAAAAGTGTTTATTATCTGTCTCCGTCAGATACTGAGGATACATCACTGATATAGATAAACTAGACCTCTTCTGTTGGAGACTTTAGTTTAACTGGGGAATCGGGCAATGAATACTTCACATGGTGATAAGCACATTAAAGGATAAGCAGAGTAATGGCAGGGGATTCTTTCTCAGGTTGGTCAGAGTTCATCCTGCTTGCCTCGAGTATAATCCCTGGTGTATATTAGGCTCTTAAATACTGAATGACTGGATAGGACTGGGTTTGCTTGTATTGTAATAGAATGACATAAGACCCCCATCCATGCCTTGCCGCACATATACATGGAGATGGGAAGTATTTATGTCTTAATCCTCTTGATTTTATGATTCAAAACTATTATATCTCAAACTTCATGTTCATAATTTGGAAGACTAGGTTCTGTGAACACTTCCTACGGCAGAACTCACAAATTGTGGTTAAAACATGTGTTTGCAGCTCTGATGATTTAGCACAGAGAAAGCGGTAGTCTCCAAGGCCACCTTATTAAAAAATAACGAAAGGTAAAACATGATAGGGTTAGAATAGCGATGCTGACAGCAGTTGTCAGGTAACTGTCTCTGTCTGACACTTAGATTGGACTCCTCTGCAGAGTTTAGACTCTTAGGTTCCCTCAAATCACTGGCAGAAGCAGAATCAAAAGCTAAACTTAACCGTAACAAATCCTAGTGATTTCCCTTAAATTAATAACAGAAAATGAAAGAATGAACTTATCAAAGAGTATAAATTACAAGAACATAAAGAAGCAAGCCATCCTAAGGAGGGTTTGAAAAAGTCTATTCTAATTAAGTGTTAAGACAGTAAATATGTAGGCTTTGCAGTCATATGATCTCTTTAACAACTGTTCAACTCTGTCACTGTAGTATGACAATGCCATATCAAAACCAAACTCCCTGTCATTGACTCCATTCTAACTTATAACCACCCTGTTTAAGATTTCCAAGGTTGTATAGCTCTATATGGGAGCAGAAAACCTCATCTTTCTCCCTCAAAAGGGCTGGTGGGTGTGAACTGCAGTTAGCAATCCAATGCTTATCCTACAGCTATTAGGGCTCCTTAAAAATGGCCACAGAAGTATATAAATGAATGATTGTGACTGTATTTTCAGTAAAATTTTAATTATAAAAACAGGCAGCAAGCCAGATTTGAGAGGGTGGAATATAGGGGAAGACTGCAAATTTGTGAATACTTTCAGAAACATGAATCCACAGATCCATCATATCCTGAGAGGAAGTCTTACCTGTGTACATCAGAGTGAACTACCTAACACAGAGGATCTGGAAAGCAGCCATATAGGAAAAACAGATAAACTGAAAAAGGAGGGAATTTACTGTCAAGAGACTAGCTGAAGGGCTTTTCTTTAGGACTAAGGAAAATTACCCCCAGACGATGGGAAGCAAAAATAATTGATGAGCAATTAGAAAATGACAGTTCGTGTATATAAATCCAAACAAGCACAGTATGAAATAATGAAGACTGTTTTAAGGGGAGACAGTGGCTCTGTGAAACAAAAGACCTGACAGTCTGTCCCATAAAGACTGTGGAGAAAACTCTAGGGAGAGGCTCTGCTCTGGAACATGGGATCACTCTGAGTCAGAAGCAACTCTACAGGAGCACCTCACAATAGCAGTTTCCCTGTGCTGTGTAAGTTGGGAGAGAGGTGACTGCAATTCGGGTATTCTGAATTCTTGTGTAGCTTATTTGTGGGTAGGTAGGCAAGGTCAGCAGTTTGAAACTACCAGCTGTTCCGCGGGAGCAATATGAGGCTTTCTGCTCCCGGAAAGATTTACAGCCTCGGAAACCCGATACAGGGTCTCTATGAGTCGGAACTGACTCCACGGCACACAACAACAACAAGGCAAGAATGATACTAGTTTGTTTTTTTTTTTAATTATTATTTATTGTTGTTGTTGTTATGTGCCGTGGAGTCAGAGGCTGTAAATCTTTTATTAAATCTTTTATTAAATGTTTTATTGTGAATTGTGTGATAGTTTACATGGGAGAACATTAGCTTTACATTCATCCTATCATATAATGTTTCATTGCCATGGTTACAATCCCCTCCATGCATCATCACCCAACCAAAGGGTATATGCTACAAGCCTGCTCCCCTGGTGGTCAGCACAGAGCCCCTCTCCCTCTCTGTGTCTAAAGTCCCCACCTGCTCCATCTCTTCATGTCATCGTCTCTGCCTCCATCTGTGGCATCACTGCTTCTCTGGGTAGGGTCCTGCGCTCTGCTTTTCTCCCTTGATAGTCCCAGGGACCTCCACTCTTAGACTGCAAAGTTAATTACTCCCCTCCTTGTTACAAAATGTCTGCGTTTACATTTCCAACCCTCACAATCAGTCCTAATAACAGTGATTCACTATTGTATCACAAGAGACCTATCTTTATCTTCTTTCATCAGCCCCGATTAGACAGATTGGATACTACTCAGTGGAGATTCTACCTTCCTCCACGCCCTCTGTATTGAGGTTCACTCTTGAAAGCTTATAAGCTAGTCACTTCTTGCCTTTGTAGCCCCCCACTTTGGGTAGCCAATTTCCAAGTTGCCCATCCCTGTCTACTCTGTGTATTGAGGGGGTGGGAATGATCCTTGCTGTAAAGATTTGTTCCTTCTTTTGAGCTACTGCATCCATAGGTGTAGGTCAGGTTCATCAAATTGTATCAGATTACTCTATACGTCTTCTTTCTTCTTCTGGTTGAGCTCTGATAATCCAGTCATTGAAGCCAGGTCAAGTGGGTATTATCTGCAAGTGTGGGTGTTCTTGTGCATATGCCCTCTCTTCTTATCAGCTGGACACTTCATTCTCCACTCTAGTCCTCTCTGGCTATGTCACTGACTCTGGGCCGAAGAGTCCCCAGGTCTTGCCAGACTGCAGGCCAACCAAGTCTCCACCCAGGTTCACTGAAATCTACTGAACGTTGTAGGGCTTAGCTCGCAGCTTCATTGCTGTTTTTCCCTCACTTCCCCTTATTGGTGACGAACGTGGTCACCAGTCAGAGCATGTATTCCCATTGAGTCTTAGTCTTGTAAGGGGGTTTGCACTGAAGGGACCTGACCCTTGCCTTGATGTCCCCTGGGCTAGCAACTTGCTTGTTCTTGTGGTAATCAGTCTGCCTATATTGTTTTGTTTTTTTCCTGTGGGTCTTTCAAGAAGTATTTTCTGTTCTTCTAGCTGGTCTACCCATCCTTTCAAATGGAAATTTCCCTCCTCTGAAGATTCTGGATGCTGTTCAGGATTCCACCTATACTCTTCTGTAAGGCAGAGGCTCAACAGGAAGCCTCCTTCACTGGGCACATGGTAGCCCCATTTTAGGTATTCCAGTCAGTTATAGGCAGAAGACGGATTTACAAGATTTCTGTGGTGATATTTCTGGCTATTCCTTACTCCCCACCTCCAGTATTTATCTTTTAATGGTATGCAAGGGAAACCAAGATTCAAAAGACAGCCAAGCATCTTAACATTATTTCCCCTCTTTTGCCCATTCCAACCATGTCTCAATCCCTGTATCCCAGAGCCCTGTTTTTCCAAGGTTGTGTATACATCATTCTTTATCTCTGTCCCACTTAGCCCATGCAAATCTGCCTAATTGTTCTCCCATCTGCTCTATTCTTCCACTCCCTTCCCCCTTCTCGTATATTGCCCCCCTCCTAGCACCCAAACTATCATGTTTCTATTCCCTAGCCTGTACTCCACCTTTCCCTCCCTCCCCTCACCTCACCCCCTACATCCCAGCAACCAGAAAAGAATCCCCTGATACTGTTTTATTTAAGGTAAATTCGCATGGTATTTTTTAAGGAAAACCATGAAAAAGTAAACAGCAGCAGTTAAATTCCAGTCTAGTATTAAAGGGGGAGACTGAGAAAATATTTTCTTTTAAAGATCAGTAGTTCAATACCAGGAAAATAATTAGAATTCTGAACTTAGGTGAGCTAAGTAAAAAACATCAAAACATTCAGTGAAAACTGGAAGTATATAGAGACATTGAAAAACTCATTGTGATAAGAATTTTCTTAATTATTGGTAAGTAAGATTTGAACGTTATTTGATATAATAGAACTAAATAGAACTCTGCCACTAATAATTTACAGAATACCTATTATTTTTTGGATCGGTACTGAACTGAACCACAAGGTCAGCAGTTCAAACCCACCAGTTGCTCCTTGTAATCCCTGTGTTGTTGTTGTTAGGTGCCATGAAATCGATACTGACCCATAGCGACCATATGCACAGCAGAAC
>NW_006408549.1:20360225-20380074 GCF_000296735.1 Chrysochloris asiatica | reverse complement strand
TTTCTGCTCCTGCAAAGATTTATAGTCTTGGAAACCCTGTGTAGGGTCGCTATGAGTCGGAACCAACTCCACAGTACTTAACAACAACAACATGAGTTGGAATCCACTTAGTAGCACTCAACAACGACACTGTTCTTTTTCTTGGAGTCCTTGGGTAATACAAATTGTTAAGCATTACTAGACAAAAGGTTGGCAGTTCAAACTCACCTGGGGGTGCCTCAGAGTCAGGCCTAGTGATCTTTTTTTCAGAAGATCACAGCCTTGAAAACCCTGTGGAGTGTAGTTCTACTCAACATGGGTCACCATGAGTTGGGATTGATTCAACTGTAACTTAGTTTGAAAGTTTCCAGAAATGGATAGCATACTAAACCATCAAGTAAATCAAGTCCCAAATTTAAAGGCTCATGTAGCCAATCTCTGATCTCAATTTTAATATTCTAATATATTTTATTAAAAAGGTTAAGTACTGAGTAGCACAGGTAAAAAGAAATAATGAAAAAAATAAAAAATATCTAAAACAATAGTAAAATACAAGAGTGCATTGAAAAATTTGTGGAATAAGAGAAAGGATAGTTGAATTGTCATTATCAAAACGCAAAGAGAAATGAATAACTGTATAGAACGAAACTTCTTGAGCTAATCATCCAATTAAGAAGTTAGAACAATAACAAAAGAAGTCTCCAGAAATCAGCAGGATGAAAAATGAATAAAAGATTATCTATACACACACACACACACACACACACATATATATATATTTTATATATTTTATATATAGAAAGAGCATCAATAAAGACAAAAGTTATCTCTGTTATCAACATGATTAGGTTCCAAAGACTAGGGCATTATTGCAGAAATCAAGTTAGGCAAGAGTGGAGGCTGACTTCATCATTAAACAGCTGCTAGACCACTGAGAATGATAGCCCAGCCTGGTTGACACATAATCTTACTCATCACTCAGTGTTATTCTCACTTTACACCTCAGTGTTTGTTGTTGCCAGTGTGTGTTACACCCAATGTGTGTTACACCCAATGTTTGTTAATGTGCAGTATAACCAGAAGTTCTTAGATAACAGTTTTTTTACTACTGTTGTAAATGTGAAATGTCAAATAAAAAGATAGTCGGTAAGCAAGGAGTAGGTATATTAGAAATATCAATGAGGAGTTCAGGAAATACCACAAATAAATGATTGTTGCTGTTGTTAGGTGCCTTAGAATTGGTTCCAACTCATAGAGACCCTGTGTGCAGCAGAAGGAAACACGCCCACCCTCACAATTACCGTGTTTGAGCCCATTGTTGCTGCCACTGTGTCAATCCATTTTGTTGGAGGTCTTCCTCTTTTTTGTGGACCCTCCAATTTTCCAAGCATGATGTCCTTCTGTAGGTACTGGTCCCTCCTGATAATATGTCCTAAGTATAAGAGATGGAGTCTTGCCATCCTCACTTCTTTTCTTTTTCAAGTTTTCATTATGAGTTGAGTGATTAGTTTACATAGGTAAACATCAGTTTTTCACTCATCGTTTCATTGCACTGATTATTATCTCTTCTGTGCATCATCATTCAACATTTACTTCTATTCCTTCTGGGGTTTTTTGGGGGGGAAGGGGTGGGTGTACACAAAAACACTGAGAAATAAATACTTAATCATTTAAACAATCAAAGGACACATTGTGCAAGCCTGCCCCCTGACCACCCCAGCACCTGGCTGCCAGCACACAGCCTTTCTCTTTCCATGAATCTAGAGTCCTCCATGCTGTCATTTCAGCTTCCATCTTTGGTGTTGCTGCTTCTCTGGATAGGGTCCCACCTTCCAATCATGCTCTTCTCCTTTGGCCATTCTCATTTCTAAGGAGCATTCTGGCTGTACTTATTTGAAGATAGATTTTTTTGTTGTTGTTCTGGCAGTCCGTGGTACTTTCAACATTCACCTCCAACACCATACTTCAAATGTATTCATTTTTCTATGGTTTTCCTTTTTTCATTTTCCAATTCCATCTACATCATTAAAGTGAACTGTACTTTGAGTTGGCATTTCTTCCTGAGTCATATTTTGAGTGTTTTACAACCTGAGGGGCTCATATCCATCATTGTAGCTGACAGTGTTCTACTGCTATTTATAAGATATTTAGTGGCTAACCATGGTCACCATTGTTGGCCCTGCTGGTATTTAAAATACCAGTAGCATAGCTTCCAGCTTCACAGGAACACACAAGCCACCATAGTACAACAAACTGACAGACAGTGTTGGAAATAACTGTTGTTAAGTGTCATTGAGTTGATTCTGACTCATAGTGATCTTGTTTAGGATTTCCTAGGAGCAACTGGTGGGCTTAAACCACCAACTTCATGATTAGGGTGGTGGTGGTTACGTGCCGTGGAGTTGGTTCCAACTTATTGTGACCCTGCAGGGTTTTGAGGCTGTAAATCTTTACGGGAGCAGAAAACCTCATCTTTCTCCCTTGGAAAAGCTGGTAGTTTTGAACTGCTGACCTTGCGGTTTGCAGCCCGATTCGTAACCACTACACTACTGTGTTTATCGTACAGATATTAAGTGCATTCGAGTCGATTCTGACTCATAGAGACCCTTTACAGAATTTCTGAGAAGCAGTTGGTGGGTTTGAACCATTGACCTTGTGTTTGCCAGTCCAGTGCGTATCCTATAGCATCACACCAGAAATCTGATACAGGTAGTAGATTTTAAATGGAGAACATAATTACAGATACAACAACATGTAAAGGATAATAGAATAAGAAAGATCTTACGCTTTGAAATTGAAAAAAAAATACATGGATGTATAAATTCCATTAAACAAAAACAAATGGAATCAAGAAGAAATGGAAAACCTGAATAGTTACTTCAATATTATTGAATCAGTAGGTAAATCTTATATATATTAAAAAGAGTCATGCCACATTGTTTTACAGACGAAGTTCCACTAAATTTTCAAGAAAGTGATCATTTTAACCTTTACAACTCTTTGAAAGTGTATAAAACAATTCTCTTTTAACTCTTTGAAATAGATTTTATCTTGATGTCAGCAGAAAAGACATTTGATAAAACTCAGTTTATAAAGATTACCAGCCAACTGGGATAAAAAGGAATATATGCAATCTATTGTCTACAATAAAATGATGTTTTCAGTTACCTAAAAGCTATAACTGACAATTTTTTTATTTTAAATAAGCAATATTAAGTCTATTTCCTTTGAAATCAAGAACAGAGAAGAATGTGCAGTATCGTTTCCATTTATAATTGTACTGGAGTCCATTCAGAAAAACAAAATACAGAGATTAGAAAGGAAGCAAAAAAGAGTCTGACCTGTACTAATGCAATCATTGTGTGTTTGGAAGACACCAAACTATAAATTACTTTTCATTGTAGGAAATATTTTCTTGTAAGATTTTAGTGAATTGCTATATGCTGGAAGCTAAAGAACATCTGTTTTTGTTGTTGTGATTTTCCTGTAAGTCATTGTTTACAGTAGCACAAATTGATAAATTATTTGGCAACTAAATTAACAAGGTATATAAAATCTGTATTCAGAGAATTATAAAACTACTGAATCACAGCAAGGACTTAAAAGATAATTATATTGCTGAATAAGAAAACTCAATATCCTTAGTTTGTCAGTCTTCCTTAATTATAAAGTCAGTGTGCAGTTGTACTCAGAATCCCAAATGGACTGTCATAGATCTAGACATGCATCTTGAAATTTATATTCATATACAAAGGACTACTTTAACAACTATGATGTGTCCACCAAATAGTGTACTATAAAGAGGAACAAGAAAGATATTTACTGTTAGGACTTAATGGCCAGGATACATTAATTGAAAAATGAAAGAGGCTAAAACTATTATAATGTGGTATTATTTAGATATATGTTCTGAAAGGTTTATAATGTACAAAGGAACAATTTAAGATGATATTGAAGGAGTGGAAGGGTATTTCGCTATAATGAAGTAATGCTGAAGTATTAAATGTCTACAGATAAACATACAAACAATTTCTTCCAAATACAGTTGTCAAGTCCTGAATAAAATAATCTTGAAATGTACATTTTATTTCTGAAACATTTTTGTATGTGGTAACAGCCTTTAAATTAGTGGTTTTTTCTTCCCCTAGTGGAAAGAGTGAAAGAACAATTAAAGCTTTCCTTAGAAAATAAGAATGGTGTAGTCCAGACGGGTGAATTGACAGTAGTGCTTGATGGATTGGTGGTTGAGCAAGAAAATCTAGCAAACTGCAACTCGTCTCCAACCAGTAAGCTAACTTTATGTGTGTATAAAATTCAAGGAAAAGTATCAGCAGGAAGTACACAAAAATCTAGTTTATTGTTTTCTTCTTGTTCAGTAGAAATACAGCAAAATGGTGATGCCGTACATGAAAATGGAGAGCCTTCAGCAAGGACAGCTACCAGGTAGAATATTTTATTTTCGGGTCTGTGGCAACACTGCAGTTTTTATATTTTTATCTTAGTTTAGAATTTACCACAGAATTTAAAAGTTTGTATCTACCATGTAAACTATCACATAATTCACAATAAAACATTTACAATAAAAGTTAATATCTAAATATGTCATTTGACTGAATTCTTGTGAAAATAGCTCCTTTAAAAAACATCTTTATTAATATATAAAATCTGCCCTTTGAAAGTATCCATTTCTGTGACTACGTATGCTCACAGAGTTATGCACATTCAGTGGTCTGTTTTCAGAAGATTCTCTTCACCACTATGACGGAACTCTAGGTGTATGCGCAGTCCCTCACCATTCTTGCTTCCTCCCATCTATTGGCAATTGCAAATTTACTTTTTATGGTTTTATGGATTGCTTCTTATGTCCATTTCCTATCATTGGAATCAAACAATATGTGACCTTTGTGGCTGACTTCTTTCATTTATATAATATTTTCATAAGGTCGGAGGTTTCAAGCCTACCAACTTGAACCTTTCTGCTCCTGCAAGGATTTACAGCTTTAGAAACCCTATACAGGGTCACTGTGAGTCAGAACCCACTGAATGACACTTAACATCAACAAGCATATTTTATTGATAAATCCTAAAATAAGTCAGATACTGTGGGAAAGTGTGGTTATCAAAATTGTCTGAATTGTCAGCTTCTTGCAACTCAGTAGAAAATAGGTTTTACATGGACTGTGGTCTTCCTCAAAAATCATCTTGCCGTTTCAACACCTTCCTGTCATTCTCATTTCATGACGATTACTGGGAATTCTATTCAAAATGGAGTCATGAACCACATAACGTCTGTTCAGGCAAAGTCCAGTACATATACATCCATGGTCCCTACCCCCATAATACCTTTTACAAAATCAAAGTACATAAAATGGTTCGTAATAACAAATGGGTGCTACTTGGTGATGCACATTAAAACATTATAATTACTATATTATATTAAAGCTGTTTTAGTGTATCTGGAAGTGTTTTCTATGCACAGAAAAAATGCACTATATACTAAGACAACATTTGACTGACTGATGTTAGATGCAAGCTGTATTTAACTCTTCCAATTTAGGACTTACATATAAATTTAACTTTAAAGACCAAGTTAGTAAGAAAACTTATTCCTAATCCAGGGATTACATGTACATAATGCTGTGTTTGCGTAGTGTCCAAATCATGCAATACCCTATTTTTCAGAACATATTGTGGACATATAAATGTTGCGTGATTGCATTTAATTTGGAATAAAAGCATATAGTAGTTCAAATATAATAGAATTAACCAAACCCATTGATACCCAGCCAATTCCAACTCAGAGCAATCCTATAAGACAGACTAGAATTGCCTATAGAGTTTCCAAAGCTATAAATCTTTACAAAAGCAGGCTGCCACATCCTGACACAGTGGCTGGTAAGTTCAAACTACTAACCTTTCAGTTAGCAGCTGAGTACATCAAGGTTCCCTATAATGGAATTAATATTTTGGGGGGGAAATCTATCTATCTATCTATCTATCTATCTATCTATCTATCTATCTGTCTGTCTATCTATCAATCTCTATCCATCCATCCATCTATCTATCTATCTATCTATCTATCTATCTATCTATCTATCTATGAAATTAATTGAACTTTTTTTTTAAAAAAAGCTCTTTGGTGTATGATAAAATATGACCGTCATTAGTCTAGAGAACTACTACCATTGCTTCTAAATAACCACTAAGTGATTCTCATCAAAGCAATTGAACCAGAGAAGTTTGTTTCCTGAATATTTCTTTGGCTTAAATAAAAACTTTTAATATATCATAGGTTACATTGAGAAAATTAAGTATCAGAAGGTATAGTTAGATTGATTAAAAAGAAGTGTGTGTGTTTATAATGTTTGAAATAGAGTTTGGATGCATAAAAATTATGTTTATTATGTTGTAACATGTCTTGAAAGAAAGTTAGTTCTGCAGTATCAGAAGAACTTTACCTAAACTCCTGGATCACTAACTCCCACTGAGTGCTTGGGAGAAGAACCAGAATCACCTGCAGAGCCTCTTTTCAGTCCTTACCTACCTGTTTGCATATCTGCACATAACTCATTCCAAATATTTAAGTGACAGGGTAGGAAGCTAGCATTCCTTTTTCATTTGTTTATTTAACAGAGAATTACTGAGTGCTTATTTGGTGCCTGATATTAGGTCCAGGCACTGAGAAGAGCTTCCCTGTTTCCATAATTCTATTGGGGTGGGGGTGGGGGGTTGGCTAAAGGTAGCTAGTATGCAAGTGGAAAAACAAGCCAATAGGAGATAGTGATAACAACTGTGGAATTCTTGAAACAAGATAAGGTGACAGGAATGGAAGGGAGCCTGTTTTAAGGTGAGATACCAGGGAATCATCACTGAAGAAGTGCCGTTTGATCTAAAATGAACCATCCCCACAGAATTTTTCAAGAAGAACATTCCAGACAGAGGAAATAACAAGTACAGATCGCTGAGTGCATTTGCAGTTGACTTACGCTTTATAAATTCTAATGCCCAATAATAATGTTTATTCTGTTCGTCTTGTCCTTATAATTTTACTGCTTGGTATGCAAGTGTATAATGAGCAATTGAAGACTTTTCAGCATTTTTTTTTTTTATATTCATTAAAACTGATACACTATGTCTCCTGTAAAAAGAGCAAGGAGAAGCTTAGAAAGAGCTCGTTCAGGCTGCTCTGTGGAGAACAGATAGCATGGCAAGAGTGGAAGGAGGAAAATCAGTTAGGAATTTAGTGGTGGTGGTGGTGGCTGTGTTCTGTGAAGTCGGTTCCGACTCATAGCGACCCTGCACAGGGCTTCCGAGGCTGTCAGTCTTTACAGGAACAGAAAGCCTCATCTTTCTCCTGTGGAACAGCTGGTAGTTTCGATCTGCAGACCTTGCGGTTTGCAGCCCGATTCGTAACCACTACACTACCAGAGGAAGTTAGTAGCAGCCTGTATATTTTAGAAAAAATTCTCTGGTGACTTAGATGATCATTGCATGATTCCCATCCACTGCAAGTAAGATTAAAATGTTTGATTTTATAAATAAAGTTTTATTTGTTTGTTTACAGTTGTTTATGTACTGTAAATTCTTCCAACTCTAGTATATGATATTCAGCTTTCTTTTCTGATCATCATGTATTCAGAATTTCAGAGCTTAGCTTTTTCAGTATTCATTAAAATCACAGCACTTATATTTGGAATTGGTTTTTATAAGATTCATACAGTTCCATGAGCATTGCTTTTTTTTTTTTTTTTTAATGTTTATTGTGAATTATGTGATAGTTTACATGGGAAAACATTAGATTTACATTCATCCTATCTCTATCATTACATTGCCATGGTCAAAAAACCCTCCATGTATCATTAACCAACCAAACGGTACACCCTGCAAGCCTGCCCCCTGGTCGTCAACACATAGCCTCTCTCCCTCTCTCGGTCTAGAGTTCCCAGCTGCTCCATCTCTCCATGTCATCGTGTCTGTCTCCATCTCTGGCATAACTGTTTCTCCCTTGATGGTTCCAGGGACCTCTGCTCCTGGAGTACAAAGTCAGCCACTCCCCTCCTTTTCTACCAAACGTCTACCTTTACATTTCCAACCCTCAGAGTCAGTCCTGGTAGTAATTATTCACTATTGTGTCACATGAGTGCTATCCACATCTCCTTTCATCTGTCCTTCCCAGACAGATTGAATACTACTTAGTGGAGATTCTACCTTCCTCCGTGCCCTCTGGATCTAGGCTCCCTCTTGAAAGCTTGTAAGCCAGTCACTTCTTGCCTTTGTAGCCCCCCCCATTTTGGGTAGCCAATGGTTGCCCATCTCTTGTCTACTCTGTGTATGGAGGGGGGTAGTGGGAATGATCCTCGCTGTAAAGATTTGTTCCTGCTTTTGAGCTACTGCATCCATAGGTGTAGGTCAAGTTCATCAAATTGTATCAGATTACTCTTTTTTTCCTCTTCTTTCTTCTTCTAGTTGAACTTTGATCATCCAGCCATTGAAGCCAGGTCAAGTGGGTATTTCTGAAAGTGTGGGTGTTCTTGTGCATATGCCCTCTCTTCTTATCAGCTGGATGCTTCACTCTCCACTCTAGTCCTCTATGGCTATGTCTCTGACTCTGGGCCCAGACTGCTGACCAACCAGATCTCCACCTGGGTTTCTATTGAATGTGGTTGGACTTAGCGCACAGCTTTGTTGCTGGTTTTCCCTCACTTCCTCTTATCGGTGACCAACATGGTCACCAGTCAGAGCACGTATCTGCTCTTGTATTCCCATTGAGTCTCAGTCTTGGAATGCTGTTTGTTCTGAGGGGATCCAACCGCTTGCCTTGATGTCCCCTGGGTGAACAACTTGCTTGTTCTTGTAGTAGACAGTCAGACTGCCGTTATTGTTTTGCATTTTTCCTTTCAGTCTTTCTTTCAAGAAGTATCTTCTGTTCTTCTAGTCACTCACTACAGGCTGGTCTGCCCATCCTTTCAAGTGGATATTTCCCATCTCAGAAGATTGTGGATGGGGTTCAGGATTCCACCTATGGTCTTATGTAATGCAAAGGCACCACAGGAAGCCTCCTTCATTGGGCATGTTGTAGCCCCATTTTAGGTATTCCAATCAGTTATAGGCAGAAGACGGACTTATCAGCTTTCTATGGTGATATTTCTGGCTATTCCTTTCTCTCCCCCTCAAGTGTCTATTTTATAATGGTATGCAAGGGAAACCAAGATTCAAAAGACAGCCAAGCATCTTAACATTATTTCCCCCTTCTTCCCCATTCCAACCATGTCTCAATCCCTGTATCCTAGAGCCCTGTTGTTCCAAGAATGTGCATGCATCGTTCTTTACCTCTGTCCCACTTAGCCCATGCAAATCTACCTGTTTTCCCATCTGCCTTGTTCTTCTTTTGCCCTCCAGCTTCTTATGTATTGCCCCCCTCCCCAGCACCCAAACTATCCTGTGTCTAATCCCTACCCTGTACTCCGCCTTTCCCTCCCTCCCCTCAACCAACTTCCTATATCCCAGTAACCAGCAAAGACGCCCTCGCCCCCCTTTAGAATGGGTTCTTTTTCTTAGTCTTTTACAGCAGTGGTCCTATTCAGTATTTCTCCTTTTGTGACTGACTAATTTCACTCAACATAATGTTCTCAAGGTTCATCCATGTTATGTGATAGTTTACAGCTTCCTTGTTGTTCTTCAAGGTCACATAATATTCCATTATGTGTATGTACCACAGTTTGTTTATCTATTCTAACGTTAATGGGCACTTAGGCTGTCTCCATCTTTTTACTAATATAAATAGTGCTGCTATGCACATTGGTGTGCCTATATCTACTTGTGTTATGGCTTGTATTTCTTGTGGGTAAATACCAAGTAGAGGAATGAGCATTGCTTTCTGAAACTACTTTTAGAACATTTAAAGATTAATATTCTTAAATGTTTGAAATGCATACTTCGAACATTAATTTGAAGGAGTAAATTCATTTTAACTTTAGTATACTTGTGTATCTTATTACTGATTTTATCTGGCAATGTAGATACCTTTAGAATTGAATGTAATTTAAACTTTAATATGATAAAAGCTTATTATATTTTTGTTCATTACTCTGTACACTTTGCTTGCTTTTAAGAACTCAGTAAATATTTTCTGAAATTATTTTGATGAAACATTGTTTAATTGTAGTTAACTCATTGAAATAAGGCTTTTTTTTTTTTGTTTTTTTTTAAGGTTAACTGGCGAAAGTGCTAATGGAATGGATAATCCTGTACGTGCAAACACTCTAATTCAGAACGCAAGCTGTTCATATATAGTTAATGGAGACAACACACCTTCATTTCCATCTCAGGTTGCTGCCAGACCCAAAAATACACCAGCTCCAAAACCACTTGCATCTGAGCCTGCCAATGACACTGGTAAGCATAGCTATTTATGACTTTGTTTAATTGAAAGGTGAATGAAGGTTTATATTTCTATGCCTAGAATTTTCTTTTACTTTAGTCTTTCTTAATCTTCTCTTGTATGATCCGAATTTAAAAAATAATATAACCCCTGAAGTTTTTTTCTAAGAATTTGAGTTCTAAATTATTTAGAAAGATAATCCAAAAAATGTATTAGTTTTCAGTCACAACACATTCTTTATATAAATACTTATTCTCTTATTTTATATCACAAAATTCACTGTTTAATGTGATGTAAAATATATTTCTGAAAACTTTAGCTGCTTTATTGATTTGTTTTAAAAATTAATACCTCTTTTAACCTTCAGTATTAAAAAAATTTTTTTGCATGTAATTTAGTAAAAAAATGATGCAGCTCCTCAAATATTTTCTATTTTTCAAAAGTGTACTTTATTCTGTTGAGAAGAAATATCTAAGGAAGATTTCCTCTATAATCCTGTTTTGCAGTGGACTCAGCTATAATATCAATAAATTTTTTTATGTTTGCTGTTTATGTGTTAACTCAGATTGAGTTTCCTAGAACTCAGGCATCTTAGCATTTGCTTGAGGTTACTAGCTAGTACTTGTTGGAGCTGGAACTGGAATCCTATTCATTTGATTCCAGAGCCTGTGTTCTTTCCTGTGTTTGTCTATTTATGGAAAAGTATTAAATAATAAAAAGTTGTAAAGAAGCAATTCAGTAACAAAATTTATTTGTAATACCTAATTGTGTGTTTATAGCCAAGAATGGGAGAATATTGACAAAGAATTACCCTGATAGTTTTTATTACATGCTACTCTTTATTTAAAAAAATAAAAAGGAAAGACTTAAAAGATGGTTTCCAAGTATTTATGTTGTTATTAAATGCTGTCGAGTTGGTTCCGATTCACAGTGACCATGTATATGTTTTCCAAGGAGTGCCTAATGAGCTTTAACTGCCGGACTTGTGGTTTAAACCAACCTTGCAGTCCAGTCAGTGCATTAACACACAAGGCCACACCAGGACTCCCAAGTACTCATGTTAGGTAGAATGTTTTAGTCTTTAAGATAGTTAGAAAGTAAAGGGAAGATAAATATATATAATCAGCATGAAATTAGCAGATTTTTTCCTCCCGAGTGTAATCGTTCTAAAGAAAACACGTGACTGAAATTTCTTTCGTAAAGCAGAAAAGGAAACATCATCTTAGAATATTCACTGTTATCCCTAAATTAAGAACTGACCAGTTAAAACAGTTGCTATTATTCATACTTAGGCTTTTATGGATCTGTTTAAAAAGAAACCTAACTTGAACAATATCCTCAATAATACAAAAGAGTAAATCTGACAGTGAGTTTCAGAGAACTCTGTCTTATATAACCCTTCCGTATAGGATAATGGCATAACCTCATATTGCAAAACAAATCATTCTGTAGCTGGACAGTGCAACAATTTGTAAATATTTAACTTACTCATAGTTTGGTTAATTTAAAAATTAAATTTTTCCATTAAAAAAAATATAATATGAGGGAGTACCTAGTACGTATGTTGTTGTTAAGTGCCATCAAGTCAGTTCCCACTCATAAGTGACCCTCTATAGGGTTTCCAAGGAGCAGCTGGTGGGTTTGAACTGCCAGCCTTGCAGTTAGCAGTCCAGTGCTGATCCTATAGTGCCACACCAGAACACCAATACCTATAGGAAGAACCAGTGATTAAAAAAAAAATCAGCAAACACATAGAAAAGTAGTTTAGCTAAGGATCAGAGTTTTTCCCAATAGTGAATACAATGCCTTTTAGCCTAGCAGGTATTTGTGTCTGTTGTTTTGTGTGATTCTTAATTTAATTGTTGTTGAATATGCAGCAAAATATACACCAATTCCACACTTTTTATGTGTACAATTTAGTGACACTGATTACATTCTTCAAGGTGTACAACCATTTTCACCTGCCTTTTCTAAATTGTTCCTCCCAATTAGCTTAAACTCACTGACTTTTAAGGTTCTTGTCTAATCTTTCCAGTTGGTGTTTTCAATTTGATCTCGTATAGATCTTATATATAGCACATAGGTGAAAATACAGCACATAGAAGGAACTAGAAGTAAAGGCTCTGCCATAAATAATTCCTGTGACATAAAACAACCAGGGATACCTAGGACAAGCTGAATAGTAGTAGTAGTAACAGCTGAAGTTTGTGTTGTATGTGTTCTAAGTACTATGTATTCATTCACTGATTCATCACAGTTGCCCTTTGAAATGATAACTAGTAGGTTTCCTTTTTCCTGTTGAAGAAACTAAAGCAGAGAAGTCACAACTAGGAAGCAGAAGAGCTTTCACTGGTTTCATGTTGCTCTTGATTCTGCACTTTGCTTTTCTGTTCACTTTGATGTGTTCATGATGGTGCCTCAAATCTGTTCCTGTTACTCTTTGATGCTATGATAGACATGAAATAATATTTCCTCACCCAACTTAGCACTTCTACCTCCTCTGATTATTACTGTGACATCTGACAATACATCTCAACTGTACTCATTCCATTGGCTGACTTAAAAGGCTTCCGGAACCTATTCTGTTGGTAGCAACCACTTGACTGATTTCCATTGCTTGATCTCTGAACCCTTATTAAGAGGATGACTCCAGGTACCTTTTCAAGCATCAGGAGATGTCCCTGTCCCTTTATGGTGTTGGTACAAAATATTCTCCTTTTTCTTAACTCAGGACTTTAGAAGTCATTTTTCATTGTTGTTAGTTAGAAGTTACAGCAGTAGTGGGGTTGTACAGAGTCTGTATAGAGCATATTTCATGGATTTAATCCCCTTGTACTTTTAAATTCCTGAGATCTCTGTCTAACATTATGTGTTTTTTGTTTAGTTTTTATTTTCTTTACACTATTTGATGGCAAAATGACTAGCATGACTATGAAGCTATTTATAGCTTTCATTTACCACACTTAGAGTGAGTATAATTAAATTTTGTTAAAGAAATAAATTGTTAACATTAGAACCTATTTAGATTGTTGTTAACAACAAAATATTGTTGTTGTTAAATGTAATCAAGTTTGTTCTGATGCATAGCAATCCTGTATAGGATTTCCAAGGAACAACTGTTGAGTTTGAACTGCCACCTGTGGTTCAAACTGACCTTGAAGTTGAGGGCTTTTCTTATAGCTCCACATCAGGAATCCATTTTAAGTACTGTTGTTAACTGTTTTCCAGTCGGTTCTGATTTATAGCATAAGGTGTCTGAGCAGTGGTTGGTGAACTTGAACTGCCGACGTTATAGTTCAAACTGACTTTGCATTCCCGCACATTAACCCACAGCACCACACCAAGTATTAGTATAATATATAATCTGTATACCACATTATGGGAACCTGGCACCAGCAGGTTGAAAATAAGGGATTGTGTGTTTATACTGAGGAGTTTAAAGCAAGTGGTTTTTCATCAGAGACATTTGCACCTGGGCTGTTTTCCTTTTGTCTTTCTGAGTCTTGATTGTTACTGTTGTTAAGTACCGTCAAGTCAATTCCTACCCAAAGCAACCCTGTTTAGGGTTTCAAGGAGCCACTGGTGAGCTTGAACCGCTGACCTTGTGATTCAAACTGACATTGCAGCCCAGCGCATTAACCCACAGTGCCATACCAGGACTCTTAGAATCTCGATTAAGAGGATCTATTTGATATGAGAGCTCTGGTAGCGTAGTGGTTACGAATTAGTCTGCGAACCTCAAGGTCAGCAGTTCGAAACTGCCAGCTGCTCCGCGGGAGAAAGATGAGGCTTTCTGCTCCCGTAAAGATTTACAGCCTCGGAAACCCTGTTCAGGGTCTTTATGGGTCGGAACTGACTCGATGGCACTTAGCAACAACAACCTTTGATATGGTTAGTTACTGAACGTTGGTAGTTATTTTAACCTAAAGCTGGAGGCAGTCAAGATATAGTGAAATGATTTAGAGATTTAGTGTCTGACAGGACTGGTTTCAAATCAAGCATTACCATTTATTTATCATGTCACCCTGGACAAACTCAACATTGTCAAATTTTAGCTTTCCCATGTATATTAAGGAGTCCTGGTGTGGTGCTCTGGGTTAATGCATCAGACTGCAGAGCTGTTTGAACTGCAAGGTTGGATGTTCAAGCTCACTAGCTGCTCTTTGGAAACTCTGTACAGGGTCGCTATGGGTCGGAACCGATTCAACAGCACTTCACAACAATAATATGTATATTGAGAAGATAATATTCAACTAGTTACTTTATTGGATTGTTATGAAACTTAGATGAGATAATTGATCTGCATCATCTAGTATAGTCCATGGCCAACAAATCAGTTATGAATGAGGAAGAACAATTCTTATATACATGTACAGTAATTATCTGTTTTCTCACTAGTTGTTGTTAAGTGCCATTTTGTCGGTTGTGACTCTTAGTGACTCTGTATAGGACTTCTGAAGAGTGGCTGCTGAGTTTGAACCATCAACCCCATGATCAGCAGCTCAGTGACCATCCTACAGCACCACACCAGGACTCCTCCCTAGTAAAATGGAATAATGCTGATACTCCTTTGAATTCTGTAGTTTGCTTTAACAACTAACAAATCTATACTTACAGTTACAGTAAAAAGGATATAAATGACGAGATTCATAGAGTGAGATCTAGAAAATTTCCAAGGTGGAGTGTCCATATCCCAAAAAGGACCAGTCTACCCTTCCACATGTATTGATGTGGAGCTTATGTATCATGGCCTCATGATGTACACATGGTCGAGTGAATCCTGCCCCCTTCCTCTGAGGTCAGCTGATGTCACACAGTGGGTCTTTCTGTTAAGGCCAGCCTCCACCTGCGTCACTGCACCAGCATAACCGGTTAGGTCTGATACAGATAAAAGGCACATCCACCACTGGATAAGTCCCAGGTTTTAGAATGTGGCTCCATACTATAAGCACTGATCAGCGGTTCAAGCCCACCAGCCATACCCTGGGAGAAGAATGAGGCTTTCTGCTCCCGCAAAGAAACCCTCTCCAGGGTCGCTATGAGTCAGAACCCACGTGGAGTGGTGATCATTATGGAAAGAAGGGCTGAGAGCACTTCCTATGACATCAGATACAGGAGAAAATTTCTTGCTTTGAGCAACTGAATAGTACCATTTAATATTTAACGTACTATCTTTTTCTAATAGTTTATGTTTCGTGTGCTATATTTTGCTGTGAGCAAAGACTTGTCTGTTTCCTATTGGACTGGGTTATATCTTTATTCACATGCACCTTTTCCCCATTTCATGCTATTTTACTTTGAAAAAGACTACTGCAGATTCTTTCTCTTATGGGAATTTCCACACCATTGAAAAGTAAAAATTACATGACAAAATGCTGGTAAATGAACATGATATAGGAGATAACAAAATGCACCCTGGAAACCAGGATGGTGAGACCTAGTCTCTCATACTTCAGACATACTGTCAGGAGGGACCAGTCCCTGGAGAAGGATGTCATGTTTGGTAAAGTGAAGGGTCAGGGAAAAAGAGGAGGACCCCCAATCAGATGAATTGGTATAATGGCAGCAGCAATGGGCTCAAACTAGTAATAATTGTGAGGTTGGTTCAGGAAAAGGCGGTGTTTCATTCTGTTGTGCATAGGATCGCTATGAGTTAGTACCAACTCGATGGCACCTAACACAACATAGACACTGTCTTGATTTCCCCATATTGTCTTAAAAGTATTGAATGTGGAATAGTTCTGTAAATATTGTGTTTATTGAATTTGGTTTTTTGTTTTTTGTTTTTTTTTATCTTCCCTAAGCCATTTCCTCTACCATATTTGGTACGAAACTTGACTGGCTCTGTTTTTGTTCTTTTGCATAAACTATTCCTTTTATAGTGCCCTCTTTTCTTCTTTCTATGTTGCAGTTTTTCTTTAAAAATCTACCTGAACAGTAGCATCTCCACTGAGTAGTATCCAGTCTGTCTGGGCAGGGCTGATGAAGGAGATGGGGATAGGTCTCTTGTGATACAATAATGAATAATTGCTATCAGTACTGTGAGAGCTGGAAATGTAAAGGTAGACGTTTTATAGCAAAAGAAGGGGCGTGATTGATTTTGCAGTCCAGGAGCGGAGGTCCCTGGAACCATCAAGGGAGAAGAACAGAGCGCGGGACCCTCCCCAGAGAAACAGTGATGCTGGGCCTGGAGGCAGAGATGATGACGTGGAGAGATGGAGTGGCTGGGGACTCTAGACCCAGAGAGGGAGAGGGGCTGTGTGCTGACGACCGGGGGGCAGGCTGGTAGGGCACACCCTTTGTTTGGTTGATGATGCATGGAGGGAATTGTAACCATGGCAATGAAACGGTATATGATAGGATGAATGTAAATCTGATGTTCTCCCATGTAAACTATCACATAATTCACAATAAAACAGTAAAAAAAAAAAAAATCTACCTGATGATTCCATTACTTACAATTAGTCTCCCTCCTATATTTCAACTAGAACTTTGATGTGTAGTCTTCTAATAGGTTTTGTTCAATAAGCTCTTATCCCTGGAGTTTTAATTTGAGTATTTAATTGGAGTATTACAACATTGCTGTTGTTAAAAGTTGAGTCGGTTCTGATTCATATTGACCCTGTAGAGAGTTTCCGAGGAGTGGCTGGTGGGTTTGAACTTCCAGCCTTGTGATTCGCAGTCCAGTGCTTATTCTACAGTGCCACACCAGGACATACTTAAGATTGAGTAGTCACACTCAAAATGAAAATGAAGATTACGTCTTTGGTTCCCAATACTGAGTTATTTCTCATTGTAGAATATTGTTGCTAAGTGCCATTGAGTTGGTTCCAACTCTTAGTGACCCTCCCTGTAGAAGGAGTCCTGGTAGGACTCCATAGGATAAACACTCGACCCTTACAGGGTTGCTGTGGGGCGGAACCTACTCAGTGGCACTGATAGAAACAACAATAGGGTTTCCAAGGAGCAGCTGGTTTGTGTTTCAAACCAACCTTGTGGTCCAGTGTTTACCCTACAGTGCTATACCAGGACTCCATGTACAGTTTGTGGATTTTTTTGTTATTGTTTTTATCCAAAATAATCTTAAGAATGCCAGTATAAATATGTAATGTCACTATGTATTTTCCATCATTATCAGAAGACTTCTTTCTATATTAGTTACGATTTGCATAAGAAAAAAGAAATTGTAAGAGATTGGCTAAGTTTTTATATCATCCATTCTTTCTGCTCCCGTAACAATTTACATCCTCGGAAACCCTGTACAGGGTCACTGTGAGTCAGAACCAACACCACGGCACACTATCACCACCACCGTGCCGAGTTAGAACATTTGTTATCCTAATACTGTTTTCTCTTTCTTTAAGTTATATTTTTATCATTTACATACTATTTATTCCTCAAAAGGAGTCCTGGTGTGGCACTGTAGGATAAGCACTGGATTGCAAGGTCAGTTTGAACCACAAGGTTGGAGGTTCAAACCCACCAGGTGTTCCTTGGAAACTATACAGTGTGGCTATGAGTCGGAACCGACTTAGTGGCACTCAACAACAACTGCCACAACAAATAAATGAGATGTCCTAGTGTTGTAGTGCCATAGGATGAGCAATGAATGAACAGAATCGTTCAAGGTCTGTGGTTCAAACCCACTAGCCACTCTTGGGAACCCAACCCCTATACTGGGTCACTATGGCAGCACTTAACACCAACAATAAATGGTAATGGATTAGTTAATTGATTTCTTTGTCATTATTTGGTAGATCATCTTATTAATTTTCCCTTCTTAGTTAATGGAGAATCATCCTCATCTGCACCAACTGATAATACATCTGCCACAGGGACTGCAATAGTATCTGGAGAAACCACCTTGTCTTCAAATTACACTAGTACTACTGTCGAAGAGCTTTCTGTTCAAGAAATACCAACTTCCTCAGAAAACAACGAATGTATTCCTTCTACCAGTACAACATTGGAATCTGAAGCTAGAAGTACATTAGACCCTGCCACCTCTAACTGTGTAAATGATCCTGCTTTTGAAGCAGCCAAAATAAGACAGTCGGATGGGTGTGTGGAACCCATACGGCAACAGTCTGGAAATAGCAACACAGAAACTCTGCCATCAGGGTATGTTAAATTTATTTTTTTTTTTTTAATGTTTGATTCAGATTTAAGGAACAACAATTTGATAATACCTTATCATAGAATATACAAGGTTAAGTAATAATGTATTTTTACAAAGTCACAGGAACCTTTCCTAAGCAAAAAATAGCAAACTGAAACATATCTTCTATTTAGGTCTATACACTTCTAAAGGCAATGTTTCCATTTCTTGAACTCATCCCCAAATTCTGCACTTTTCAACTTGTTGTTGTTGTTGTTAGGTGCCATTGAGTTGGCACTAAGTTATAGTGACCTTACGCACAGCAGTACGAAACAATGTCCGATCCTGGGCCAAACTCACTACTGTTGCTGCACTTGAGTCCATCGATGCTGCCACCAGTCCAGTCCATCTTAATGGGGGTCTTCCTCTTTTTCTCTGACCCTGCATCTTACCAAACATGATATCTTTCTCCAGTGACTGTATCCTCCTGACAATATGTCCAAAGTATGAGAGGCGAAGTTTGGCCATCTTGGCCTCCAAGGAGCACTTTGGCTGCGCTTCTTCCAAAACAGATCTATTGCACTTTTAGTATTCTCCTCCAACATGATAACTCAAAGGCATCAATTCTTCTACCGTCTTCCTTATTCACTGTCCAGCTTTCACATGCATATGAGGTTATTGAATATACCATGGCTTGGGTCAGGCATACCTTAGTCCTCAGACTGACATCTTTGCTCTTCAACACTTTAAAAAGGTCTTGTGCAGCGCATTTGCCTAATGCAATACATCGTCTAATCGCTTGACTGCTGCTTCCGTGAGTGTTGATAATTGATCCAAGAAGAATGAAGTCCTTGACAACTTCAGACTTTTCTCTGTTGATAAGATCTTGTTTTTGGTCCAGTGGTGAGGATTTTTGCTTTCTTGGCATTGAGATGTAATCCATATTGAAGGCTGTGCTCTTTGATCTTCATCAGTAGATATTTTAAGTCCTCTTCACTTTCAGCAAGCAAGGTTGTATAATCTGCATATCGCAGGTTGTTAATGAGTCTTCCTCCAATCCTAATGCCACGTTTTTCTTCATAGAACCCAGCTTCTCAGATTATTTGCTCAGCATACAGGTTGAATAAGTATGGTGAAAGAATTCAACCTTGTCACTCACGTTTCGTAATTTTAAAACATTCAGTGTTCCCATGTTCTGTTCGAATAACCGCTTCTTGGTCCGGGTACAAATTCCTAATGAGTACAATTAAGTGTTCCGGAATATGTATACTTTGCAATGTTTTCCATAGCTTGTCATGATACACACAATTGAAAGCCTTTGCATAATGAATAAAGCACAGATAAACATCTTTCTGATATTCTCTGCCTTCAGCCAAGATCCATCGGACATC
>NW_006408549.1:20340952-20355715 GCF_000296735.1 Chrysochloris asiatica | reverse complement strand
AATTCTATCATGAGTTCTCCAGCATCATTTCTATCACCAAGGCCATATTTTCCAAACTACTGGTGCTTCTTTGCTCCTCACTGCACGTCTACTCGATCCGCCATCTTGATTGTATCTCTTCAACTTACACCGTATCAAAATAGCAGTTTGGGCATCCATGAAGAGTTCAAATTGTGTTCCTTGGAAATGTTCTTTTGAGTTTAAGGGGTGAAAAAAGAAGTCTGAAGAAGTAAGATCAGGGCTGGAGGGTGGGTGGGTTAGGGTTCCCAATGAAATACCATAGGACAGCTCTTGCTTTCCGTGAAGAATGAGCAGGTGCATTGTTGTGATGGGAAAAAAGTTCCGTGGCACAACTTTCCTCGTCTTTTTCTCACTAGTGCAGTTTTCTATTTTCTTAAAACTTCTTCTTAGTAAGTCCTGATGATCATCCTGTGTTTTTCAATGAAATCTATCACAATTACCTTTTTTGAGTCCTAAAGAATAGTCACCACAGAGTTGACCTCTCTGCCTTGCATTTAACTGTTCTGATTGGACCTAGTTTTGAAGGTACCCTGCTAAGCGTAAGGCAAGTATATTACTGAGATTCCTTGTATGCAGTTATTCATTGATCACAGAGACATGTTTGAACACGTTTAGTTTTGAATAACCCATGGATGTATGAACTAGAACCTTAGTAGCAATACTTCTTGACTTATCCCTTTGTGTGTATGAAATTTTCCCATAGTCTAGTCATTTGAAAAATAAATAAAATATAATACACACAGTTTATTTGCTATAAAAAGAAGTGCTTTCGCGACTAAATTGCTCATCTGGTCAAGGTAAGTACAATATGAAGGGGAATGCAAAACCTTATATTGACTTGTTGTGGTTATGTGCCACCTAATAAGTTCCCACTCAGAGAGATACCCTATAAAGTTTCTGAGGCTATAAATCTTTACAGGAGCAGAAAACCTTATCTTTCTCCTGCACAGCCACTGGTAGATTCAAACTGCTGACCTCATGGCTAGCAGCCCAACTTGTAACCCAGTACGCTATCAGGGCTTCTTATAATGACTTGTCAAACCCTCTTAATTTGAATATTGGTTTAGTTTTGCTTTTACATGAAAGTGACCATGACATTCTACTTGTTAACCTCAGTTCTAGATTTTTATGATTTACTCTCCAAGCCCCAAACTTAAGAACAAGTAACCATCCTTTTTTTTTTCAGTGAATGCAGATTGCTGGGGACAGTCATAGAGCCCTGCTGATTGACTCCATTACCAATGTAGTTGCTTTTCCTTGATGCTTAGTCATTCTAAGTCTATTAAAAAATTTCACTGTTGTTATTGAATTCTTCATGGTTTCTAGGAGTAATCTATACATGTATTCTATTTTATCATCTTTTCCATATTAACTTGTCAGTGTTTTAGTCTCTTTACTTGACTGATATTTGTTTGGTTACTGATGATAAACCCATTGCCAACAAGTTGATTTTGACTCACAGTGATGCAGTAGGATACAGTAGGAACAGCCCATAGGATTCGTAAGGCTGAGATCTTGACAAAAGCAGAACTGCCTCATCTTTCTCCCTTGTAGTGGTTGGTTGATTCAACGTGTGCCAATCTTTCCTTTAACAACTGAGTGCTTAGCCATTGTGCCCCTAAGGATCCTTTACTAATAGTATGAAATTAATGATTCATTGTCTGAGCCTTCAAGAAACATACGTAGTAGTCCAGACTTATAAACATACAACAAGGCTTCAGACAGTTTAGGGAAATTCCCTTATCTTTTCATTTAATTTTTCCACGAACTTTTCAAATTCACTGTAGTTTGAAAATGCCACAATGAAACTATGGACATTGTGCTATACTTTACTAAAAGTGCTTTCCAGCTCAGCTTACAGCAATCAGAATGTCTAAGGACAGCTATTAAAAGTGTACTTTTGGAGGTTTCTAGTAACCCTACTGCCCAGATTTTCTCATCAGAGTCACTATGTCTAGACCCCCTTCCTACCTTCTGAGCAGCTTTTTTTCAGTTTTCTAAACTTGCTCATCGATTTGCCTTCTGCTTGGTCATATTTTTGACTTTGGTCTGCTGCATGTGCTTCCACTAGTGGATCTTGAACTCTTTCTTATCTTTAACTATTAAAATACTTTGTTTCTATGACCAGGCCAGACCTTTCCCATAAGCTTATTTTCTGCTGCTTAATTAGAATTTATTTTTTCTATTTCCTGGCAGCGTGTCAGACTCATTTTATCTTTTCTTCCCTCTCTGAAATCTCAATATCCCCAAGCTCTTTTCTTTGGTGACTTAATTATCCTAGTTTCCCATGTGTCAGCTCCTGTGACACACGTATGAAGCTGTCCTTTATGTCAAGAACCTCGTCGAATGGGGGATAAGATAAGTAACTCCCGGAACTGATGGAATACAAGTTGAAATGTTCCAACAAACTGATACAGTACTGAAGGTACTCACTCTCCCTTTCCAAGAATTTTAGGAGACAGTTACTTGGCTAAGAAATTGGAAGAGGTCCATATTTGTACCCATTCCAAAAAAAGGTAACCCAACAGAATGCGGAAATTATCTGACAGTGCCATTAATTTATCATGCAAGTAAAATTTTGCTGAAGATAATTTTAAAATGGTTATAGCGATCTTATCAACAGGGAGCTCCCAGAAATTTAACCTGGATTCATAAGAGGGCATGGAACAGGAGTTACCCTTGCTAACATCAGATAGATCTTGCCTGAAAACAGAGAATACCAGAAAAAAATGTTTACTTGTGCTTAATTGACAATGCAAATGTATTCGTGGATCATAACAAACTTTGGATGGATAACATTGAGAAGAATGGGAGTTCCAGAACACTAAATTGTGCTCATGTGGAACTTGAGACTGCTGTTCGGACAGAATAAGTGGATATTGAATGGTTTAAAATTTTTGAGTGTTCCCATACACAAACAAGAGCCTATACCAAACAATACATAAAACCTGGATTGTTGTTGTTAAGTGCTGTCAAGACAGTTCCTACCCATAGCGACCCTGTACAGGGTTTCCGAGGCTGTAAATCTTTAAAAAGCCTGTTAAAAAAAAAAAGGGGGGGAGCAGAAAGCCTCATCTTTCTCCTGCAGAGCAGCTGGTAGTGTCTAACTGCTGATAGTTTTGATCTTAAGGTTCACAGCCTGAGTCATAAGCACTACGCTACCAGAGCTCCTTAATAAAGATTAATAAAACCTGGATTAAGCTTGCTAAAAAAGATGTGGAGGTTTGGTGCTAAGATTCTTGGTATAATTCCAGGGAAAAGAACTTGATGATGCCACTATTGCTGCTCAGGGTTGTGCACTGCCAAACTGGCACATATTTTGAAGGGACACAGTTCAATCCATGATAGGGTAGGAGAGTGAAGAGGTTGAGTTCTGTCTTTGTAGGGCGTCCAGCTGATGTCAGGAATAGAGTTCCAGAACTGAAGGAGAATATTCTAGAAAATATATATATTGTAGGCTGGGATAAGATTTGAGTATTGATAACCACATGATCTTGGAGACAGGATCTTTTGCATTTGCTCTTTTTTTTTTTTTTTTTTTTTAAATGTTTTATTGTGAATTATATGATAGTTTACATGGGAGAATATTAGTTTTACATTCATTGTATCGTATATTGTTTCATTGCCATGGTTCCAGTCCCCTCCACACATCATCAACCAACCAAAGGGTATACCCTACAAGCCTGCCCCCTATACTATCCCCCCCACCCCCAGTCTTCAGCATACAGTCATTCCCCCTCTCTGGATCTAAAGTCCCCAGCTGCTCCATCGCTCCACGTCATTGTCTCTGCCTCCATCTCAGGTATCGCTGCTTCTCTGGGTAGGGTCCCAATCTCGGCTCTTCTCCCTTGATGGTCCTAGGGACCTCTGCTCCTAGACTGAAAAGTTAATCAATGTGAACTATTTTTAGTAGTTTTGAATCATCATAAAATAACATTTTTATGTTTAAATCACTACATGACATATATCTGTGTGTCTGTTGTCTATTTTCACCTCAGTGTCCTGAAAAGGGAGCTCTATTTTGTACATGCTTAGTGTACTGGTTATGAGTTGGGCTGCTAACCTCAAGGTCAGCACTTTGAAACTACCAACTGTTCTGCGGAGGAAGATGAGGCTTTCTGCTCCTGTAAAAAGTAAAAATTTACAGCCTCAGAAACCCTTTGCAGGGTTGCTATGAGTCAGAACCGAATCCCTGGCACACCACCCCACCACCATATTCCTTGTGCTTAAAACGGTACCTGACATGACCAGAATGTGCCCAATAAGTATTTGTTTTTATGATCATATGAGTTCTTGAATAAATGATTTTGAGTAAATGAGCAATTAGGCAAAAGTCCTGACTTGTAAATATCCTTGGAGGAAATAGTTAATTAAGTTGAAAGTTATTTAAAAATTCAGATATGAAAAGACCAAAAAGACACCTGTTGAGTTTAACAGCAAAGAGGTTTTGTTGATCTTAGAGTGGTTTTTTTGTTTGTATTTTAAATATATTATGTGATAGTTTACATGGGAGAACATTAGCTTTACATTCATCCTATTTCTATCATTGCATTGCCATGGTTATAATCCCCCTCCATGCATCGTCAAACAACCAAAGGGTACACCCTGCAGGCCTGCCCCCTGGTGTCAGCACACAGCCCCTCTCCCTCTCTGGGTCTAGAGTTCTCAGCCACTCTATCTCTCCACGTCATCGTCTCTGCCTCCATTTCTGGCATAACTATTTCTTTGGGTAGGGTCCCACACTCTGCTCTTCTCCCTGGATGATCCCAGGGACCGCTGCTCCTGGACTGCAAAGTCAACCACTCCCCTCCTTTTGTTACAAAACGTCTACCTGTACATTTCTAAACTTCACAGTCAGTCCTGATAATAATTATTCACTATTGTACCACATCTCCTTTCATCAGTCCCGCCCAGACAGATTAGACACTACTCAGTGGAGATTCTACCTAGGCTCCCTCTTGAAAGCTTGTAAGCCAGTCACTTCTTGCCTTTGTAGGGCCACCCCCACCCCACCCCCCACTTTGGGCAGCCAGTGTCCCCCTGTCTACCCTGGTATTGAGGGGGTGGGAATGATCCTTGCTGTAAAGATTTTTTCCCTCTTTTGAGCTACTGCATCCATAGGTGTAGGTTAAGTTCATCACATTACTCTTTTTTCCCTCTTCTTTCTTCTTCTAGTTGAGCTCTGATCCAGCCATTGAAACCAGGTCAAGTGGGTATTATCAGCAAGTGTGGGTGTTTTTGTGACAGAGTGGTTTTGGGTCAATAGTGAGAGCTGTATTCAAATTGCTCTGAGTTAGGAGTCAATATTTTTCCCTGCCAAGACACCAGAAAAAGAGATGGTAGATGGGAGTAGACAAGAAAAACTACAAAAAGTATACATGTAGCTGAGTGAAGCTGGACCCCCATACCTGGTACCACATACAAAAATTAATTCAAAATGGATCAGTGACCCAAGTGTAAGAACTAAAATCATAAAACTCTTAGAACAAAACGGATGTTGTTTTGGAACCTAGGTTTCGACAATGGGATATTAATCAGAATGGAATCAGAGTTCTTGTAGATCAACACTAGAAGCTAGATGGCAGTGGACCAGTGCTAAGAGAAATAAGAATTCTGTATCTAATCATATTGTCAAGTTGTTTACAGAGATTCATACATTCCCATACATTCTAGGTTTCTAAAAGTACACTTGTCGTGTCTTTTTAAGAAGCTAATAGATCAGTTGTTTCTTCAAACCTTAGGTAATGAAACTGAAAGTCATGAGATCCAGTAATTAGGGGACCTAATAGAAGCACCCTGGTGTGACATTGTAGAGTAAGAACTTGACTACAGGGTCAGTTAGAGCCACAAGGTTGGAAGTTCAAACCCACCAACCCCTCCTATCAATTGAAGCCTACTTGATGGTACCTAAGAGCAACAGTAACAGCAATGGCATAAAGGAAAACACGGGGACAATTTTTAGAAGAATTCATGAAAACAATATAAGAACAAAATGAAAAACTCTATAAAGCGATAGAAGCATTAAGTAAAAAAAACGACATAGAAATTCCAGAGCTTAGTAATAAATAACTCCATAGAATACAAAAGTAGAATGGAAACAATAGAAGAAAGAGTCCGTGATACAGAAAAGCAAAATTCTGTGATTTCTACATTTGAAGAGCAAATAGAAAAAGAAAAAATTGTAAAGAGCATACATGTAAAGGTTCTCTGGGACACCATCAAGAGGAACAATATATGCACAATGGGAATTCCAGAAGAAAAGAAGAAAAGAAGTCTAGAAGAAATAATGGTGGGAATTTTTACCAAATATCCTTAAAGATGAAGAGATTTTCATCCAAGCTCAGTGAACTCCATAAAGGTTAAATTCTAAGAGAAAAGCATCAAGACACATTATAATTGAATTTCACAGAAGTGAAGATAAAGGAAGAATTTTGAGAGCAGCATGACATAAGAAAATATCACCTACAAGGGGTCTCAGTAAGGGTAACTGCCGATTTCTCCCCAGAAGCAATGCAGGAAACTAAGGTGGTTTCAAATACATAACGTTGTACATGTAGACTACTAAATTTGTAAATCTCATGGTAGCTATTAGTCTATAAATCTATTCACCAAAGTAAGGAAGGAAAACCAAGATTCACTAAAATAAAAGGTGGGGGGGACGATCACTTCTAAAAAACTGAGCATTGTTGATAAAATGAATAAAGAAGCCATCAACCTCAATAAAAAAAAAAGTATGACGACATGACTGAAGTAAATTCTTTTATTAATAATCATAGTGAATATAAATGGATTCAGTTATGGATTCAATAAACATAGTGGCAGAATAAGTTTTTAATATGACGTATCCATATGTTACCTAAAAGAGGCACAACTTTGACATGCAGATTTCATAGGTTAAAAGTCAAAGGTTGGTGGGGCAAACAATACCAAGTAAACAGTAATTAAAAGGGAGCCTGTTGTTGTTGTTGTTATGTGCCATGGAGTCGGTTCTGACTCATAGTGACCCTGTACAAGGCATCTGAGGCTGTAAATCTTTACAGGAGCAGAAAGCCTCATCTTTCTCCCACAGATCAGCTGGTAGTTTCGAACTGCTGACCTTGTGGTTCACAGCCCAATTCATAACCACTGAACTACCAGAGGTCCTACAAGGTGTTGTTGTTGTTAGGTGTCATCGAGTCGGTACCGAATCAAAACAACCTGATGCACAGCAGAACAAAACACTACCCTGTCCTGGGCCAAAGTCAATACTGTTGCCACGCTTGAGTCTATCAATGCTGCCACTTGGCCGGTCCATCTCATTGGGGGTCTTCCTCTTTTTCTCTGACCCTCCACCCTACCAAACATGATATTCTTCTCCAATGACTGGTCACTCCTGACAATATGTCCAAAGTACGAGAGGATAAAATTTGGCCATGTTGGCCTCCAACGAGCATTCTGTGTACACTTCTTCCAAAACGGATATATTGGTTCTTTTGACAGCCCATGTGTGAAGTGATATAAAAATTAGAACTGAATGAAAAAAATAGTACAGGGTAGCAAGGGTAGAAACCAGGAGACTTTGTTCTAGAATATTAAAAATGCAAGGACTGATTATATAGGAATAATAGCAAAAGTACCATTATCAGGACACTTTGGAAACTTGATAATTTTTTTAGGTATTTGTTTTGGGCTGTTAAATTTTTATACAGCTATATAGCTCCTTTGAAATATACTCACGGGTATTCCTGAAATGCATTCAAAATGAATTATATATTTGAACTCTGTCTTCAGCTAGCTTTTATTATTCCACAAAAAGCAGATGAAATAAGTCTAAAATTTTAAGTTATGTACTTTTTGTGAAAAGCTTTGTAAGAAATGCCTAAATTTGTATAACATGAATGTTCCAGTGTAGGGTTTCATGCCATGGTGGTATTTAATAGGTAAATTTAGTAATGCTTTTGATCCAGAGTTTTGAACTTAGGCATCTTTAATGGTCATACTCATTAATGAGTATCTGTGACTTATTTATAGAATGTTATAACATTATTACATTTGTTTTATTGGTGATTTTAAGTATGTGTCTGTGCCTCTTACATAGAGATTCACGTAAATATATATGGTCATTATGTAGGAAAATAATACAAGACCTCGCTAAATAAAAAGTCAAATTTAATTTTCATTTCCTGTGGTTAAGAGAAAACATTTTTCATTTATTCTGCATTAAAATTGAAACTAAGAGTATTGAACTCAAAATCTACCACTCTTATTTTTTACATTTAATATTTTTCTTCTGTATTTTATTAAGGAACGCTAAGGAGCTCTAGCATAGTGGTTACGAGTTGGGCTGCTAACCTCAAGGTCAGCAGTTTGATACTACCAGAGGCTCCACAGGAGAAAGATGAGGCTTTCTGCTCCCATAAAGATTTACAGCCTCGGAAACCCTGTATAGGGTCACTATGAATTGGAACCGACTTGACAGCACTTACTATACCAACAAAGAGGAAAAGCGGGAAATGAGTGGGGAAAATGAAAGCTTGAGAATCTTAAAGATCAAACAAAAAGATAAAATCATGATGTCCCTAAAGAATTCACCAACAGGACAGGGCAGGCGCATAGTTGCACATAAAAGAAAAGAAAAAATTCCTGGAGTCGTATCACCACATATTAAAATTAATTCTCCTAAATTTTTTAAAATGTGTGTTTTTGAAAGTGCAGGCAAACATGGACATTACTTCAAAGCATACTTATTTTTGTGCTCTGGACTTTAAAGCATCCTGAAATTCTGGGTTTCAAACATTTGGAATTCTCTAAATTAGTAACTTTAACATTTTTGAGTATTATTCCATCGATTTCCTGGTAAGGAAAGTTAGTATTTGAGTTTCCAGTACATTTAGTAGAAAGAGAACAATGAAGAATCTAAAAAGCTCGGATAAGGGAGAAGACAAAGAATGCCTTTTAAAATCGTGCTTATCCTATCATTTTTATGTTTGTGAGAAGGGATTATTTTTTCAGACTTTCTTGTTTATTGTGTTTTATTTTTGTACTTTTATTAAAGGTGGGAACAGAGAAAAGATCCTCATGGTAGAACCTATTATGTGGACCATAACACACGAACAACCACATGGGAGAGACCACAGCCTTTACCTCCAGGGTAATGTATTCTTAGTTATTCTTCATCCCACCTACAATTCTGTATATTAAATTTGATTACCTAAATGGTTTCAATGTGTGAATACTGAATGTTTGCTAAGTGAGATTTGTTTTGTATAACTACTCTCTCTTTCAGACAATGTGTGAAGGGCTCCCTCAAGAGAATTTTGAGCATTATTGACATGAGTTGCTGACAGCAGTTCCAGAATTTTGGTCCCTGTTATTTTTAAGAAATGAAAGGCATATTAGAGCTATCTGTACAATAAGCACTGGACTAAAAGGTCAGCTCAGCAAGGTCAGTGGTTCAAACTCTGATTCAGCCACTCCTCAGAAACCCTATACAGGGTCACTGTGAGTCGGAACCGACTCAACAACACTTACCAGCAACAATAGGTGTATGGTTCTCCATAGATAGCCGTCCTAAACTATGTAATTTCATGTGACGTAATGACATAAAATATATTATTGTTGTTGTTAAGTGCTGTTGAGTCGGTTCCAACCCATAACGACCCTGTATAGGATTTCTGAGGAGCAGCTACTGAGTTTGAACCACTGACTTTGTAGTTCAAACCGACTTTGCAGTCTAGCGCATTAACCTATATGTGTTTTGTATAAGACAACCACATGGTTTACTATGCCAGGAATGACAAATTGAAGAGGAATGGTATTGCTTTCATCGTCAAAAAGAGCATATCCAGATTAGTCATGAGGTACAACACTGTCTGTGATAGGGTAATATCCATGCACCTACAGGGAAGACCAGTTAATACCACTGTTAATCAAATTTATGCACGAGCCACTAAAGCCAGTGAGGAAGAAACAGAAGAGTTCTACCAACTACTTCAATCTGAAATTGATCAAACATGTAATCAAGATGTATTGATCATTACTAGTGATTGGAATGCAAGGGTTGGGAACAAAGAGGAAGGATCAGTAGTTGGAAAATATGGCCTTGGTGATAGAAATGATGCTGGAGATCACATGATAGAATTCTGCAAAATCAATGATTTGTTCATTTCAAATACCTTCTTTAGACAGCATAAGACGATTATACACATAGACCTCACCAGATGGAAGACACTGAAATCAAATTGACTACATCTGTGGAAAGAGATGATGAAAAAGCTCCATATCATCAGTCAAAACCAGGCCAGGGACAGACTGTGGAACAGACCATATGCAAACTCAAACTGAAGCTGAAGAAAATTAAAACAAGTCCACGAGAACCAAATATGACCTTGAATATAGCCCACCTGAATTAAGAGATACTCTGAAAAACAGATTTGATACATTAAACACTAAAGACCTCAGACCAGAAGAGTTGTGGGGATGACATCAAGAACATCATACATGAAAAAAGCAAAAAATCATTAGGAAAACAAGAAAAAAGAAAGGATCGAAATGGATGTCAGAAGACACACGAAAACTTGCTGCTCTCCAGTGTAGAGATACTAAATTAAATGGAAGACATGAGGTACAAGAGCCGAACAGAACATTTCAAAGGTCAGCTCAACAAGACAAAGTCAAATATTACAATGAAATATGCAAAGATCTGGAATCAGAAAACCAAAAGGGAATAACACACTCAGCATTTCTCAAGTTGGGGAAACTGAAGAAAAAATTCAAGCCTCGACTTTAGTTACTGAAAGATTCTCAGAGAAAATTATTGAATGACACAGAAAGCATCAAAAGAAGATGGAAGGAATACACAGAGTCACTCTACCAAAAGGAAATGGTTGATGTTTAACGTTTCAAGAAGTAGCATATGATCAAGAGCCAGTGATACCAAAAGAAGAAGTCCAAGGTGCATTGAAGGAATTGGCAAAGAACAAGACACCAGGAATTGATGGAATACAAATTGAAATCTTTTAAGAAAGTGAGGCGGCACTGGAAGCACTCATGCCAAAAAAACTTGGAAGACAACTATCTGCCCAGCTGATTAGAAGAGATCTGTATTTGTGCCCATTCCAAAGAGAGGTGACCCAACAGAATGTGGAATTCTGCAAAATCAATGATTTGTTCATTTCAAATACCTTCTTTAGACAGCATAAGACGGGTAATATTATTTACTTGCAAGTAATGTTTTACTAAAGATAATAGAGAAACAGCTGTAAGCATACATTGACAGAGAACTTCTAGAGGTTCAGGCTGGATTCAGGAGAGGCCGTGGAACAAGGGATATCATTCCTGATGTCTGATGGATCTTGGCTGGAAGCAGAGAATATTAGAAAGATGTTTACCTGTGCTTTATTTACTACACAAAGGCTTTCAATTGTGTGGATCATGACAAGCTATAGACAACATTGCAAAGTATGAGTATTCCGGAACACTCAATTATGCTCAAGAGGAATCTTTATGTGGACCAAGATGCAGTTGTTTGAACAGAATATGGGAACACTGAATGGTTTAAAATTAAGAACGGTGTGCGACAGGGTTGTATTTTCTTATCATACTTATTTAACCTGTATGCTGAGCAAATAATCTGAGAAGGTGGGTTATATGAAGAAAAATGTAACTTCAGGATTGGAGGAAGACTCATTAACAACCTGCTATATAGCGAGCTCTGGTAGCGTAGTGTTACAAATTGGGCTGCAAACCTCACAGTCAGCAGTTCAAAACTTCCAGCTGTTCTGCGGGAGAAAGATGAGGCTTTCTGCTCCTGTAAAGATTTACAACCTTGGAAACCCTGTACAGGTTGGAACCAACTCCACGGCACATCACAACAACAACATATACAGATGATTCAACCTTGCCTGCTGAAAATGAAAAGGACTTAAAATACTGATGAAGATCAAAGACCACAGCCTTTGGTATGGATTGCATCTCAGTGTAAAGAAAACAAAAATCCTAACCATTGGACCAATAAACAACATTCTTATCAACAGAGAAAAGATCGAAATTGCCAAGGACTTCATTCTTCTTGGATCAACTATCAATACTCATGGAAGTAGCAACACTCATAGAAGAAAAACATTAAGTATGAGTGAGTTCATATCTGTGGCAGAAAAGTATGGCAGTTTGTGGTGTGGTTAGTAGGGGAGTAGTTTCTTATACTCTCCCTGTTCTCTTCCATTACTATTAGGATTTTGAATGAGGGACAGTTGTAGGAACACAGGAATTTCTGTTGCCATCAGAAACAGGAAGAAGTAAGAGAGATGTAATTTTCTAAGACCTATACCTTGACCGGAATTCTGGTGTGGTTCTGTGGGTTAATGTGGCAGACTGCAAAGCCATTTGAACTGTAAGATCAGTGGTTCAAGCTACCAGCTGCTCCTCAAAAACTCTATACAGGGTCGCTATGGGTCAGAACCGACTCAACAGCACTTCACAAGAAAACCTTGACCAAAGAATCCTTCAATAACAAAAATCGAGACTTAAATTTTTTCTTCAGTTCCTGGACCAATTAACAACTATCAACGGAGAAAAGATTGAAGTTGTCAAGGACTTCCTTCCTCTTGGATCAACCATCAACACTCTTGGAAGCAGCAGTCAAAAAATCAAACGACGTATTGCATTAGGCAAATCTGCTGTACAAGACCTTTTTAAAATGTTGAAGAGCAAAGATGTCAGCTTGAGGACTAAGGTGCGCCTGACCCAAGCCATGGTGTTTTCAATAACCTCATATGCATGTGAAAGCTGGACAGTGAATAAGGAAGACCATACAAGAACTGACACTTTTGAGTTATGATGTTAGAGGAGAATCTTGAAAGTTCCATTGGCTGCCAAAAGAAGCAACAAATGTGTGTTGGAACAAATGCAGCCAGAGTGCTCCTTGGAGGCCAGGATGGCCAAACTTCGTCTTTCATACTTTGGACATGTTGTCAGGATGAACCAGTCACTGGAGAAGGATATCATGTTTGGTAAGGTAGAGGGTTAGAGAAAAAGAGGAAGACCCCCAGCGAGATGGATTGGCAAAGTGGCAGCATCAATGGGCTCAAGTGTGGCAACAATTGTGAGGTTGGCCCAGGACTGGGTAGTGTTTCGTTCTGTTGTGCATAGGGTCACTATGAGTCAGTACTGACTCAGTGGTACCTAACAACAACAATAGAAACTGTTAAAAATAAAATTTTACTATATTATGGCAAAATTCATAATGTTATTGTGTGAAGGGCCATGGAGTTGATTCTGACTCAAGACATGCTCCTGTGTGCTGAATAGAACTGCTCCGTAGACTTTTCAAGGCTGTTATCTTTCAGAAGCAGATTGCCAGGCCTGTCTTCCAAGGCACCTCTGCGTGGGTGTCCACCATCAGCCTTTCTGCTCGTCAACTGCGTAACCATTTGTATCACTCAGGGAATCTTAAATTCATAATGTTGTTATAAGGCGCTATCGAGTTGGTTTTAGACTCGAGTGACTCTATTTAATAGAGTGGAGCTATCCCCGAGTTTTCTAGGCGGTTATCTTTAGAGAATCTTATCACCAACTCTTTCTCTTGTTGGGCTGTTGGATGGGTTCAGATTACCAGTGACAGCGAAGAATTTAGCCTTTGTGCTACCAGGGCTCCTTACAGTCACCATGGGCGCTTTTAAGTGAGTGAAAATGCTTCTATTACATGGTTAATAAATTTGATAATGTTTAAGCTGCCACTTGTTATTAAGTTTTTAAATGCTGTCAAGTCGGTTCTGACCCATAGCGACCCTGTATAGAGTTTCCAAGGAGCAGCTGGTGAACTTGAACCACCGACCTTGCAGTTCAAACGACTTTGCTGTTTGATGCATTAGCCCACAGCACCACACCAGGCTGCCACTAAAGTCCTTTAAAAACTGATTTTTTTTAAAAACCTTTATATTTTTTCATAACTCTTACATATACTCTACTAATAACTACTTTAATTACACCATTCACATTACCACAAATACTCTGTCTATACCTGGCATAATCTCCTTACTATCTTTGCCACTCAAAATGTCTGTCCTTATAGGCTCAAACTACTATAAAACACATTGAGAGCCCAGAAAATTCAAGGCAATGCATGTTTCTTTGTGAGCTATTTCCTTTTAATGGAATAGGCATCTAAGCCTTGTACCAATCGTTTTAATAAGAACTTATCTCTAGAACACAAAGACACAATGTTTTAATATGTTGTTGCTTTTATGTGCCATGGAGTCAGTTCTGACTCATAGTGACCCTGTATGGGGCATCTGAGGCTGTAAATCATTGTGGAAGCAGAAAGCCTTGTGTTTTTCATACAAAACTGCTGGTGGGCTCTAGCCACTGATATGTGGTTCACAGTCCAGTGCTTATCCTCTATAACCATCATGATTCCCATATTTCAATACAGCAAACCATGAAGTTCATCTTAACTATCACAGGATCGTAGTTATAACCGTTTATTATGAATGATAATTTGTTGTTGTTCAGTGCTGTTGAGTCAGTTCTGACTCATAGCGACCCTGTATAGGGCTTCTGAGGAGTGGCTGGTGAGCTTGAACTGCCAACCTTGCAGTTCAAACCGACTTTGCAGTCCAGCAGATTAACCCACAGCACCACACCAGGACTTCTTGTGTCATAATTTTATTGTTGTTGTCAGGTGCCATCTAGTCGGAACCGACTCATAGCGACCCCATGCGCAGCGGAACGAAACAATGTCCGATCCTGGGCCAACCTCACTAC
>NW_006408549.1:20303933-20339646 GCF_000296735.1 Chrysochloris asiatica | reverse complement strand
CAGAAGGATGTTTACCTATGCTTTATTGACTACGTGAAGGCTTTCGATTGTGTGGATCATGACAAGCTATGGACAACATTGAGAAGTATGAGTATTCCAGAACACTTAATTGTACTTCTGAGAAATCTGTGTCATAATATAGGGTTTTATTTCATGATTGCTGTTGTCAAAATAGTAGATAGGGGCTAACTTTAATTTTATCTTTATTAGAGCTTAATGGTCTTATACTCTTGGTCTTATATTACCATATGCTCTTTATGATCCTTTTATACTTCCAGTAATAAGTTTTCAGGAAAAATTTAGAATTATTTGCAGAAAGGATTATTTAGTTCATTGTATAAATTAATGACAAAAATTGTTTTAATGGATAAATGTGTTTTAGATGCCTGGAAGAGATGGGAGTTGAAATGAGCCTTGTAGGATGGGTGAAATGGTGGTTGGTAGAGAAATAAGGAAGGGATTCTATTCTGAAGGAACTAAAACAAAGCTATTTTGGGAAGAGACACACGATACATTTGGCACTAGCAGTTGTTGGTTTGGCTCACATATGGAGCCCTTGTAAAGGGTATCATAAGAAATGAGGCAGAAAAAGTAGATAGGTTCAACTTTATGCCATGCCAAAGAGGTACGATAGCTGAAATGAGGTCACTAGATTAGCAGTGTAACAGTACATAAATAAGTTTCAAATTAAAAAAAAAAAGTTAAAATTCTGAGCTTAACGCAGTGGGTGTAGGGGTAGATTGCTAAATACACATAAAGAGTTCATTAAATAGTTAATGAGAAAGAGTAGTGAGACTGACACTGGCCTGTTCTTCTGTGGTACTGGAATGGCAAGGTAGTTCAGCTGAGAACATGTAAACTGCAACTTAAGATGATCAGAGTCATTCTGAATGTTGGTATTTGTACTCTTTTAAGTTATTTTATCATGTCTTGGACTTGAGATTTTTAGCTTGAATGAAATTAATAAATACATTTTAGTTTCTTATTGATTGATATATGTAATTTTTTTTTTGTTTATTTTCATCTTGATAGTTGGGAGAGAAGGGTTGATGATCGTGGAAGAGTTTACTATGTGGATCATAACACTAGAACAACAACATGGCAGCGGCCGACCATGGAGTCTGTTCGAAACTTTGAACAGTGGCAGTCTCAGCGGAACCAATTGCAGGGAGCTATGCAACAGTTCAACCAACGATACCTCTATTCGGTAATCAACAAATTATGTCTGCACATTTGCCCTCCCTTTTCTGCTTTAGTGTTTTGGTTTTTGTTATTAATATTATAGACTACATTGCAGATACTTTTTAGTTAATCTTTAATAAATTTGTTTTCTGACATATATATACAAGTACTTCCAAAATTTTAATAAATGTTCTAATGGATTACTCCTCAGTTATATCTCCTAATTGAAGATAGTTTCTTAAATGCAGTTTCTTAATAATATATCTTGCCAAGTCTCCATACTCCTCCTTTAATTATAATCACTTTGTGTGCTTTAAACAAAATCCACTGTCTCATGATTTTACTTAAGGGCCAGTCTTACGACCTCTTAGTTATTCTTATTCCACCACAGCTTCTGAGAAACAACACTTCAATCTGTTTTGACTCACAAAAGATGATTGGAGATTGTTTTGTCTAAAAGATCTCACGCAGTCTAAAAACTCAAACAGTTGGTGATATGTTGCTTTTCAAAAGAAAACCTCCGTAAGTCAAGTGGCCATAGTTGTTATTAAGTACCATCGTGTCAGTTCCATCTCATAGTGAAGCTGTACAGGTTTTCCGAGGCCCAGCTGGTGAGTTCGAACCACTGACCTTGCTATTCAAGCTGACCTTGAGGTCTAGTGCTTATCCTACAGAACCATACCAGTACTTCAAGTGGGGGTAGAGGATCTATTAAATGGAAATGGTTGTTTTCAAGTGCTTCGAGTCAGTTCCAACTCAGAGAGACCTTGTACGAGGTTTCCGAGAAGGGGCTGATGGGTTTGAACTGCCGACCTTTCTGTTCAACCTGACCTTCTGGTTGAGTGCCACACTAGGATTTGCGGGTAGGGGATCTATTAAATGGATTTATTCCAGGAGGTAGAACAGTACTGGCATCTCTGGATAGTGTTTTGAGGAACTTATAGGAACCCAAAATGTAGAGGATACAAGAAAGAAATGAAACAGCAAAGAGATTTTTAAAGAAAATGTAAATAATTTCTTCAAAATCCTGCCTCAAGTACCTCTCTGAATTCCATTTTCTTCCAAGGTTAAATACAAAGTTCCTAATGGGTGGGAGTGGAGTGACCCAGCTTCCATAGCATCTCTTGTTGTTGTTGTTAGGTGCCATCGAGTCGGTACCGACTCTTAGTGACCCTGTGCACAGCAGAACGAACACTGCCCGATCCTGAGCCAACCTCACTATTGTTCCCATGTTTGAGTCCATTGATGCTGCCATGTGGCCAATCCATCTCTCTGGGGGGGTCTTCCTCTTTTTTTCTGACCCTCCACTTTACCAAACATGATATACTTCTCTAGCGACTGGTCCCTCCTGACAATATGTCTGAAGTATGAGAGATGAAGTTTGGCCATCTTGACCTCCAAGGAGCACTCTGGCTGTACTTCTTCCAACACAGATCTGTTGGTTTTATGGGCAACCCATGGCACTTTGAATATTCTCCTCCGACACCATAACTCAAATGCATCAATTCTTGTACGGTCTTCCTTATTTACAGCGTCCCTCACTACCACCAATTGCTGGCTTTTCCACTCCTCAGAAACCTTATACAGGGCCTCTTTGAGTTGAAACTGACTCAAAGCACTTGAAAACAACTCTTACCATTTAATACACATATGGTAACATTCCATAATCTAGCTTTATGTAGATATTAAACAAGAAATTCTGTGGTGTGTCTGTTTATTTTATTTTGGTTAGATCTATCTATGCATATGAAAACTTTGAGGAAACAGACAGGACTGAATGCGGTAAAAGATGTGTATCAGAAGTGTATTCTCTTGTAAATATCGTACTTAAAAAGTCATAAGTGGATTGAGGTTTAGTTTCCTCACACAACACTACAACACTGAACCTGCCTAAGTGTCCAGGCTAATATTTTATTGAATCAGTAGTGCCATCAAGTACCAGGTTATTTTTACCCTTTTTCTGTCTTGCCCCTGGTGTATCTCATGCCTGTACTTGATCGTGGACTTCACTACTGCAGTACAGGCAAGAAAAGAAGTAAGAGAAAACAAAAGACAAAGTTTTCTTAATACACTTATGCCTTCGTTTCCTTGGGAAGGGATGTCCTCACTAGAGAACTTTTGTCTATACCACTTTGGCCACAACTAGTCACTCTACTGTCTCAGTCACAAGGGAGGCTTGGTGGTGGATACATTGCTACCTCAAGCAGAATAGTGGTGTGGTTATCAAGGAAGGAGTGGAAATGGCTCTCAAAAATACAGTTTGATTTATCCATTACAAGGTTATAAAATATCAGGATGTGTGACCTTTACCACTAAGAAATGATTTTTTAAGTAATGATTTTTTTTTAATGTTTGTCATTCTTTAATAAAAATTGTTGATAGAATGTCTATATTTTCTTCAGAATCTATTTCTAGGTTTTATTAAAAGGTACAAGATTTTTATGTATATATGAATATGTAAAAGATACTGAAATTAAGATTTTTATAAGTTTATTTGTATAAACATAATACTGGAGATGAATATTCATACTGATTTTAATAAAAGGCTTTATTTATTTGAAAGAACACTGCTAAAGTTGTTCTATTTTTAAACAAATAAAACACCTTAATTTCTGTATCCCCTTCTTCCATCTGATCTTGACAGTCTGGATGATGGAAGCACTAGCTGGCAGCAGTAGAGGATCAGACGTAAGCACAGTTGTGAGTTGTGAGGGTGCACAGCCCTGGCAGTCTTTGTTCTGCTGTGCTGAGGGCCACTAGCAGTTGGAACTGAGTGCATGGCACCTAACAGCAACAGGAGATTCAAAGATTGATTTCAGTATATTTTTTTCTAAGTCATTTTATAAAAACTTCGTATCATTTGATTGATTCCTCTTACATCATGACATTTTTACTGCTTTCATATCTAGAGATTATTGTTCCCTTGTGCCTTTTACCATGTTTTTTAGAGATTTATAAAATTGATTCTGCCAGGTGCTGAGTGTATCTTATATTAAAATAGTTTTGTGGATTTTTTCTTCCCAAAACCCCTTCAATCAGGCTTCAATGTTAGCTGCAGAAAACGACCCATATGGGCCTTTGCCACCAGGCTGGGGTAAGTTAATATATTGTTGTTAAAATATCTGCAAGGTATAAAAATCAAGTAATTATTAAATGCTGTGCTCATTTTCTTTTTTAGAAAAAAGAGTAGATTCTACAGACAGGGTTTACTTTGTGAATCATAACACAAAAACAACTCAGTGGGAAGATCCAAGAACTCAAGGGTACGTATGCAATGCAGCCTTACTTAAATCACCTTGCATGTGTCTGTAGCTAGAGTTAAATGGTGCTTTCAGGGCCTAGAAAAGGTTTACTGTCTGATTTTAATTTTTTATCATTTTAGCCTACAGAATGAAGAGCCGCTGCCAGAAGGCTGGGAAATCCGATATACTCGAGAAGGAGTTAGGTACTTTGTTGACCATAACACTAGAACAACAACATTCAAAGATCCTAGAAATGGGAAGTCATCTGTGTAAGTGAAAAGCTGAAATTCTGCTTACCCTGCTGTCTAATGAGGACATGAAGTTCATTCTCTAGTTTAGCGACAAAGTTTACGTTTAGACTCCTGAAAACCTTGCGGATATCTCCCTTATCAAAAACTAAATTTGAGGCATATAATTTCTTAGTAATAACAACAGCAAACACTCACATAATGGCTCCTATATGCCTAGGATTGTTCTAAGCACTTTGCATATATTAGTTCATTTTATCTTTCCAAAACCCCTTGGAGGTAATGTTGTTGGTTCTGATTCATAGTGACCCTGTGCAGTGTTTCCAAGGAGCAGCTGTTAGGTTTGAACTGCTGACCTTGTGATTACCAGTTCAGTGCTTACAGTGTCACACCAGGACTCCCATGAGGTGTAGGTACTGTTATTTCTTCCCTTTTCCTGGTGAAAACTGACTTGTAGAGAATGTAAGTAACTGGTAGAATTAGACTGGCTAGTGATAGAGCTGGATTTCAGAGCAAGGCAGTCTCTTCAGAGGCTGTGCTCTTGGCAGCTGTGTCAAACTACTATAGCATCAGAGAAGGAGATAGTTCCAGATTTCCAGAAAACATACACAGGCTTATTCTCCCATGGAGTGGCTGATGGGTTTTAACCACCACCCTTATAATTAACATCCTATTATTGCTTAACCCACTATGTCACCGGGGCTCCTTTTACCAGATATCTTAAATAAGCACACCTCCACTCCTTATTCTTGAACATGTTATCTTTGTTTCACTAAGAAAATAGACACAATCATGAAAGATCTTTTGAAAATTCCCACCATCACATCTGTGCTCTTACCAACATCTGTCTTCTCTCCTGTTGTTATTGTTGAACTGTAATGTTTTCTGTTAAAGGCCAATCCTTTGATGAATTTGACCTATACTCATGGAGGTTGTTGTTATATGCCATGGAGTCGGTTCCGACTCATAGCGACCCTGTACAGGGTTTCTGAGGCTGTAAATATTTACAGAAGCAGAAAGCCTTATCTTTCTCCCATGGAACATCTGGTAGTTTCGAACTCCTGACCTTGCAGTTCCCAGCCCGATTCATAACCACTACTCTACCAGTAGTAACTCTAAATACCAACAGAGAGGGAAGGAGTCTTCACATGAAGTATCAATGCTATCCCCTCTGTACACAGAGTAGATAGATAGAGGCAGCTTAGACATTGGCTACCTAAAATGAGGGGGTGATAAAGGCATGAAGTAACTGGCTTACATGGTTTCAAGGGGGAGTTTAGTTGAAGAGTATGTGGGGAAAGAAAGAGTTCCCACTGAATAGTTCATCTTGTCTAGATGGATCTGGTGAAAAGAGATGGGGGATAAGATTCTTAGGATTTAATAGTGAGTAATTGTTATCACGACTAATTGCAACTGTCACAATTGTAAAGGTAGAAGTTTTGTAACAAAAACAGGGGAGTGATTAATCTTACAGTCCAGAAACAGAGGATCCTAGGATCATCAAGGGAAAGAGCACAAGCAGAATGAGAGACCTTATCCAGAGAAGCAACGACACCAGAAATGGAGGCAGAAATGAGGACATGGAGAGAGAGAGCAGCTGAGGACTCTAGATTCATGGGAAGAGAGGGACTAAGAGCTGGCGGCCAGGAGGCAGACTTGCAGAATGTGCCCTTTGGTGATGTCAATTATTATATATGCATGAGTGTCTTTTTAAAAAAAAGAGAGAGAGAGAGAGAGAGAGAGAAAGTGAATAGAGAGAAATGCTGTTAACTGATGGTACATGGAAGGGATTATAATCATTGTAATGAAACAAGGTGTATGATATGATATATTGAATGTAAAACTGATGATCTGCCTTATAAAATTTCACTCAATCCACAATAAAAACCTTAAAAAAAAAAAAAAGGCCAGTCCCTCAACTACCACACTAGATAGTTCTCGTTTACCTACTTAATTGTTCCGGTAATTATTACCTTTCTATGGAGTCCTGGTGTGGTGCTGTGGGTAAATGTGCTGGACTGCAAAGTCACTTGACCCTCATTGTCAGCAATTCAAGCTCACCACCCACTCCTTGGAAACCCTATACAGCGTCACTATGGGTTGGAATCAACTTGACGGCACTTAACAACAACATCCTGTATCAGGAAGCATGGTGGCTCTGTTAAGTAAGCCCTGGATCACAAACCACAGTGTCCAAAGTTCAAGTCTTCCAGCAGCTCTGGGGAGGCTTTCTGCTGCCATGGAGATTTACAGTCTCGGAAACTCTACACAGGGTCATTATGAGTCAGAACCGATTCGACAGCACTTAACAGCCACAACAACATCCTGTATCAACAGTTTCTCTTTCTTTATTGAATTATACTCATTAGCATACAAAAATGCTGTTACTTCCCCTAGACGACAAAGCAGAGAAAATAATGATTGACTTTACAGATTCATTCAATGACCTCATTCCTTCCTTACTCTTTTGTTAAAGTGTTTTTGGTGAACTTTTACACAGCAGTTTAGGCTCACATTCAACAGTTTCTTCAGGAGTTGTTCAATGACATTGGTTACCTTCTTCACAATATTTCCTCCACTCTGGTGGTTCCATTAATCTCATTTCTATGTCCCCTTACATTCTCATCTTTGTTTTAAAGTAACTGCTGACCATGACCATTGTTTGTATGCTGCCCTTTATAGGAAAATGACTTGAAAGAAATGTCCTTCTGCATTATTTCTAGTTTCTCTCTTAAACTGACTCCAAGAAGCTCCACTGAACCACCAGTGACCTAGTGAATTCTGGCCATTGGACTTAGCAAGAGCATTTGACAAAAGAAATCCATCTCTTGTGTCAAAGTAGTCCAGAGTACCTCACTTTCTTGAGTTTTTCTTCTGATGTATTATTGGTCTTTCCCCCCACCCCATTTGTTGAGTCTTTTTGTCCTTAGTCTCAGCATTGAAGTACCCAGAGCTGTGCTTACTTTTTCTTTTCACTCTCTTGGGGAATCTTACGTAGTGTCATGCTTTCAACAAAATATCTATATCCTTAAGACTCTAGAAGTTATATCTCTAGCTCAGACATCTCTCTCAAAACCTTGCTTTGTATATCCAGCTGCTTACTTGACATCTCTATTTGGATGTCAAAGGAGAGCTCCTTCCTGATGGTCCTCATAAAACCTATTCGCCAATAACAGTCTCTGTCTTAGTTAATGGTAACTCTGTTCTTACGTGTGCATCAGCCAGAAATCTTAGAGTCGTCCTTGAGTACTTCCTCCCTCACTTCATATACAACACTTGAAGAGTTGTAGTTACCTCAATTTCAGACTATATCCAGAATCCAGTTACGTCCCACGACATCCGCAGCTACCACTTTCACCCACTCTGTAAAGTTTCTCTCCGGGAGTGGTGCCATAGTCCTCCACCACTCTTGCTGTTGTTTTCTACCTGGGCCCCATACAACAGTGAGACTAATTTCTTAAACTCATTCCCCTGCATAAAACATTTCAGTGGCTTTCATTTCTATCAGAATTAAAAACAAAGTCCTTACAGTGGCCTACAAGGTCTTATAAGAAAGACTTGATCCTCTATTCTCTTCAGCCTCATCTTTGTCCTAACTTCACTGTCCACTTCACTATATACACCTGAGGCAGCTTCCATCTAAGGTCTTTGCTTCCCTAGGCAAGAGGTCCAGAAGTTTCAGTGTGAATCAAACAGTTCATAAAACCAATATTCCTACATGCCAGCTACTCTGCCTCTTCCCTCTTACCAGCTGAACCATGGGACCCACATGTAACATTTTCCTAGGGATTTGACTTCGCTTTGTTTACTATATCACCAGCAGAATTTATTTCAGTGTCAGGGTAGGTTTTAAGATGTACTAGAATTTCTTTACATGTGTCTTCTCCTGTCTTCCTTAGATTAGAATTATCAAAGGTTTTGTATTGTTTTGTTTTGTTATTAATCAGTAGTGAGCTTTACCATTTCAATTAACTACCTACTTCACAAAGATCCCTAAATACAGGTTTTCTCTGGGTTTGGGAGTGCGGATGCATTTTCCTGTTGCTGTAATGTTCTTGCTTGCTCGAGTTTCTGTTGCCCCACTAAATGAATCTTCACTTTCTGCCAGCAGATAACTCCCCAGTGATTATTTTTAACACTAAATTTCATATTGAATATGAATATTGTACTTTATTATAAAATCATAATATAGCTTATTTTTGTTTCTCCATAGAACTAAAGGTGGTCCACAGATCGCTTATGAACGCAGCTTTAGGTGGAAACTTGCTCACTTCCGTTATTTGTGCCAGGTACTACAGTGGTAAATAAATCTTCTATTCATAATCATCTAGTCTTATCTGTACACAGCACAGATACGGTGACTCACATGATACTGTGATATTCTTCTTTCTAGTCTAATGCACTACCCAGTCATGTGAAGATCAATGTGTCCAGGCAGACATTGTTTGAAGATTCCTTCCAACAGGTAAGCAAGTGTTACGAGAATGTGCCAGTTTGATCTGTCTCCTTGTATTCTGTGTGTCTTAAGGGAGTTAGAATTTGAAAAGTTTTAAGTCATTCACAATACAACTGTAAGAATGGCTGTCCTTACTGAGACCCTACTATAATAACAGTAGTAATATAAGCATCTTGTATTGAGTGATTACCATGTGCTTGGCACTGACAGTTTCTATGTCTTATTTCATTTAACTCATCCTCACAGAGCCCCTTTGAGATTGCTCTTGTCATTATCTCCATTTTACAAGTAAAGATAATCCATTACTTTTACTTTCCACTGGTTATGTGTAGGACTCTGGTGGACTCAATTTCATACTGAATATTAAATATTCATCTTTATCTGCGAGACATGTTAGTTCTACCATGAATTCAGATATATAGTTACTAATGTAAAGTGTCAGCAGAGTTTGGAACTAGTTAATCCATTTTGACAGTTAATTTTCCTAAAAATTTAGTAACTCGAACAAAAAATGTTTTGATAGTCACTACCAAATTATACGGAGTCCTGGTGTGGCCCTGTGGGTTTATGTGCCAGACTGCAAAGCCGTTTGAACTACAAGGTCGGTGGTTCAAGCTCACCAGCTGCTCCTTGAAAACCCTGTACAGGGTCACTGTGGGTCGGAATTGACTCAACGTCACTTAACAACAACAACAACCAAATTAAAATAGAATTGGTAGATGCTGCATTCCATATGAAAGTTTCTTTATAACTCTGATGTTAATTCTCAACTCCTTTCGGTGTCTGTGTAAATGTCATTGATAAAGTAGACTGCTTACATGGAGTATTTTCCACTGTGTGAAATCTTAAGTCCCTGCTCACCTCCTTCTCAGTCTTGTTTTGTCTAAACATTTATAGTACTTTGTAATATGAATCACCACCTGACATAATATTTGTTTGCTCTGTCTTTTTACTAGAATATTAAGTTTCTTAAGAGGAGGAAATACTGATTTATCACTGTTACTCCCATAAGATAGGAGTCCTGGTGTCATTCTGGGCTGCTAACTGCAAGGTCAATGGTTCCAACCTACCAGTCCCATCTCTCCATCCTTATTCAGGCTTACTGTGTGTTGGAACTGACTCCACAGCACTTAGTATAGTAACAGCAATCTAAAGATAACAAATCTGAATGTTGTCTGTTTTTTGTGTGTGCTTTTTTTCTGAAGAAGTGGAAGATCTTTCCTGTTCTCTTCTACTCAAAACTATTAAAATGATGAATTGAAGTTGCCTATATATACCAAGGACACAGAAACTTTTACCTATGCAGAATGGATTAGTACTCTGGAGTCAGAGACATTCACATCCTAGCTCAGCTGTACTAAAGGTTGAACTTTGGGCAGAATACCATGTAGCTGTGGTCAAAACCCATGCATTCTTAGCAAAATAAGTGTCAAATGGATTAGCTTGTTCCATGCTCTGTTTCAGGTGTATTTTAGTATTACATCTGAAGTCATGATGGACTTTATTTTGCTTGTTGTTTTGACACCAGCATGAGCCATGCCTTGGTGTTTCCGAAGTGTCAGTCTGAGCTATGATTGATTACCCCTGTGTCAGAGCCTTCCTGGTGAACTGTGCTCTGAAGCGGTGTAGCTTTGGTTTTGGTGTATGTGTGGTGAAAAGAATGCATTTTTATCTAAAATGCATACTTACTAGTAACCCGGACGTAAGTTACTCAAAATTTCTAACAGTTTGTATAGGTAATGTTTAGAATAAAATATGTATATATATATATATATTCAGTATTTTATAAATTGTTTTTTGTTTAACTGAATCCCTTTTTTACTGAGAAGTGGGAATCTGTGTTATAAACAGGACACAGCACAGTATCTTTTGCCTCTCATAAGTATCACTTGTTAAGTGTTTTGAGTTGGTTCCGATTCATAATGACCCTGTGTTCGTGTGTAGCGTTTCTGAGACACTGCTGGTCAGCTTGAACCACTGGCCTTTTCGTTCAAACTGACATTGCAGTCTAGTGGTGTACTGCTTATTGTACAGTGCTACACCCAGGACTCCTAAGTATCACTAGTTAGAAAATTTTACAAGTCACTTTGTGAAAAAAAGGATCATGGTACTATTTGCAGAGGACTGAAAAGGTGGTTATTTTCTAACTCTGGAAGATATCTATGCCAAACGTTTTCCTCTCTTGCCACCAATCATACATGGGAATACTGGTTAATGCTAAGAGAAGGGAAGAGACTATGTGAAAGTGAATCAGAGAAAGATTAATAGAATAGGTGGGTTTTAAGTAGTTTATGGAACACATCAATTGATATCTTGAGCTTTGTGGTACAAGATAAGGACATTTGTAACTTTGAAAATACAGATGAATTTTAAACTCACTTTTGAATGCACTTAAATTTTATAAACACTTTTTTTTTTTTTTTTTTTTATAGATTATGGCATTAAAACCCTATGACTTGAGGAGGCGATTATATGTAATATTTCGAGGAGAAGAAGGACTTGATTATGGTGGTTTAGCAAGGTAAAATAAAAAACATATATAGGTGCTGTGGAATGAGTATACAGTAGATGTATTCCTGAAAAGGTATAAGTACACTGGATTATATTTTGCCAGTAGCAAGCAGAATTATTTTTAAGAACAAAAATTAAAATATCTCCATACTTCTAGAAGTAGGTGTTATTTCTTACCTTGGCGGTCCTTTTGAACATTTTCTCTGTATGTGCATACACACATACATACACTAGGGTAAGTCAGAAAGTATTGCTACTGTGGTTCCAGTTCATACAAGAGGGCTTCAAAAGTTTGTGAAAAAATAGAAATAAAAAATAATAAATGTTTCCACAAACTGTTTGACGGTTCCTCGTATATGCATGACTTCATACCAAATCTGCCTCTGCAGTCAGTGGTGAGTTCTGGCAGGTTGTCTCAGTAATACATTTGTATTAGGGTCATTAAGTTGCCTTTCCAATAAAAGATACAGTTTGCATCATGGAATAAAAATGATTTTGAGTTCTAACCTAGTATCAAATTTTTAACAAAATTCAAATGGACATCTTTCCAAATCACTGAAGCTTTGCACCAACTTTACATTAATGCTGCCCCACACAAAACAACAGTTTTTAGATAAATGAAGTGTTTTAAGAGAGGTCAGGCAGATAAGAGCAAGACTGTCGAACTCGACAGATGAAGAAACCCTGACTGAAGCCCAGGAATTGGTGAGAGAAGACCATAGAGTTACCATCGATGCAGTAGCTAATGAAGTTCAGATTTCACATGGTTTGGCATTGTCAATTTTAAGTAAACATTTTGACTTCAGCAAGCTTTCACCTCAATGGGAACCAAAAGTATTCCACGAAGATAAGCTAACACAGAGAGCGGATCTTTCTGTCAGTCTTTTAAGTAAGTTTAAAGCTCATGAAGATGATTTTATGAAATGACTCATAATTGGGATGAGTCTTGGATACACTAATGTGATCCTAGAGCAGTAGTTTCCAAGAACAGTACTTTCCAAGGGGATCTGTGGGCCAGTTAAATTCTGGCTGATAGAGCAACTCTGAAGGTTATGCACAGTACTTTTTGGAATTTGAAAGGGGTAATCTTGATGGATTTCCTTCAAGGACACAGGATAATTGTGGATGATGATCATAGGGGCTTATTACAAAGAAGGTTTTTTGTTTGTTTTTCAATGGAAAAACTTCAGGAAAAGGCCAGAAAATTTTACTGAGGAAGTTTGTTTCCATCTTGGCATTCTTCAAGGATGCAAGGACTAGCCTATAATTATTTCCTTGGGAAATCTTATCCTATCCACCCTACAACTCTGATCTTGCCTTGTTAGATTTCTTAGAACATTTAAAAGGAACATAATTTGAGTCCCACAAAGATACCAAAATTTCCAGTTTAATGTTGTGTAAATTAAAGAGTGAAGAATTCTTCAGGGAAGGGCTAGAAAGATACAAACATCGCCTTCAGAACTGTATAGACCTAGAGGATATATCGAGAAACAATAGCTTCACATTTTGATATTTTTGCTAAATAAATGTTTATATGGTTTTGTAGCACTACTTACTGCCTTACCGTCATGTATGTTAAACACACAAGCTCATCATACAGTACGTATGAGATGTATCAGCTTTTGTCATTTTATATCTCATGGACTTCTCTCTATTAGTGTGGTGGTGGTTATGGCTGTGGAGTCGGTTCCGACTCATAGCGACCCTGTACAGGGTTTCCAAGGCTGTAAATCTTTACGGGAGCAGAAAGCCTCATCTTTCTCCCACGGAACAGCTGGTAGTTTCGAACTACAGACCTTGAGGCTAGCAGCCTGATTCGTAACCACTGTGCTATGGAAACTCATTTGGTATTAGTATTATTGTTGTTGTTGTTGTTATGTGCTGTCAAGTTGGTTCCAACCCATAGTGACCCTGTATAGGGTTTCTGAGGAACAGCTGGTGAGCTTGAACCACTGATCTTGCAGTTCAAATGGCTTTGCAGTGTGGTGCATTAACCCACAGCACCACACCAGGACTGAGCTTAATACACTTTTTTTAACAGCTGCATAGTTGTTTGTATGGAAATACCATAATTAGTGGACCAGCATACAGAATGTTACTTCTTATTTTCTAATATTGTAACAACATGAGTTGATTGTATAATTGTTTTGTTAATCCAGTCTAAAGCAGTCTTAGTCTTTTGAGAATTAAGTATTCCTCATTCACTAAATGTATTGATAATGTTGTTGTTAAGTTCTGACTCATCATGACCACCCTGTATAGGGTTTCCGAGTAGCTGCTGGTGAGTTTGAACCACAAACCTTGTGGTTCAGACTAACCTTATCCTACAGTACCACATAGACACTTACAAAGCATTGTAAGTAAATCCTTTTTAAATTTCTCCCCATGTTTGCCTTGCCTAAACTTAAAGTCCTGGTGTGGCATTGCAGGTTAATGCACTGGACCGCAAGGTCAGTTTGAACCACAAAGTCGTTGGTTCAAACCCACCATCCACTCTTTGGAAGCCCTATACAAGGTTGCTGTGGGTTGGAGCTGACTCGACAGCACTTAACAACAACAACACAAATTTAATTTGGGGTCCTGGTGTGGCACAATACGGTAAGTACTGGATTGCTAACTACAAGTTTGCTGGTTCAAACCTACTGACTGTTCCTTGGAAACCCTATACAGGGTCGCTAGAGTAAAAACTGACTCGATGACACATAACAACAACAACAAACTTAATTTAAGGAGCTCTCGTGGCGTAGTGGATTATGTGTTAGACTGCAAACTGCAACGTCAGCAGTTCAAATCTACCAGCTGCTCCACAAGAGGAAGATGAGGCTTTCTGCTCCCCAAAAGATTTACAGCCTCAGAAACCTTATACAGGGTCACTGTAAGTCAGAACTTAACAGCACACAACCACAACCACCAAACTTAATTTGATAATTGACTTTTTTGCAAAAACACTTTTCAGTAAGTCTTTTCAAAGATACTGTGTTCCATTTGAATGTTTTTTTTATTAATCCTAGTGAAAACTTGATTTTTATAGAAACCAAAACGACACCCATTGCCATCAATTCGATTCTGACTCATAGTGACCCTATACAGTTTTCTTACTGAACTCACATTTCACAGGTACACTAAATTACATAATTAAAATTTTATATGCCCCTAACAAAAATGGATGAGGGACCAAGCCCAGCGGGGAGCGGATCTGTCTATCAGGTTATCAGAATGTTGATGATGGTTGCATATTTCTTAATCTGAAACATCATTAAGAAACATCTGCAATGAAAGAAACACCATATACCACTTCTATTGTGATTTACTTCAATTTCAGAAATGTCAATACATTGAAAAGAAATGAGGAAATATTATTTTGTTGCTTTTGCTTCCCCCCCCCCTTTTTTTTCCATGTGTCTGACTTTATAATGTAGCGTAGTGGTTACGAATTGGGCTGCGAACCTTAAGGTCAGCGGTTCGAAACTACCAGCTGCTCCGCGGGAGAAAGATGAGGCTTTCTACTCCCGTAAAGATTTACACCCTCGGAAACCCTGTACAGGGTCGCTATGGGCCGGACCCGACTCGACGGCACTTAACAACAACAACAACACCACACTCTTGCCTGGCATCGTAACATTTGCATTCTTGCCTGACCCCATATTTGTTTTGTCTGTGTTTAGTTTTATGTTTTGATGGCTATAGTGTGTACAGCCAGTACTTCCATGCCATAATTTTCTTATTCCTAAATTCTTTGTATGTATTGCATGACTAGATTCATCATCAAATGTTTATTTAAGGTTTCAAAGTTATAATATATCCTTGGTGTCTTTGCATGTTTGAGAGCATGCTTCTGTTGCTTTCATATATAAATAGTCTCACTAGATATATATTCTTGCACAACACTTGTTTCTCTAGACCCCGATGGTCATTGCTTCTCTTCTGACATGAAGTGTGAGGACAGCCCCTTGTAGGAAACTTGCTTTTTTCTTCTGGTTTTTCCTACAGACCTCTTCCTTGAATTTCATTAATTTCATTTTTAATTGTTTTATATCTACCTTTGGAAGATATTAAGATCTTCCTTAATTTCAAGGATGTTTCCTTCTATTATATCTTTGAATATTTTTTCAGTTCCATTTGTTTGATGTTTCTTCAGGAACATCAATCATGAGTATATGGAATCTCCTTTGTCAACTTCAAATGTTTGTCACCTCTGTCTCCTTGATCATTTTTATCATTTGCCTGTGTTTTCCCATTTTGTTTGGATTTGTTCTCAAAGCCTATCATCCTATGACTGACTGTAATACTGCCCAACATGTTGCTGATTCTATGTGAGCTTTCTTTTTAAGTGGTTTTCTTCTCTGGGCTCTCTAGCTCATCTGTTGTCTCATAAATGTTGTATCTCATGCATTTCTTCAATTTATTTTTGAGTATAGACAGAGAAAGATTTGTCTAAAGTGCCCTTTTTTAAAAAAATAGTTACTAGTTTTTCCTCCTTTTTGCTAATATCTGGATATAGTTTAGCTGCCCAGGTTATAGCCATTCTTCTTTAGAGTGGATTCCGTGTTCTCTGGGCTGCCATTAGTTAGAAGTGATCTGAGGCAAATGGACATTTATTTGTGTGGTCTAAACAAGTTCTCACTAGATTTGCTCAGTTCTCTTCCTTAGGGACATGTCTTACTTTAGCCTTTTTCCACAGAAGGAATTTGTCTTGGTTCAACTACTATTTGGGACTAGATTTAATTTTATGACTTGGTGCTTATCGCTTCTCAGTTGATTGTGTTCAGGGTGTACTTTTCTGTTTCCTCCCTTTCTGCTTTTCAGACCGTTTCCTGTATTTGTACAGATTTAGAAAACAATTTGCCGACAAACCGCCAGGACCAATCTAGAGTGCAGAGTGACATTAACATTTTTAAAGTACTAAACAGTAAAAATTCATGAGATTATTCTTATAATTCACAATTTCTAGCTATTCTTTAAAAACATTTGACCTGCATTCCTACCTTCTCACAGGCAGCAATTGGCTGCTTCCCCCTAGGAAAGTGTATGTGACTTCACTGCAGTGCTCACCATGCCCAGTGGTCTACAGATGCTGAGAATGTGCCTGGGAATTCCTTTTCCCTCAGAGCAGTAATCCTTCTCATCAGGAAATACTGCAGGATGAGGGATTGTAGCCACTAGAGAATGTGAGCTCCGTCTAGACACAGAAGGCTCATTTGCTCATTTGCTGATCTGAATGTGGACCCTGCTGTGGAAGAAATTACTTTTGAGAGATCCTTTTGAAAATTAAGTATTTATTTTATAAATTTTGATTCTTTATCTAGTTGGATTTCCTATCGTGGACATTATTTAAGTGATGCAATGCTTATCACATTCATCTTGTTAATTCTAGTTCCATTTTTAATACACTAACAAAATCAAGTGAAAACTTTCCATCACAGAAGTACTGCATACTATAGTATCACCAACAAATATTTATTAAAATCTATTGTCTCTAGTGTGTAGAATGCCTATAAGAGCTAAGTATACAGAAACTATATAAAGATAAGATAATTGGCCTTGGAGAAACGTACATTCTGGATGGTACAGCATATGTGCATAAAAATGAATAATATTGCAAGTTTGTCACCATAGAGTGTTCAGTAACTGACTTAAATAATAAGCTACATAGGGATTTAGAATATTGCCAAGGGGTGGGATTTGGTCTGGACTTGAAAAGACAGATAGGGTCTATGTGCGCCCATGCTAAAGTATAGAAGTGGAAGGAAGGATGTTGTGAGGAAGAATATTTGGCTACCCACAGGAGCTGGCAGGTTATTTTAAAGGGAGGGCTAGGTCATAGAGGGACATAAATAAAAAGATTGAGGAATTGGGCACCAGAGTTGCTAAAGGCTCTTAAACACAGGTTTAAAAAACACATATTGTTTATGTATATTTAAGGTGTGTGTTGGAATTCGTGTATTTATGAACACTAAATAAACTTAAACTTTATTTTCTTATAGAGAATGGTTTTTCTTGCTTTCACATGAAGTTTTGAACCCAATGTACTGTTTGTTTGAGTATGCTGGCAAGAACAACTACTGCCTGCAGATAAATCCAGCATCAACCATCAATCCTGATCACCTCTCCTACTTCTGTTTCATTGGTCGCTTTATCGCTATGGTGAGTGCTGAACTCAGTTATTTTATTTATTTAAACTTTGCTTATTTCAGAAGTATTTTTTACACAGGACTTTAAAAAAATTTATATGAGGAAGCTTCAAAAGTTCATGGAAAAATTCCATTATATCTTAATTTGATTTTTCCACAAACTTTTTGAAGCCCCCTCATAAACATTCTTTGTTTTGGACTATACACAAATTTTAATAACCATGAAATTTTGCCTAAGAGGCTAAAAAACTACAGTGCATTTTTTTGACTACCTGTAGAATTCTGGTGTGGTGCTGTGGGCTAATGTGCTGAAATACAGGTTTGGTTTGAACTGAAAGGTCGGCAGTTCAAGTTCACCAGCCCCTCCTTTGAAGCCCAATATGGGGTCACTGTAGGTCAGAACCCTGCAATAACATATGACATCAAAATTATGATGAGTATTATATATATCATTGTGTAGTCTGTTGTAAGCACTGGAGATGATACCGTTATAAAATAGACACAGCCCTGCACTCAGGGATCTTAATTGTATTTGAGGGTGACAAATAATAAATAGATGCTGGGGGAAAGAAAGAATGTTGCTCTTTTATACACTATGGTTACTATGGTTAGAGGAGGCCTCTCTGATGAATGATACATGAACGGAAACATTAAGAAAACAAAAGGATGGGTCGTGCAAGTACCTTGGAGAACATTCTAGGGATGGGAACCAGCAGGACAAAGTTCCTGAGGTGGAAGTGCATGTTTTATGAGAAGCTCAGTATGGCAGAAGCAGAAATATGAGAGAATGTGTAGGAGAATGAGAGGTGCTGTGTGAGACCCTTAGTAAGTTCCCCACGAGGGTTTTGAGCAGAGACATTATAACCGGACCTGACTTAAATTGTGTTAACATACTTTGCTGCTGTGTAGAGTAGAGACGGTAATAGGGGGCAGAGGACAGCAAGCGTAGAAACAGGGAAACCATTTGTAGCAATCCAGACAAGAAATTATAGTGGTTTGTGCTGGTGTGTTCTAGCAGTGAAGATAGTGAAAAGAGGTTTGTATTGCGGACATATTTTGAAAAGTAATGGGGTTTTTTGGCAGATTATGTGCAAAATGTTAGAGAGTCAAGTGTGGCACCTGCCCTCTGGTTACAATTGCCATTTCTTAAGGTGGGCAGGATTGTGAAAAGAGCAGGTTTTAGAGGTGGGAAGGAATCAAAATTTGGGTTTGGGTATGTTAAGTTTGAGATGCCTATAGATTCCGAGTGGAAAAGTGGAGTACGTATTCGTACTCACAAGAGAATATATGAGTTTCCTGAAGGATATCTAGACTAGAGATGGACATTTGGGAAGTTTCCCACATATGGAGACTACTGAAATCTGTGCTGTGTTTAAGGAATACATGTGAATAGAGAGGCTGAAGGAAATGTGTGAGTTTAGGAGATGAGAAGAACCAGAAAAAGGGCTGAGGAGGAAGTAGGAGAACCGACTGAGAAGGCTTCCCAGATCCAAGGAAAGAAGGAAGAAGTGGTCCACTCGGTCAGACGTTGCTGTTAGACTGAGTAAGGTGAGTTCTGAACATTGACCATTTGACCAGTTAGGCAGTAACTAGAAGCAGATGTAGGACAGAAAATGAAAGAAAGAAGCATAGACTAATTGTGTGCTTCTAGCATTTGTCAGGTAAGAGGTGAAAGAAATTGATAAGGCCAGTGAGGTACAGAATATGGAGCAATGACCATGAGTAGGGGAAAGAGAGGAAAGGATTAATTGAGGCTCACAGAAAACTTGTTCATATCGGTTGTATAAAGATTCAGATGCTAGCAGTTAGCAGATACGGTGGAATATATGAAACTTCTCTTCCAAGTGCTTCTGTTTGTTTGCTCAGGGAAATAAGATAGATCATCACCTCAGAGTAAGGAGTTGGGACAAGGCATTTGAAGAAAGAAATAATCATTTAAGAGAATGAGAGCCTGGATGCAATAGGGAAATGAGTATGCCAGCATCACTAAGCTCTTCTTCAGGGTTTTTACTCATGAAGCAAGTTTGTGGATAAATTTCTAGCATATTCCACTGCCTGGGTACAGGCATGGAGTAGATTGAGAATTGAATATAGGTAGGCTTGGGGTTTTGTCAGAAGTATGTTAGAAGGAGACAGGGTCTGAATGCATATAGATATATCTATATAGATATATATAGAGAGAGAGATACATAGGGAGTAATTATATATGTGTATATATATATATATATATATATATATATATGGAGTAATTTTACTGAGTGACTATGGCATCTAAACTGGATAAGAGGAAAAAAAAACTTCATGAGGTAGTAGGTTCAATAGATAGATATTCTGGGTCCCATTGGGGTAAGAAACGGTTGGCTTTAGTACTAAAGGCAGTGAGCTGGATAATTGGGTGATGTTTGAAATTCAGATTATGGAGGAACTGGATTTAGCTTAATGACAGGCAGAGTTAGGAATGTTCAGCTAATTAGAGTTAAAACTGAGATAACTGCAAGGACTAAAATGCCAGGGTCGTGAAACAGTCATCACTGTGGATGTGGAAACCTCCAGTTATAAGAGTAGTACAGAAGAGCATGGCAGTGAGTCCTGAAAACCTGGAAGGAATAAGAAAGAGAGAAACACAGAGGTCAGAGGATGACTGTAATAAGGAACGGCAACCAGTAATGTACTACGATGGCCCGAGCTGTAGGACTAGGGCAGGTTAGGGAGAGGACCATAATCTGGAATTAGTAATGAGGAAAACCCATAGCCCACTTCTATGCCTGTTGACATGACAGGGCAGGGAGAGAAACAGCCATCACTTGAGGGACCTTGGGGAAGCAAAGTCCTCAGAAAAAATGGCAGATTTTTGTGAGAGCAAGAAGTTTTGAGGATCTTCAAAGAAAAGAGCTGTGGTTATGTAGGGGATTTTTCTAATAATAGACCATGAGCACCAGAGGTTAAGTTATAATGTTTGGGGGAGTTTGGGAAAGTGAGAAAGATGGCATCTGATTTTAGAGTTTGATAGGCATATGACAGTGAGAGTCAGGGGAATGAGAGAGTCAGGGACTTCCTAGGTTGACCTTTATAAATAGTGAGGAAGGTCTGATGAGCTCAGTGCTGACAATCTCATAGGCACCAGGGAGAGTTAGCAAGAGATCAGGAAGGGGTCTTTTATATGCATGGGGAACTGAGTTCCCCTCATTTCAACTCAGTACCCAGGTAGGTTAATTCCATTATAAAATCTATTAGGATGAGCAGGGTTTTGGGTAATAAAGTTCCTTTTCTATCTTCTTGTACAGTTAGTGGTACGACTGGATACAGCTAATGGTTTGAACTAATTGAACTGAATTTTAGCTCTGTAATTTGGTTTTCATACTTACCATTTTATGATTTATGTCATTAAACTTACTGAGTATAACTTTTTTGCCTATAAAATGATTTTTTTTTGTTACTGTGCTCTAAATAAGAAAATTTTTCTTTTGTGAACTTTAAATTTTTTGTTTTCTTTCACAGGCACTTTTTCATGGAAAATTTATCGATACTGGTTTCTCTCTACCATTCTACAAGCGTATGTTAAGTAAAAAACTTACAATTAAGGATTTGGAATCAATTGATACTGAATTTTATAACTCCCTTATTTGGATAAGGTTTGAAGTTCAATTTGTTTTTAATAAATCTTTTTTTTGAGACATATTTTTACATTTTGTTAATTAGTGGATATATTTTATTTTACCCAGAGACAATAACATTGAAGAATGTGGCTTAGAAATGTACTTTTCTGTCGACATGGAGATTTTGGGAAAAGTGACTTCACATGACCTGAAGTTGGGAGGTTCTAACATCCTAGTGACTGAGGAGAACAAAGATGAATATATTGGGTAAGGTACTATGCTTCATTGACTGGAATTTCTAGAACTTTCACATTAGAACTCTTTCCTCCATCTGTACCCTGACTATTCCCTTTTCTATCTCCTCTGGGAAGATATTCCACATTTATTACTCTTTCGCTTCTCCTTCTCAATCATTTTCTCTCTCTTCAGTCTTTCAACTGATAAAAATGCACAAAAAATAGTAAAAAAACCTCAAATGTACTTTTAAAAAGAGCTTCCCTTGCATGCATTTGTTTAAGCTCTCCTTCCCAACAGTACTTGGCTTCTTGAAATAAGAGGGTATATGACAGCCTTCACTGTACCACAGCCCCTTGCTTTTTGTGTTGCTTGCATGCTGCATTCTGCTCAGATCAGAAATCACAGAATATTGAAACTAAAGAAGGCTTTGGAAAGATTGTGCAGCCCTTCATTTCTAAATGAGGAAACCAAGACTCTGTTGTTCAGTACCATCAAGTTGATTCTGACTAATAGTGACCCTTGATAAAGTTCCCAAGAAGCAGCTGGTGGATTTGAACTGCTGGCCTTGTGATTAGAGTCCAGTGCTTTTCTAATAGTGCCACTTCAGGACTCCACAGTTAAGTGAGTACCTTAAAAAAGGGAATCTAACATGGAATCAAAAATAAGCCTTTGCTTGGCAGTCAAGGCTAGGCTTCTAACCTGGGTTTTGCAGTGTTGGCTGTTCAAGCTCACCAGCCAATCCTTGGAAACCCTACAGAGGGTCACTGAGTCGGAATTGACTTAACAGTGCTTAACAACAACAGAACCGTGGGGTCCTGGTGTGGCACTGTAGGATAAGCTCTGGACCGCAAGGTCAGTTTGAACCACAAGACCAGCAGTTCAAGCCCACCAGCCACTCCCCAGAACCCCTGTACTGGGTTGCTGTGACTCAGAACCAACTCAACAGCACTTAACAACAACAATAACACTTAACTGTGCTCACCACAACCTCCATTTTGAAAATCGTTATTCTCTTATTGAATTCTGTGATCCTGTACCAGTCTGGTTTCTCTTCAATTTCTCTTTTAATGATTAACATTCTGTAAATCGTCATCTCCTAAAGGATGGTATTTTTTCTAAGCTTCTTTGTTCAACCTGTTTCTCTGAATTCTTCTGAACCATGACTTCAATTTTCTGTTAAAGTAATATCTGGACATTAGAACATAGTTTCCATTTGCCAGCCAAGTAGATCCAAACATTTTCCATAAAGGAGCAGATGATAACTATTTTAGAGTTGAAAGCCACTTGCAGTCTCTGCTGTGATTACTCACCTTTGTTAGCTTTGTGCAAAACCATTAGCAGTAATGTGGTTGTGTTCCAATGAAAGTATTTGTTATTGTTAAGTATTTAAGTACGGTTCCAATTCATAGTGACCCTGTGCATGTAAATCTTTATGGGAGCAGAAAGCGTCATCTTTCTCCTGTGGAACAGCTGGTAGTTTCGAGCTGCCAACCTTGAGGTTAGCAGCCTAATTCATAACCACTACACTACAGAAAGTATTTGTGGACACTGTAAAAATGGACTTGGCATGATATTCACATGCCATAAAATACTATTTTTATATTTCGTCAACCAATGTAAATAATGTCAAAACTTCCTCACCCCATGCTGTACAAAAACAAGCAGTGGGCCAGTTTGCCAGCCAATGACCTACTACAAATGACCTCCCTTAAATTGAATATATCTGAAATCCAATTCCTTGTATTTCTTCAACTATCACCTCTTCTTGATTTACATCTATTAATAGTACTCTCATTTTCATCCTATTTTACATTTGAATTTTTTAAATAATTTTTAATATGAATTGAGTGACAGTTTACAGAGCAGATAATCAAATTAACATTCAAAACATCATTTACTTTGTTTCGTTACAATGATTGCAATCCCCTCCATGTACCATCAGTTAACAGTATTTACTTCTACTTTCTTTAACTCTTGGCATTCCTCCCTGTGTCTCCCACTACCTTCATCTTTCCTATGCCAATCTGCCTCTTGTATATTGCCTGCCCTATCACACATTAACATGCCATGAATAATTGTCTCCCCCACAACCCTGCCCCCTTAACTATCATAGAATGTTTAATTTAGCAAGATGATGTTTCACAACAGTGATTTCATACAGTGTTTGTCCTTTTGTGATTGATTAATTTCACTCAACATAATGTCTTCTGGCTTCATCCATGTTGTGTGTTGTGAGGTGTTTTGCAGATTCATCCTTATTTTTCAGTGTTGCATAGTATTCCACTGTGTGTATGTACCAAAGTTTTTAACCACTCTTCTGTTAATGGACATTTAAACTGTCTCTATCTTTGTGCTGTTTGAATACTTCTGTAATGGACATGGGTGTGCATTTAGCTCTTTGGGTCACAGCTCTTATTTCTTGAGGATATACATTAGGTAAGGTGTAGAGTCGGAGAAAAAGAGGAAGACCCCCAGTGAGATGGATTGGCAAAGTGGCAGCATCAATGGGCTCAAGCATGGCAACAGTAGTGAGGTTGGCCCAGAATCAGGCAATGTTTCATTCTGCTGTGGATAAGGGCGCTATGAGTCGGTACCAGCTCGATGGTACTTAACACCAACAACAATGTATTAGGTAGAGGGATTGATGGGTTATATGGTATTTCTGTTTCCAGCCTTTTGAGAAAATGTCATATCATTTTCCTGAGTGGTTGCACTATTTTGCGGTCCCACCAGCAGTGTTGAGGGATTCCAGTCTCCTCACACCCTAGCCATAATTTGGCATTTTCTGTTTCCTTTTTTAAATTTTGCCATTAATGCTGGAGGAAGAATATAACTTATTATTGTTTTGATTGGCATCTCTCCAATGCTAGTGATCATGAGCATTTCTTCCTATGTTTATTGGCCTCCTAAATAACTTCTTTGGTGAAGTGTTGGTTCATGTCTTCTGCCCATTTTTTAATTGAATTATTTGTCTTTTTTTTTTCAGGAGTTGAAGTGTTCTATAAATTTTATAGAGTAGTTCTTTGCCTGATATGTCATTGCCAAACATTTTTTCCTAGTCTGAGGGTTCTCTTTTTATTCTTGGTGAAGTGCTTTGTTGCACATCAGTGTCTAATTTTTAGGAGGTACCAGTTATTCATTTTGTCTGCTATTTGGGTATTTTCAGTTGTGTTTTGATAGTGTATTTATGTCATGTAGCAGAGTCCCTAAATCGGTCCTTATTTTTTCATTGGTGATCTTTATAATTCTAGGTTTTACCTTTAGGCCTTTAATCCATGTTGAGTTCTTTTTTTTTTTTATGTTGTATTGTGAATTACGTGATAGTTTACATGGGAGATACATTCACTTTACATTCATCCTATTGTTTATCATTTCATTGCCATGATTACATTCCCCTCCATGCATCATCAAACAACCAAAGGGTATACCCTGTAAGCCTGTCCCACCCAGTGGTTATCAGCACACAGCCCCTCTCTCTCTCTGGGTCTAAGAGACCCCAGCCGCTCCATCTCTCCACATCATTGTCTCTGCTCTCGTGTCTGGTGTCACTGTTTCTCTGGGTACGGCCCCGTACTCTGCTCTTCTACCTTAATGGTCCCAGGGACCTCTGCTCCTGGACTTCAAAGTCAACCACTGCCCTCTTTTTATTACAAAACGTCTACCTTTACATTGTCAACCCTCACAGACCGGATAGCAACTGTTCACTGTTTTACCCCATGAGTCCTATCCCCATCTCTTTTCATCAGACAGTTTGTATACTACTCAGTGGAGATTCTACCTTCCTCTGTGCTCTCTGGATCTAGGCTCCCTCTCGAAAGACTGTAAGCCAGTCACTTCTTGCCTTTGTAGACCCCCCATTTTGGGTAGCCAATGTCCAGGTTGCCCATCCCTTGTCCACTCTGCATATGGAGGAGGTGGGAATGATCTTCGCCGTAAATATTTGTTCCCTCTTTTGAGCTACTGCATCCATAGGTGTAGGTCAAGTTCATCAAATTGTATCATATTACTCTTTTTTACCCATCTTATTTCTTCTTTTAGTTGAACTCTGATCATCCAGTCATTGAAGCCAGGTCTAAGTGGGCATTATCTGCAAGTGTGGGTGTTCTTGGGCATATGCCCTCTCTTCTTATCAGCTGGACACTTCACTCTCCACTCTAGTTCTCTGTGGCTATGTCACTGACTCTGGGCCCAATAGTCCCCACTCTCCTTTTTATCTGTTGTAAGTAAAAGGTGTTTTAGGCCACATCCTAGGAAAATTTCCTTACAATTTGTGCACATTTTGTTTAGTGACATTACTTGTAATTCCCTCAAAGTAACAGCACTCTTCCCCCTGCTTCCCTGGGTTCTTCATTTCCATTTCCCGTCCTATGCTGGGGCAGATCTTGATGTTTTATTCTCAAATGGTTGATTGTGCTGAGAAGCACATTGCTCACAAGTATGATTCTTCGCTTCGTAAGCATGTCTGTTGTTTAACTGATAGTTGATCCCTCGAAGTGAGTTTAGTTCTAGGTTTGAGGGGTGTCTAATAGCCATAGTCTCAGGTATTCCACCTGTCTATCAGGTTAATAACTCTGATCTTTTTTATGATTTTGAATTTTATTGTACATTTATCTCCTGTCCAGGACCTTGTATTGTGATCCTAATAAGGGTGGTTGGAAGTGTTAGCTGGGCACCATCTAGTTCTTCTCATCTCAGACTTTTGGAGGCTGTGGTTTGCGTGGTTCATTTGTCCTTTGGACTATTTCCTTGAGTCTATGATTTTCTTCAATTTTTGCTCTAGATGAGAAGCATCTTAGCTGCTCCCAAACTGACCTTGGTTGTTGCTCTCCAAAGAAAGACAGTTGTCTTTGAAGACTGTGCTATGCCAGTTGATCTAGCTGTCCCCTGAGGCTATTGTCCTAAGAGCTCAAGACCAGTGACTTAGTCTTTAAAGGTATTTCTTTATACCAAGGAAGTTATCATACTTTGCTTCCTGTATTCTCTACTACATACCTGGATATATTTGCAGTACATACACGTACACATGTAGAAATATCCTTTGCTAATGTATAGTATGTATGTACACACACACATGAGTGTGAGTCAAAAATTATCCACAGTCGCTTATATTAAAACACCCATTCACATCCATAGTGATGACAACATTGAGCGTGCATGTAAAATGATTCTCCGAACTGAAAGAGTGACAGTGAATTATGTAGCAAATCATTTGCAAGTCAGCCATGGCTGTGCTGCTGTATTCCTTGACAGACTTGGGTTTCGAAAAGTTTGTGCGATATGAGTACCAAAGCAACTCAAAGAAGAGTATAAACAGAAACATTTGGACATTTGCAAACAAAATTTGGACCGATACTCAAAGGAAAGTAAGAGTTTCTTTTAAAAAATTCATTACTGGTGTTGGGACACGGATTCATCACTACAAGCCTGAGAGTGTAAACAGCAGAGTATGGAATGGAAACATCCTCAATCGCCAACCAAGAAGAAGTTCAAAGATCAACCATCAGCTGGAATTTGATGCTTACAGTTTTCTGGGATTCTCAAGGCCCAGTATTGGAACACTATCAGGAAAAAGGTTCAGCAATCAGCAGTGCATGATACAGTGAGGTGCTCACTGAAGAGCCAAAGCCTAAACTTGAGATTAAACACAAAAGACTGCTATCCAAGAGCATTGTGATCTTGCATGATGATGTATACATCTACACACCCCAGCCCACACTGTTGACACTCTGCAAAAACTTCATTTTGAGGTATTAAACTGTCCTCCCTGTAGCTCCATGGGATTTTCACCACTTTGGTCCCCTGAAAGCAGCCATTGCAGGATGAAGATTCTCCTCTGATGAAGAAGTAAAGACAGCAGTGTATTTGTGGCTCACAGCGCAGTCTAAACATTTTTTAATAAGGAAATACAAAAGTTTGTTGACAGATGGAAAAGCAAGGAGATTGTGTTGAAAAATGATATATTTGTCCTTTCTAAAAGTTGATTGAAATAAATTGTACAACCAGAGTGCAGGTAATTTTGATTCACCCTCATATGTAGAAGTATCTTTTGCCAAAATGGAGTCCTGGTGTGGTGCTGTAGATTCATGAACTGAACTGCAAAGTCGGCTTGAACCACAAGGTTGGCAGTTCAAGCTCACCAGCTGCTCCTCAGAAATCCTGCACAGGGTTGCTATGGGTCGGAACCAACTCAAAGACTCTTAATAACAGCAGCAGCAGTATGCATATATATACACATGTGTCAGAACTGACTCCATGATACTTAAAAACATAGGAGTCCTGGTGTGGCCCTGTGAGTTACCGCGCTGGACTGCAAGGTCGCTGCTTTGAACTGCTACAGTTCAAGCTCACCAGCCACTCCTCGGAAACCCTACACAGGACCACTATGAGTGGGTACTGACTCAACAGCACGTAGCAACAATGGTATGTATATATTCTCATGGAAAGGAGACCTGGTAGAATAGTGGGGTATGAGTTGGACTGGTAACTGCAAGGTCAGTAGTTCAATTCTACCAGCTTCTCTGCTGGAGAAAGATGAGGCCTTCTGCTCCTATTCAGGGTCACTATGAGTCAGAACCAACTCAGCAATACCCAACCACCGCCATATTCTCAAAGATGTACTTCTACATAGCATTCTACATCTGTTCACCTTTCGTTATCTATGTTACTGTTTATTTACTGTTATTGCAGGATCATGTATGTAGTAGTATTAACCACTGTTCCCTTTTATTCTTGTGCCCCTCCCAGTGTCTTCCTTTGCCTTGGTCATTTCATGCTGACCCCCTTATTGTATACTACTTTCCCCTTCACCCAAGTTAATACATGTCTACTATTCTAGTTACTAATCTTCCTTCCTCCCTAACGGCTTCCTACCCCCAGTCCTTAGTAACCATCAAAGAATGTTTCTGTGTGTAAACCTTGTCTTGACTTTTTAAAGTAGTGGTCCTGTACAATATCTGTCCTTTTGTGATTGGAATACTGCCCTCAGCATAGTGTCCTCCAAGTTCACCCATGTTAAAAGAAGTTTCAGGTTTGCTAATTATTTAATGTTGCATAATACTCTATTATGTGTATGTACCTTAGTTTATCCATTTATCTAAAATTGGGCACTTAGGTTATTTCCATTTTTTATTATTGTGTAGTGCTGTGATGAATACGCATGTGCATGTATTTATTCTTGTCACAAGTGTTACTTCTCTAGAATATATAGCTAGTAGTAAAATTGCTGGATAATACGGTATCGCTATTTCTAATTTTTAAGGAAGCATTATACTATTTTCCACATTGGGTGTACCATTTCATAGTCTCACCAGAAATGCATGAGAGTTCTAATCTTTCTACACTGTCACCAACATTTGTTGTTTACTATTTCTTTATCATTTCTAGGGTAAAATGATGTATCATTCCAACAATAATTCTTAATAGAATTGTTTTGTGAAACAACTTAAGGTTATTTTAAATGCTGTCAATGGTCTCAGATGTTGAAAGCAGTTTAAATAAAGTTTTATCACATAAGCCCGGTAGTGTAGTGGATTACAAGATGGGCTGCTAACTGCAAGGTCCATAGTTCAAATCGACCAGTCCCTCAGCAGGAACAAGATGATGCTTTCTGCTCCTGTTAAGACTTACAGCCTCGGAAACCCTATACAGAGTTGCTATGAGTTGGAACTGACTCCACGGCACACAACCACCACCACCAAGATTTATATTAGTTTCTTAATTTGGACCTTGTACTATATGTTAAGGTAGACACTATTTTTTAGAATCTTAAAATAAGTCCTCAGTGAATCTGTGAGTAAATAAATAGTGGAAATCTGTGTGAGTATTATAGAAATCCAAATTGGAAAAGGAGCTATTGATTGTGCTGAGAGCAGTCACAGTTGATCATAGGTGGCATTAGTTAAGTCATAAAAACAAGGACTTGCTTGATAAAGGGAGGGCTTTCCAGGAGGGAAAACAGCAGTAGTACAGGAACTGAGGCACTAAATGTCTTAGTTTATCCTGTGATTTTATAAATACGAGGGAGTTTCAAATAGTTCATGGAAAAATCCCAGTAAAATGCATGGTTTCATGAACCTTCTGAAGCTCCTCAGACAATGTGGGAAGCATCTTAGATGGCTGCTCCCAAACTTTTAAGACCCCAGTCACTATTAAGCAAAGAAAGACAGTCGTCTTTGTGAACTGTGTTATGCCTGCTGATGTAGGTGTCCCCTGAGACTATGCTCCTATGTGAATTAATGGCTAGGAAGGATCTAGAATGGTTGCCACATTATACTTAATCCAAGGAGAGAGACTACATATTGTTTTAACGGACCTGAATTTTTGTTCTAAATTTTAAAGAATTGTCAAAACAAATTAAAACTTAAATTGATCAGAATTGATTTTGGAAAGGTATTTCTGACATTTGTGGGGGTAACAGATTGAAAGAGGCACGGTGGTAGTGAAAAGTGGGAACAAGAATCTCCAGGTTAGAAGACCAATTAAGAAATGCTCCACAGGATTTTTCACTGGTTAGTTTGTTGGAAGTGGGTTGTCTTCTTTTAAAGTATGTAATAGTATCCTCCTTTTTAGTTGTAGTGCCTTGCTTTTGGGTTCACAAATAAGTCCTCAGTTAATCTGTGAATAAATAAGTAATAGAAAGTTTTGTGAATGTGTAAAGTAATGCAGAGAAGTACATTAACCTTTGTACCACCCCGGACTCCCAGTAGGGAGAGTTATTAAAGGTCTGTAACAGGAGTCCTGGTGTGGTGCTGTGGGCTAATGCATCAGACTGCAAAGTCATTTAAACTGCAAGGTCGTTGGTTCAAGCTTACCAGCTGCTCCTTGAAAACCCTATACAGGGTCTCTATGGGTCAGAATTGACTCGAGTGTACTTAACAACAACAACAAGGAAAAGGAATTAGAGATAAAAATGAGAAAATGGATTTTTGGGAAAGCTACAGGGAAGGGAATGGTCCAGATCCAATGACTTGTTGGACATTGTGCCACAAATTGATTCCAACTCACGGTGATCCCATGTTGTAGAGTAAGTACTTCGCAATAGGATTCTCAAGGCTCTGACCTCTCAGAAGCAGATCACCAGTACTGTCCTCCAAATATGCCCTTTGGAGATGTAAATTTTATATATGCCTGAGTGAGTGTGTCTATTTGTTTGTTTTTAAAAAGCTAAACTGGATAGAGAGAAATGCTGTTAACTGATGGTTTATGGAGGGGATTGTAATCATTGTAATGAAACAAGGTGTATGATTTGTTGAATGTGAAACTGATGATATGCCCTGTAAACTTTCACTCAATCCACAATAAAAACCTTAAATTAAAAAAAAAAAAAAAAAAACGTTGCCTCTGGGTGGGTTCAGACCACCAACCTTTCAGCTAGCAGTTAAGCACTTAACCATTTGCATCACCCAGAGACTACCAGGGAAAGACTAGTAAATGAAATACTTGATGACTGAAGTTTCTGTATCAGTTATCCAAGAAAAGATGACCTATAAATACTTTAATCTTGACAAGGAAGCAAAATTTGGAGATTTAAGAATGATTAGCTTCTATATGATAATTAAAACTTTAGTAGTTGATAATAACCATCCTTGGAGAGTGTATAGCTAGAAGAGAAGGCAGTGATCTAAGTGACAGAAACATTTGCTGATTACTGTGAAAACAGTGGAGGAGTCTCTAATACTAAATCAGGAATAGTAGTATGAATATTGCTGGGCCAGGGAGAGTTAGGAGTGCTGTTGTCTGACTCTAAAGGAAGTTCATGTTGGCTGAGAACTGAAGGAGGGGTTCAGGTTTGGCAAATAGAAGTTCTTCGGGAACATTTTTGGGAAAGGTTTTTCCATTTTTATTTTTAGGAAAGAATGATCTGAGCACCTTGTGGGCTAATGGAAATAAAAGTTCAAGTGGTGGAAGGTATGGGACAAAGGCTGGCGGGACAGAAGAAGTGTTACAGATGGGGGAGTCATGGATCAGCTAGCTTTTAATTACCTGGTAGTCTGACTTTCCATCAAGTGTGTACTATACTTCCAGATCGGTCTTCTTTCAGAAACTCCTCACAAAGGTTATGTGTCACTAACAGGCTGTATTCTTTAATTCTACTTCTTTATACTGTTTCCCTTCTCTACACCTGCTTTTTCATTCTCCTCCAAATGTTTCTTCTGAGGAGTCATCAGTCATTCTATTCTGGTTAGCAACTTTTCATGTTCTCCAGTAAACCAGCAGGTAAGGAACCATTTCTGCACCTTGACACGGTCTCAAACAGAGACACCATCAACTTTACAAGCTCATAACCTATAGACATGTTATCATTGTTTTCCTGGTCTGCACAGCTGTAAGAATGCTCAGATTTCCCTTGGCAAACTGCTAGAGGGGAGAGCCTGTTAAATGACTGTTGGTATTCTCATCCTGTGTCATTGTACAGTATTTGGAATTATTTTCTAGGTATGAACAAGCAATAATTAGTGCTGGATTTTAGCTGTCTTACCATCAAGTAGGAGCTACTCCTCAGAATGCTATACAGTGTAACTATTGAGTCGGAATCAACTCAACCACACTTAACAACAACAACCAGCAAGTGAAGACCCCTATCAGTTTTCAAAAGCATTTTAAATAGCTACTGATTTCCTTTGAAGAAGTAGGTGTTACTGCTAAAATTACATGCATACGTGTGTGTCTCGATAGGGTATATTTACAAAAAGAATGACTATCATAACTCTTTGACATTTCTAAACTTTCAGAGAAAATGATCAATTTTAAATACCTTCTTTATTTTCAGTCTAATGACAGAATGGCGTTTTTCTCGTGGAGTACAAGAACAGACCAAAGCTTTTCTTGATGGTTTTAATGAAGTTGTTCCCCTTCAATGGCTGCAGTACTTTGATGAAAAAGAATTGGAGGTTAGGCTCTTTTATTATGCTGTTGTTCAGGGGGGAAGGGGTGGGTTTTTGTGCTTTTTTCAGAATTATATTCACACATTTTTAAATCAAGTGGCACAATCTTGAACTGTCTCATTCAATCAGATGTTTAGATGATATTAAAATTCTAGCACTAATTCTAGTCTTGATTAAGTTCTCTAAGTCACGTTGGCATCATGGGCACAAAATCATCAGTCATTGCCAACTGTTAGGGTTCATTACGAGTGAGTGAGACCTTATTGAGGTAATATGATTCTGAGAATGTTCTGAAATCCCAGTTCAGTTGTCAGTTGCCTCAAAGATCAGCATTTTTATTTGGACTTGTTAGGAGTTCTGGTGTGGCAATGTGTGTTAATGCGCTGGACTGCAAAGTCAGTTTGAATCACAAGACCAACGGTTCAAGCTCACCAACCACTCCTCAGGAACCCTATACAGGGTCACTATGGGTTGGAACTGACTCATCGGCACTTAACATCAACAACAACAGGAATACATCGAGAATCCTTTGGGTATTCTTTTTCCTCATAAATGAGAACATAAGCAGGACATTAGATTAGTTCTTGACATTGCCTCTTGGCCCCCTTTGGGTGCAATATTTCCACGTTAGTCATTTGGTTTATTCATTTAATCAAATATGTAATAGAAAGAAGTAATATTTAAAATTGCATATAGTAATATTCTTATGTAGAAATTTGCCTTCTGGCAACTCTGACCAAAAAGTATTCTGAACCTTGCATGCAGCCTCTCCCTAAATATGGTTAATATCTCTTCAGTAGCTTGTTTATACAAATTAGCAAAAACACATTAGAAGAATAGTTTTGCAATGTATCGAATATTTTCCTCCTGAGATTTGAAGCAGGCTAAAAATGTGAATTTGCAATAATTCTTTTCATACCAGAAGCCCATAAGCTACTGCTGTAAGGTTTTTTAAAAAAATGGCACAGGGAGGGGGCAGAAAACACCTAGACTGGAAAGATAGACCATTTTTATTCTTATATGACAACATGACTGGCAGAAAACTCAGAAATCTATCCAAAAACTACTAAAAATAGTTTAAGAAGACTGAGGTTGCAGGGTACAAGGTCAAATAATAAAAAATCATTGTATTTCTATATCTTAGAAAAACTTGAAATTTTTAAGTACCTTTGCTAAAGCATCAGAAAACAAGTATAGCAAAAGACATGTAAGACGATGCTACTAAAAATACTGCTCAGAACAAAGAAGAGCTCTGAATATATGTAGAGGTCAATTTGAACTGCAAGGTCAGCAGTTCAAACTCACCAGCTGCTCCTCAGAAACCCAATACAAGGTCTCTCTGAGTCGGAACCAACTCCACAGCACTTAACAACAACATACCGTGCTCTGGATTGGAAGCCCTGGTATGGTGCTGTAGGATAAACACTGGTGGACAACAAGGTTGCTTTGAAGCGCAAGGTGGAGGTTTAAATGCACCAGCTTCTCCTTGGAAACTCCATACAGGGTCACTATGAGTCAGAACCAACAACAATGGATTGGAAGACTCAGTATTGTTAAAGATGTCAGTTTTCTTCAGTACTTCCCAAATAGTTTCAACATGATGTCAATCAACGACCCAGTAAATTTTTTATAGAAATTGGCAAACTGATATAATTTTTTCTTAACAAACAAAAAAAGTTTCTAGAATAACTACTTTGTCAAAAGAACAAATTTGAAGGCTCTACACTACCTAATTTCAAGACTTATTATAAAGCCATAGTAATTAAGATAGTGTGGTATTTGTGAAAAGACAGACAAATATATCAGTGTAATAGAAGTAAGTCCAGAAATCATACCTACATTTGTTGTAGTTAAGTGCTGTCACTATCAATTGATTTTTAACAAAGGTGTTAAGATTTCACTGGGGAAAAGTAAAGTCTTTTCAACCAGTGGTGCTGGACAGCAGCCTTATGGAGGAAAATGAACCTTGATAAACAGACAGAGAAAGAAAAAGGAAGAAAATAAATTGCAATAATAGTGTTCAGAATACGAGGGAACTTCAGAAAGTTCATGAGAAATCCATTCAGTCCTCTCAGATACTCTAAAAAAAATTTTAAAAAATCCTATAAATAGAAACTGTATTTTTTAAAAATGGGCAGAGATGTGAATAAACATTTCACAAAAGAAAATATACTGATAGCAAATAAGCACATGAAAAGATACTCAACAGCATTAGTCACTGGGGAAATGCCAATTAAAACTAAATGAGGTAACCACTTTGGGATAGTACTGGTCATTTCTTATCAATTTAAACTTTAAGACTTAACAGTTGTCATTTTTAGGTATGAGGGGGCTTTAAACAATTCATGGAAAAATTGAATTAAAAGATAATTGGAAGTTTTCCCATTAACTTTTTTAAGCGCCCAAAAGAAATGAGAGCATTTGGTCACACAAAGACTTACCCATTAATGTTTGCAACAAATTTAATTATAAAAACCAAAAATTGGAAGTAGCCTAAATCAACAAATAAATGGGTAAAAAAGTTGTGTATTCATATACTGGACTACTACTTAGCCACATGAAAGAACAAACTACTGTTAAATGCAACACCATGGATGAATCTCAAAAACAGGCGTAGTGGGGGAAACAGAAAAGTGTGTGCACTCATGCATACATGTGCATGGTGTGAGTGGCAGTGTAAGTGCTGTCAAGCCAGTTCTGACTCAGAACTGTGTTAGTGACTTAGTATATAGCATTTCCAAGGAGTGGGTGGTGAGTTTGAATCACCAACCATATGGTTACCAGTCCAGTACTTATCCTACACCACCACTTGTACACAGATACATATACTAAGTCCAAAAGTATTGCTACAAAATCGAAGCCATTTTTATTAAAAACACCAGAATGTAAAGTTTTGGTTTCTTGATAAATCCTTTTAGGTCTTACACACTTCTGGAGGCAGTCTTTCCATCTCTCTAACCTTTCCCCCAAAGGATTCTGTGCTCTTTGATTTATGTCACATCAAAATGGCAGTTTGACCATCCTTGAAGAACTCAAATCATAGTCCTTTGAAATGTTCTAAGTTGTAAGATGAAGGGGCAAGATCAGGGCTCGTTGGATTTCTCAAGGAAATTCTCATAGGACAACCTTTGCCACCCTTGAAGACTAAGCAGCTGTATTGTTATGATTAGAAAAAACAATTATTCAATGCAACTTTCCTGCTCTGTTCTCAATGATGTGGGTTTTGG
>NW_006408549.1:20302340-20303833 GCF_000296735.1 Chrysochloris asiatica | reverse complement strand
TTTTTACTGAGTCTTTGGGGTTTTCTATGTATAGGATCATATCGTCTGCAAATAGGGAGAGTTTTTCTTTCTCTTTGCCAATTTGGATGCCTTTAATTTCCCTGTCTTGCCGTATAGCTCTTGCTAAGACTTCCAGCACAATATTCCTTCATTACTTTTTTAAAGGTGTTTTTTTTTTTTTTTTTTTTTCATGAAAATAAGTTGTGCATATTTTGACTATAAAATAATTTTTAGTATCTCATTTTAAATTTCTAACAAATGTTGATATAACCCACATTTAAAAAAACTCTTTGGAGTTTTCAGTAATTTTTGAGATTGAAAAGGGTCCCAGGACCAAAAATTTTAAAAACACTTGATGAAATAGATTAAGTGATGGAACCTATACAGAGGAAGAGATTGTGGAGGTTAGGACAAAGTTAATAACCAAATGAAGGAATTTATTAGCAAAAATTAAAAGAATTGGAATTCTGGGAACAGATCTGTGTTGGAAGAAGTACAGCCAGATATTCTGCTCCTTGGAGGCCAGGATAGCCAAACTTCGTCTCTTATACTTTGGACACATTGTCAGAAGGAACTAGTCAGTCACTGGAGAAGGTGATCATGTTTGGTAAGGTGGAAGGTCAGAGAAAAAGAGGAAGACCCCAGCGAAATGGATTGGCCAAGTGGCAGCATCAGTAGGTTTAAGTGTGGCAACAATAGTGAGGTTGACCCAGGACGAGGCAATGTTTCTTTCTGTTGTGCGTAGTGTCGCTTTGAGTTGGTACCAACTCGATGGCACCTAACAACAACAACAAGTACAAATGTGGCACTGTGGATTAATGCACTGGACTGCAAAGTTGGTTGGAACTGCAAGGTCAGTGGTTCAGGCTCACCAGCCACTTCTCAGAAACTCTATACAGGGTCACTGTGAGTTGGAACCGACTCAACAGCGCTTCAGAACAAGTTAACCAAGTGGCTTTTGATAGAAATGGGAATACTTCCTTTGTTGTAACAGGAGACAAAGAGAAGTTGGCTGTAGACTACAAATAAGTTTTAGATTTTGTGAAGGGAAAAATAGAGTTGTCATTTGCTAGTTTTTATTTTCTTAAACTATAAGGTGTGCAAAAAATGTGGCACCAAACTGTCAGTCTCACAGCAATTTCTACTCCTCTGGGTTTGAAAATTCATTCCAGTGGCCACACAAAACTCGGACACCATACTTCGTTTTGGGATTTATTAGAAAAGTTAACAAGTTGTAATTCAGCATCAGAAATATTCAGGACACACCCTTCCAAGACTAAGACTCAATGGGAATACACGCTGCGATTGGTGACCACGCTCGACACCGATAAGGGGAAGTGAGGGAAAAACAGCAATGAAGCGGTGAGCTAAGCCCTACAACGTTCAATAGACTTCTGTGAACCCGGGTGAAGACCTGGTTGGCCAGCAGTGTGGTAAGACCTTGGAACTCTTGGGCCCAGAGTCAGTGAAATAGCCACAGAGGACTAGAGTGG
>NW_006408549.1:20296478-20300169 GCF_000296735.1 Chrysochloris asiatica | reverse complement strand
GCTCAAGGAGCAGCTGAGTGTTTTGAATTGGAAAGCAATGTATTTCTTGATTCTGCTACAAATCCCCCTAGCTGTAAGCCTTCCAAGCTTCTAAATATTCCTTTATATGTGGGTCAGAGTTCTAGCCCCATTCCCTAAGCCTGTTTGGTCCGGTATTCTGTGTTGTTGGTGATGGAGCTCTTCACTGTCTGTCTACCCAGTCTGCCATCTTGTTGATGGAACTCCCTCTCTCTACTAGGATGCCATAATAATCCTGACCAACCTGGAGTGTTGTTGTAAGGATTCACTGAAATAAGATTCATATCAGAACTTAGCACAGTGCCTAGCCTAAATAAATAATAAGTACGGGATCATACACTGGAGTCCTGGTGTGGCACTGTGAGCTAATGCGTCAGACTGATAAGTCGTTTGAACTACAAGGTCGGTGGTTCATGCTCACCTGCTGCTTCTTGGAAACCCTATACAGGGTTGCTATGGGTCGGAATCAACTCGACAGCACTTCACAACAACAATATACTGAACCACAAGGTTAGTTTGAACCTCAAGTTTGGCAGTTCAGACTTACCATTCACTCCTTGGAAACCCTATACAGGGTCACTATGAGTTGGAACTGACTCAACAGCACTTAACAGCATGACCACTTTTTTTGTCATATACCTTTTGAACCAGTTTCAAGTTGAATGTTATTTTTTCATTCCTTCAAATGTCTATTAGGTTTTATTGTTGATGATATATTTATTTTCTATTAAAGTACTTTGATTTTGTCACACAGTTTGTGAAAGAGACAGACAATGAAGTAAGAATGCGACTTTTGCAGTTTGTCACTGGAACCTGCCGTTTACCTCTAGGAGGATTTGCTGAGCTCATGGGTAAATGCAGTTTCCTACAGTTTCTCTATAGATAATTTTGTAATAATAGTGGCTTTTTGATATATGGTAGACTTGAATCTAAGGATTAGTTTTCTGTGCTGTATATAAGGCATGTAGCAGACAAAGAGCAAATGAATGCTTGATGTCAAATACATTTGTAAGACAAAAATAAAATTCTCCTCCCCTAGCCCAGTTAGCCATTGCTTTGGTTCCAGGGGTGATTGAAAAGGGAGCAAGAGTCTAGAGTATTTCTACTGATACTCTTCTTATTGACAGGTCTCTGCAGCAATGTGGATAGAAGCAACTTAATTTAGTTTACTCTGTATCATTTATATGATATGCTATGTAACTAGTTGTCAAAATCAAAACGTTTAAAGGACCACATAACTGTTGTCTTGTTTCCGGGTTTAGGAAGTAATGGACCTCAAAAGTTTTGCATTGAAAAAGTTGGCAAAGATACCTGGTTACCTAGAAGCCACACATGGTAAGTTCATGAATCCTAAATAGGAAGATACAGCTATAGAGAATGAGTTGGTTTTTTAAATATATAAGATCCAGTTATTTGTTGAAGTAGTCAGAATTTCACTTTTGGAGGACAGATTGATTAATACTGCATTGTATAACTTAATGTTTTAGAGTGATTTCTAGTTGATTAATAGAAATATTTGAGAAATAATGTTTTTTGATTCAGTAAATATTTGTACCAATTATGTATAAAGATGGGAGGTGACCCCTAATGGGAGCACAAATTATAAAAAGATAAATAACTGTATACAAGTTCTAGTAAGTCCTTCCTAGATAATAAACAGTGTAGAGAAGAAATGGAGGGAAACTGCCCCTGATTGGGCAGTCAGGGTAACTTCTCTGAAGGGTGGGTAGTGTTGGAGTCTGTCTGGTAAATAGAATGCTGTGGGAAGAAACAGAAGAGCATTCTTTGGCAAGGTTTTTTGCAAAGACCTTGAAGTGGGATATAATTTTTTCAAGGAAAAAGAAAGTTATCTGGTTTGACAGATACTTTGTAAATTAGGGCAGAGGACATGAAAAAATATTGAAAATGTAGGCAGGGGATAAATATAGAGAGTCTTACCAGGATATTACAAGAAATTTGGATTTCATTCTAAGGGCATTTAGAACCCTTCGAAGAGTTTTAAAGAGCCAGTAATAGGATCCAAGAAAAATCACTGTAGCAGCAGTAGAAGGAAGGAATTGGAAGAAAAAGTGAGTGTGGGGAGATTAGTTATAGAACTAGTATTGCAGTTCTTGTGGTCAACATTTACACTTATTGGTATGGAAGTCGTGATGGTAAACCTACTGGCATTTGGGCACAGAGCAAGGTAATCATCCAGAATGTTGTGTCTATATTCTTCACTACCACACACGTGCAGTTTAAAACAAAAAAAGCCAGTATCATTGAAGGTGGTTCTTTATGAAGTAGTAAAAATGATCCATTTTATATTCTCTGTGTGACAAATGGGAAGTATGCATAAATCCCTCTGCACACCAGAGAATGATGGTTGTCTGGAGGGAAATTCACGAGCAGTTGTTTGAAATGAAAAATGAACTAGCTTTTTTATGGACCACAATACCATCTTTTCTTAAAGGAATGACCAACGGATAGTCTTTGATATCTGACAGACATTTTCTTAAAAATTAATGTAGGAAGCCTTACTTCAAGGAAAAACTGACAGTATTTTGGTGGCAGTGATAAAAATTGAGCACTTTTGTAGAAGTTAGAATTTGGGGAAATTTTACCATAACTGTAAGGAACCTTGGTAGCATAGTGGATTACTGGTGGAGCTCCTACTAAACTGCAAGGTCAGAAGTTCCAATCCACCAGCCTCTTCTCAGGAGAAAGATGAGGCTTTCTGCTGCTGTAAAGAGCTGTAACTTCAGAAACCCTAGATAGGTTCACTGTGAGTTGGAACTGACTTCACAGCACATAACTGCCACTACCACCATGACTGGCAGCTTCTCAAGACTTCTCTGATGAGATTTGCAGTGTTAACTCTGATTTTTTTTCTCTATTATATGTTAACATTTGGAAGTCTTTATAACTTGTTGAACCAATATTTTCAAAGAACATAATACAGCAATGAATTTCAATGTAACAAAAATGTTTTAAAGTTCTTTAATATGACTCAGAATCCATATCGTAAGTAGCCTTGTCAACTTATTATAGCATATAGAGTTATCTCAAAAGATGAATCAAAAATTTTTCCATTTTCACATTGTGTGGGGTAGAGTTTCATCTACTGAAACCAATACAGTTTAATGTTAAAGACTGAAGAATAGCTATGAAATGAAAATCCAGATGTCTTCTAGTAAGCTAGACAGAATGAAATTTATGAAAATATAAACTAAGAGCTCTCTTCATTACTTTTTTTTCCTTCATTACTTTTTTTGTTTTGTTTTTTCTTAAATGTTTTATTGTGAATTATGTGATAGTTTACATGGGAGAACATTAGTTTTACATTCATTCTATCATATATTGTTTCTCATTGCCATGGTTACAATCCCCTCCATGCAGTCCTTCCCCATACCCACCAGGTCTTCAGCACACAATTGCTCTCCCTTTCTGGATCTAAAGTCTCCAGCTGCTCCATCGCTCCTTGTCATCATCTCTGGCTCCATTTCAGGCATCACTGCTTCTCTGCGTACGGTCCCGCTCTCTGCTCTTCTCCCTTGATGGGCCTAGGGACCTCCGCTCCTAGACTGAAAAGTTAATCACTCACCCTCCTTGCTATAAAACGTCTACCTTTACATTTCTGACCCTCACAATCAGTCCTGATAACAATTATTCACTATTGTATCACAAGAGACCC
>NW_006408549.1:20288521-20296378 GCF_000296735.1 Chrysochloris asiatica | reverse complement strand
CCTGGTATGGTGCTGTAGGATAAACACTGGTGGACAACAAGGTTGCTTTGAAGCGCAAGGTGGAGGTTTAAATGCACCAGCTTCTCCTTGGAAACTCCATACAGGGTCACTATGAGTCAGAACCAACAACAATGGATTGGAAGACTCAGTATTGTTAAAGATGTCAGTTTTCTTCAGTACTTCCCAAATAGTTTCAACATGATGTCAATCAACGACCCAGTAAATTTTTTATAGAAATTGGCAAACTGATATAATTTTTTCTTAACAAACAAAAAAAGTTTCTAGAATAACTACTTTGTCAAAAGAACAAATTTGAAGGCTCTACACTACCTAATTTCAAGACTTATTATAAAGCCATAGTAATTAAGATAGTGTGGTATTTGTGAAAAGACAGACAAATATATCAGTGTAATAGAAGTAAGTCCAGAAATCATACCTACATTTGTTGTAGTTAAGTGCTGTCACTATCAATTGATTTTTAACAAAGGTGTTAAGATTTCACTGGGGAAAAGTAAAGTCTTTTCAACCAGTGGTGCTGGACAGCAGCCTTATGGAGGAAAATGAACCTTGATAAACAGACAGAGAAAGAAAAAGGAAGAAAATAAATTGCAATAATAGTGTTCAGAATACGAGGGAACTTCAGAAAGTTCATGAGAAATCCATTCAGTCCTCTCAGATACTCTAAAAAAAATTTTAAAAAATCCTATAAATAGAAACTGTATTTTTTAAAAATGGGCAGAGATGTGAATAAACATTTCACAAAAGAAAATATACTGATAGCAAATAAGCACATGAAAAGATACTCAACAGCATTAGTCACTGGGGAAATGCCAATTAAAACTAAATGAGGTAACCACTTTGGGATAGTACTGGTCATTTCTTATCAATTTAAACTTTAAGACTTAACAGTTGTCATTTTTAGGTATGAGGGGGCTTTAAACAATTCATGGAAAAATTGAATTAAAAGATAATTGGAAGTTTTCCCATTAACTTTTTTAAGCGCCCAAAAGAAATGAGAGCATTTGGTCACACAAAGACTTACCCATTAATGTTTGCAACAAATTTAATTATAAAAACCAAAAATTGGAAGTAGCCTAAATCAACAAATAAATGGGTAAAAAAGTTGTGTATTCATATACTGGACTACTACTTAGCCACATGAAAGAACAAACTACTGTTAAATGCAACACCATGGATGAATCTCAAAAACAGGCGTAGTGGGGGAAACAGAAAAGTGTGTGCACTCATGCATACATGTGCATGGTGTGAGTGGCAGTGTAAGTGCTGTCAAGCCAGTTCTGACTCAGAACTGTGTTAGTGACTTAGTATATAGCATTTCCAAGGAGTGGGTGGTGAGTTTGAATCACCAACCATATGGTTACCAGTCCAGTACTTATCCTACACCACCACTTGTACACAGATACATATACTAAGTCCAAAAGTATTGCTACAAAATCGAAGCCATTTTTATTAAAAACACCAGAATGTAAAGTTTTGGTTTCTTGATAAATCCTTTTAGGTCTTACACACTTCTGGAGGCAGTCTTTCCATCTCTCTAACCTTTCCCCCAAAGGATTCTGTGCTCTTTGATTTATGTCACATCAAAATGGCAGTTTGACCATCCTTGAAGAACTCAAATCATAGTCCTTTGAAATGTTCTAAGTTGTAAGATGAAGGGGCAAGATCAGGGCTCGTTGGATTTCTCAAGGAAATTCTCATAGGACAACCTTTGCCACCCTTGAAGACTAAGCAGCTGTATTGTTATGATTAGAAAAAACAATTATTCAATGCAACTTTCCTGCTCTGTTCTCAATGATGTGGGTTTTGGGGTTTTTTTTCCATTTTCTTAAAACTCGTGTGTCTTTCAAGAAGATTTATCAAGATAATCTATCAAGATTACTTCCTTTGTATTTCCAGAAAACAGTTGCCAGAACATTCTGAGCTGACCACTCTACTTTAAAGTTAACTGGCCTAGCAAATCCCCTTTAAAGCCATTGTTTGGATTCACCTCTCTTTAACGGCACCCTAACAGTACTAAGACAAGTGTATCAATGAAAGATCTTGTCTGCAACCATTCACAGATCATAGAGCTGTGTTTATATTTTATTAAGAATAAACTCTTGCCTGTGTGAGCTAGGTCCTAGTAGCAATACTTTTTGACTTATACATGTAGGTGTATGTGTGTGTCCATATACATGGCATTCTCAAGAAGAAAAATTTAACAGTGAAAGTAAGTAAATTGTATCTGTATCGTGGATGGAATGCTGGTGACATGTATATACATCTGTCCAAACTCATTTAACTATACAAGGGGGCTTTAAAAAGTGTCTTATTTCTCTCTCTCTCTCTTTTTTTTTTTTTTGTCTATGACCCAGTACTTTTAAGCAGGGTGTTGTTAAACTTTCATGTGTTTGATTTTTTTTCCTTAATCTTCCTGTTGTCAATTTCTAATTTATAGCATTGTGATCTTAAAAGATACTTTTTTAGTATTTTGGTGTTTTTCATTTACTGGGGTTTGCTATACGGTCTTAACACATGTCTATTCTGGAGAATGTTGAGTACACTGGAAAATAATGTGTATTGTGCTGTTGTTGGGTTGAGTGCTTTGTATATGTGAGGTCAAGTTGGTTGATTGTGTTGTTTAGGTCTTCTGTGTCTTTTTTAAGTTTCTAGTTTTGTCCATTAAAATTGATATATTAAAATCTGTTACTGTAAAGTTGTCTATTTCTTCACAGTTTGAATTATGTATTTTGATGTTCTTTCATTCGGAGCATAGATATTTGTTATGCTTATGTCCTCTTGTTCGGTTAATCCCTTAATCATGATACAATGTCCATCTTTATCTTATTCTAATTTTATAGCATTGTGATCTGATTTATGGTGGGTTTTGCCTCTAAGTCTCTTATCAGTGATGAAAATTGCCACTCCTGCTCGTTTTTTATTAGCATTAACTTGATATATTTTTTCCCCTGTTTTGATTTTTGTCTGTTTCCATCTTTGTGTGTAAGATGTCTCTTGTAAATAACATACTGAAGGATCCTGTTTTCTTATCCATTTTTCTACGTGTCTCCTGACTGGTGTATTTAATACATTTACATTCAGTATAGTTACTGATATTGATTACTGTCATTTTGCTGTATATTTTTATGGGGTGCTACTGATTTCTTTGTTCCACATAATTTTCTTCCTGAGTTCATTTTGTTTGTGGGTTTTCCTTTCATTTTCTTCATTTATGTTGTATTAATATCTACTAAGGAGTCCTGGTGTGGTGCTGTGGGTTAACATGCTGGACTGCAAAGTCTGTTTGAACCACAAGGTCAGTAGTTCAAGCTCAGTACCCACTCCTCGGAAACCATATACAGGGTCGCTGTGTGTCAGAACCAACTCGATGGCACTTAACAACAACAATGTCTATTAAACCTTTCTTATTTTCATCTTTATATTGACATGAAGATGTATTCATTTCTTTTTTTTTTTTTTTTTTTGAGGTTACCCTGTAATTGATTAATTACATTTTTTCAAACTTTTTGAAGCCCTTTCATATACTTAAAATATGTGCATTTTATTGTATGTAAATTATAGTGTTTGTTTATGAAAATAATTTAAAAGTAAGTAGGCATTATATATTTTATTATATTTAACTAGTTTTTATCCTTTATGTATTAAGCTGAGTTATTTGAAAATTTCACATGTGTAGGATACTTTTTTACCAAATCAACAAATGAATCCACTGCCATGAAGTTATTTCTGACTCACAGTTATCCTGTGTAGGGTTTCTGAATCTATAAATCTTTACAGGAACATCTTTCTCCCACAGAGCGTCTGATGAATTTGACCTCCTAACCCTGTATTTAAGAGCTCAAGGCATAACCCACTATGCCACCAGAACTCCAAATAAAAGGCTAGCATATTTTTAATATTTAAATATATGATTTAGTATAGATTCCTCCCACCCACCCCCAAAAAAAAACACCCCAGGGAATTCATGTTTGAAACTAATCAATCTTTCAGTTGCCAAATTTGAAATATATTTATAGTTGATGATTATGTTTTTCAGTACAACTAGTGTTTTTCTTTAAGAATAGAGTTATTCTAAATGCTTTTTGATTTCAATAAAAATAAAATACTTCAAGGTAATTTGCCACAAATGTTCTATTTGATGACTATGTTCAATGTAGTACACATTAGCTATTCATATAATTATATGCATAGCTGTGCATTTGAGAATTTCTGTCATAAAATCATTCTATTCAAAATCTTTTATTGAGGCCTAATTCTGTGCTCATTTCCCAGGTTATGTTGTGTGGCATGCAGGAGGTTGACTTGACAGATTGGCAAAGAAATACTGTTTATCGACATTATACAAGAAACAGCAAGCAAATCATTTGGTTTTGGCAGGTATTTGTTTTCCTTTTTGAAACTAAGCATTTGAGGAAAATGTGCTCTAATGAAATGATTGCCTTCACATAAATATCCTCTTATTAACTGAGATTTATTTCAGCAATTCAGTAACTGAACTTTTGGTTTTCTGCGTCACTTTCAGGTGGAAAGCAAGCCTGTGTTTTATAATATTGCAGAAAGATTTTCAGTAGTTGCATCTTTTTATAAGGATGCATGTCATCATTGTATTGCTTACTACTTTAAAAAAGTGTGGGTGTATAGAATTTTATCATATATATACACACATACATAGATTTCTGGTGTGGCATCTGAGATAAGCACTGCAGTGCTAACTGGAAGGTTGGCTGTTCAAACCTAGCAGCTGCTTCTGAGAAAACTATACAGGTTTGCTATGAGTTGGAACAAACTCAACAACACTTAACATACACCTCAACGTGTGCAGAATAACACCACAAAAAATAACACCAACCGTCCTGGTAGAGTGGCAGAGAGAAACAGCAGCCAGAACACCCTTTATTTACTCAGTAGGGTTTGATAATCCATTGCAGTGGCCCCACAGAATTCAAACTCTGTAATCAGAGCTCTGGTAGCGTAGTGGTTACGAATCGGGCTGCTAGCCTCCAGGTCAGCAGTTCGAAATTACCAGCTGTTCCGCAGAAGAAAGGTGAGGTTTTCTGCTGCCATAAAGAGTTGCAGCCTCAGAAACCCTGTGCAGGGTCACTATGAGTTGGAACCGACTCCACAGTACTTAGCAACAACTCATAGGGTTTCTTAGGGATGCTAACAGCTTACAGGTCTAGACTAGAAACGTTCACGATACAGTTCTTTGGTCAGGACAGCCTCTTTTCTGCTGTGTCTGCAGGTAGGGCTCCCTCTGGGTCTCGTGGCTTGTGCCTGGCTCTGGCATTGTTATAAAACTTTATTACTGCTGAAACATGCCCAAAGGACAGCCACTTCACTATAAGCTTCAGTCCAAAAGCACTGAGCTCTAATTCCATGGACCAGAAAGCTGGCTCTCCAGTTAAGTGCTTCTAGTCATGCCATCCACAAATGAGCCTCCTGCTCAAAGATACTCAGCTTTGTTTGCTCCATAGGCTGGGAAGCTCATCACTACGCCTTGTACTCCAGCTTTTGGTTCTGCTGCTGCTATTTCTCTCTGCCACACCTCCTGTGTCACAGCTTTCTGAGCCTGAGTAAAGCACTTCACTCTGCAGAGATCGTGGGTTCTAAAGGACACGCTCCACTCCTGGCTTTCTGTGTTGGTAGTAAGATACCCCTTCCTTCTTCTGAGATGGCTCATTTTATACCCATAGTAGAGTTACAAGTTTCCACAATTTACCCTGTTAATAATCACTTACAAGTAAATCATATAATCCATCAGCAGCTTTTGCCACCTTCTCTTACCCAGACCCATCAGATATAAGTAGTTTGGTGGGCATTTATAAAGACTGTGGCTAGAAGAGACATTAAACTATTCACTATACCACAGACAATAACTGAATATTAATTGCAACATTATTTGTATACCAACAGTGACTTGATTAAACAACTTAAGTGTCCATCAGGAAGAGCCTATGTAAATACATGATAGCATATCCATTCTGATGTGGCCCTGTGGGTTAATGCACTGGACTGCACAGTTAGTTTGGACCACGAGGCCAGCAGTTCAAACTCACAAGCTGCTCCTTAGAAACCCTATACAGGGCTGCTATGAGTCAGAACCGCCTCGACAGCACTTAACAATAACAACATATCCATTTTGTACCTTGTAGACATTCTTTTTCTTTTTTTTTTAATTGTAAGTTAACAAAAATACGGAATAATACGTTTTAAAACAGTATTAAGCAGCAGAAGAAAAGTTCTGAACAGTGTTATAATGTGATGCCATTAGGTTAAAAAGAATTTGTTTACAAAAGTATACACTAGTTAATGAATCTACATTCTCTGGGAAAAAACAAAACTAACACCCATGCCAGAGGGAAGTCGAGTGGTTTAAGGTGAAGGTAGAAAAGCTGATGTCTCATTCCATACTCTTTTATTACCTTCAGAATTCCATAGTCTGTATACCTGTTGCTATTGTTATTGTTGTTATATCTGAAACCTATTGTAAAAATAAATAGCAAATAAACCATAAAGTATGAAAAGAAAAGAATTGCTTTGCATTGCAGTGCATAGAGCATTGATGCAGGTGTTTGAAATCGCTCTTTCAGATTCTTCACCGGCTCCATTACAAATGTGGGTGGGCCCCTGACTCTCTGTTTAGTCATTGTTTATATAAGCCTAAGGACCTTAGGGTTAAAAGGTATTGAAGTTCAAACAAATGGCTTGTTTGTGTAATGGGATTTGTTTTAAAAGGGAAAATGATGAGGTTTATGGCAGATCTGGTAATCTGTTTCTGTCTTAAGGAAATAATGTGCCTTAGCACAAAATCTACACCAAAATCTTTTTAGTTACGGTTATTGTAGCATTTTATTCTTATCCTTAAGTATATTCCTTATTTTTAAACTACATTGCTACTCTCTGATAGATCTCTGCGTTTCTTACCTTTTGTTACAAGATACTCAGGCTTAGCCAGCTCTCAAATTATAAGATACTTAATACTTGAACAATTCAAGTTAGTATTTCACCACATTATCTATCTGTTTATGTCCCTCTTTGAAAAGGACTAGTTGATGACTTGATAATTTTGGAGGACTGTGTGCTTTGGGTTCCAAATACCAGTTAGGAAGTACACAAAGAATTGGGAGAATAGGGTTTGTGGGGGAATTAGGCAGGTGTTCACTTTTTCCTGGGTAACCTACAGGGGGTGGGGATAATTCTCAGAGGAGGGTAACAAAGTAAGGAAGGCTGAGTTCAAATCCTAGTTCTGCGGTTTATTAAGTGAAGACAAATTATTAACCTCTGTGGGCCTCTGTCATTTTCTGCTATGAGTGGGGATGATGCTGATAGTGCCTATCTTATAGAGTAAACAATGAAAATATAACAGCTATCAATCCTGGCAGCAGCCCCCAAGAAGTGATAGCTGTTATATTGGAATCCAGAACCTTCTGTCCTGGCACCAATTCTTACAGGTGAGACTTTAGGCAAACGACTTAACATTTCTAAACCTCCACATCCTCTCTTTACTTTGTTGTTGTTGTTAGGTACCATCAAGTCAGTACTGACCCATAGCAACATTATGCACAGCAGAACAAAATACTGCCTGATTCTAGCCAGCCTCACTACTGTTGTCACGCTTGAGTCCATCAATGCTGCCACTTGGCCACTTCATCTTGTTGGGAGTCTTCCTCTTTTTCTCTGACCCTCCACCTTAACCAAACATGATGATATCCTTCTTCAGTGACAGGTGTCTCCTGACAATATGTCCAAAGTATGAGAGACGAAGTTTGGCCATCTTGGCCTCCAAGGAGCACTCTGGCTACACTTCTTCCAAAAAGGATCTATTGGTTCTTTTGG
>NW_006408549.1:20287448-20287947 GCF_000296735.1 Chrysochloris asiatica | reverse complement strand
GTTCTTCTAGCCACTCCAGGTTGGTCTGCTTGTCATTTCAAGTGAGAATTTCCCATCTCTGGATGTGGTTCAGGCTGCCACCTATAGTCTTATGTATTGCAGAGGCTCCACAGGAAGCCTCCTTCATTGGGCACTTTGTAGCCCCATTTTAGGTATTAGGTTATAGGCAGAAGATGGACTTACAAGCTTTCTATGGTGATGCTTTTCGCTATTCCTTTCTCTCCCCCTCCAGTGTCTACTTTATAATATGATGCAAGGAAAACCAAGATTCAAAAGATAGCCAAGCATCTTAATATTATTACCCCCTTTTCCACATTCCAACCATGGCTCAATCACTTATCCCAGAACCCTGTTGTTCCCAGGTTGTGCATATATCATTATTTACTTAATGATTGTGCACTTAACCCTTTGAGACCTGTCTAATTGTTCTCCCATCTGCTTTGTTCTTCCATTCCCCTCTCCCTACTTGTATATTGCCCCCTCCCTAGCACCCAAACTA
>NW_006408549.1:20275295-20287348 GCF_000296735.1 Chrysochloris asiatica | reverse complement strand
TTAGATCCAGAGAGGGAGAGCGACTGTGTGCTGAAGACCTGGGGGTACGGGGGAAGGATTGCATGGAGGGGATTGTAACCATGGCAGTGAGATGATATACGATAGAATGAATGTAAAACTAATGTTCTCCCATGTAAACTATCACATAATTCACAATAAAACATTTAAGAAAAAAAGAAATATTCAGGACACATTCTTCCAGTCAAGACCACCTCTCCTCTGTTGTGCCCACTGGCAGGCTTCTCTCCACCCAGGCAAAGTTAAGAGCTCTTTTACAGTTACTGATAAATGCCCAAGGGGCACACCACTCCACCTTAAGCCTCAGCCAGTAGGCACATGGATCAGCAAATGTACCTTCCCCAACCAGGTGCCTGAAGGCACCCCACTGTGCAAGCAAACCTCACTCCCCAGAGTCCCTCAGCTTTACTTGCCCCTTGTCTGTAAACCCACTGCTCTGTCTCGGATCTGGTTCTTGATTCTGCTGCTGCTGCTGCTCCGCCACTGCTCCAGTATCACAGCTTTCAGTCCCTGGGTCTTAGAGCTTCAGTGTTCAGGGATCTCAGGCTCCAAAGGATGGGCTCCACTCTTGGTTTCCTTTAATGGTAGTGAGATCACCTCCCTCCTGTTTCTGAGGTGGCTCCTTTTATACCCACATTAGAGTCCCAAGATTTACAATTAACTCTACTGATAATCATAACTGAGTCATATAATTCATCAGCATCTTCCCTCACACTCAGACCCATCAAGAAAAATAAGTTTGGTGGGCCTTACAAAGACTCTGATTAGAAGAAACATAGGAAGTAAGTAGTTCACTGCACAAGGTGAAGTCCCTATTTAGGAGTGAAAAAAGAAGAAAATTTTGAGGAGAAAGAATGAAAGTCAACAGATTAGGCAAGTGTTTATTAGAGAAACATGACATAGAATGCTGGACAGTATTGGATTGCCCGCTTCGATTTAGTAGTTAATTTAAAGTGACCATAACCTGTAGTTGTATGGCTTTTGGGCCCCAGCATTTTTCAGCTACTACAAGAAAGCTGAATAGGTTCAGGATTTAAATTTTGCCTGTTAAGTTTAAAAGTGGGAGAGAAAGACAGGATTTGAAAGTATTTGCACAGTAGTGATTAAAATGATGAGCTTTAGTCTCTAAAGTAATTATAATGATGGACTAAATAAAGAAGGAAGGGCAGGAGAAGCTGTGGATCAGATAGGATAGTGAGAAAGTAAAAGGGTCATAGGCTGGCATTGTAACTGAAGTAAGCTGGAAAGACAGATGGTTCGAAAGTAGGACATTTAACTTAGAAATTCCCTTTACTGGTTATAGCAAAGTCCAAAGTATGATCTGAGGATCAGTAACTGAAGAAAAGTGGGAAAACAGGTCACTGGCGTAGGTCAAGATACAGACCTGGGAGACCATGGAATTGCATGCCATGGGCATGAATGAACGGGGCCAGTGAACCAAAACCTAAAGCTCTCAGTGAGGGAGCCTGGTCAGAAGAAGACAGCAGTGAGTTCAGAGAGATTGCAGAGTTTTCTTGATGGCAGGAAAAACGGTGTTTCACACTACCTGGGTTTCAGTAAAATCAAGAGAGAAGAGTTTTTAAGACTATTTGAGTTTGAGTGTGTATATACCACTAACTGAAATGTCAAAGAACAGATTGAAAAGATTTGAGATGGAGGAAGGCAGTGGGGATTTAATTCAAATCAGGGGAAACACAGATCAGTACTGGGATGAGTGTTTGGTTCATAATGGATGAGCCAGAAAGACTATACTTTTAGCAGTGACTACGGTGCCCAACGTAAGCTGTGATAAAATCTGAGGGAATTGGCCTTGATTCTCAGAAGGACACAGGTTCTACAGCTGTTGTTCCAGTGCTTTGCTCAGTGAGATGGCAGCTTTCTGGGCAGAGGTTCTTCAGGTTCTTTATAATGGTATAGCAAGCTGCAGAGTACTCTCCCTTCGACTATTTGGGAAATGTATTGGTCAGTCTAGAATTTATAGGTAAGAAATTAGAAGTAGTAGCTTTGACCTTGTGTGTGTACACGTCACAATTCAAACTCAAAAAGAACTGTAAGTAAAACTGAATTAAAGCCTTGAAGTCTACAGTATTCTGATAGTCACATAGTAACTCTAACAGAAAAGATGAGTGGGTTTTAGTATTTCTTTGTCCTTATGCAAAACATAAAGATAATTGTCTTAAACCAGAACTCTCTTTGGGTGTTCTCAAAACTCTGGGTGTTTTCAAATGAACTACTTTCTTATTCAGTTCCCTTAATATTTACTAAGCATCTCCTAAATGGAAGGAGTTCTGGCGTGGCACTCTAGGATAAGCATTGGACTGCTAGCCACAAAGTCAGTAATTCAAACCCACAAACTGGTCCTCAGAAACCATATACAGGGTCACTATGAGTTGAAAGCAACCCGATGGCACTTACCAACAATTAGTATCATATAGAAATCAGAGATCAGTGTTGTGAGACTAAAGAGGTGACTCTGCCCTCATTCATGGGTTTTAGAATCTAATGAGATAAGCCAGTCACTCAGAATACACAGTTGATTAAAGTAAATGTTAGGATCGAAATAAAACACAAGGGAGCAGAGCTTAAGTCTATGTAAGACACTCAAGGAGAACTACGTGGAGGAAGTGGTCCTATTTGAACTAATCCTTGGTTTTCATAGGCTGGAAAGGATATTCCAGGATACTGTAAGAGAACCACAAGCATATGGTTAAAGAAACAGAAAAGTGTGTTATATACTTACTGTTGCTTTTGTTGTTATGTGCCTGGAGTCGGTACCAACTCATAGCTACCCTGTGTACAACAGAACGAAACACCGCCCAGTCCTGTACCAACCTTACAACCATTGCTACATTTGAGCCTGTCACTGCTGCCACCATGCCAATCCATCTCATTAGGGGTCTTCCTCTTTTTTCCCGACCCTCTACTTGTCCAAACATCATTCTTCAAGGATTGGTCCCTTTTGACAATATGTCCTAAGTATGATAGATGAAGTCTGGCCACCCTGGCTTCCAGGGAGCATTCTGGTTGTACTTCTTCCTACACAGATTGGCTTGTTCTTTTGGCAGTCCATGGTATGTTTAATACTCTCCTCCAACACCATAGCTCAAGTATGACCATAGTCACTGTCCAACTTTCACATGCATATGAGGTTATTGAAAATACCATGGCTGTGGCAGATGCACCTTAGTCCTCAGACTTACATCTTTGCTCTTCAACACTTTAAAGAAAGAGGTCTTATGTAGGTCTTGTCGTATGCTTGGGAACGTTGAGTTGATGGGGGCTAGACTGAAGAGCATACGTAGGCTTGTATTCTCCCATCCCTGCAGTAATGATTGTAAGGCAACAAAACAGTTTTGCAACATAAACTGGTATATGTCTTCTTAGGGATGTACCTCTGGCAGTGCCTTAAGGCTAAATAGGTTATGGAGGCAAATGAGGTGAGTAGGCAGGAGATTCTTAGAATGAAGAAGTACATACACAAGGATGCAGTGGCTAAAGAAATTTCAGGAGGGAAAAGATGGGAGGGATCTGGTAGATGAAATGACAGAATTTGACAAAGGCCACATGTGAAAAATATAAGAGAATTAGCAAGTGACTGATTTTCTTAGTATAGGACTGTTGAAAAATGAATTTTTTTCCTGACCTCAACTGACTATCATTCTACCTTGAAGCATGAGGTTAAAATGAAAAGGGGAGGGCATTATATAGTCTTTTGAATTGTTACCATTAATATATCTAACTTCTTAAAATAGGGACAGAATGTGTTCTGACAAGGGCACCATTTTAATTGCCTGCTTTGTTTTCAAAAGGCACTTAATTCCCAGGTTTCCCTTTAGGATGAGTCTGTAGGCACATTGAGTGGAGGCAGGAGCCCGTGGGAAGTGGTGGGAGTGGTTAGAGGGAATCTGGGGAACCTCCACAAATGGCCCAGATGAGAAAATGAAGGCACAGAAAGGTCTGACTTGCTCAGAGCTAGTTAGCCACTAATAGAGCAGAGACCAAAACCCTCAATATGCAAATCCTAATTCAACTACTCTGTGCTGTCTCATAAAATTAAATGTTCATTGTAAATTGAAAAACAATGCATTGATGTTTTCAATATTTTCCCATTTCTCACCAGTTAATCCTGATAAGAAGGGAATTCTTTGAGTCTGGTAGGGTTGAAAAAGCATCATTTAGAAGAGGATAAACATATGTGATTATTTGAAAAAACAAAATACATGTTTGTTTGACTATCTCCACCCCAGAATGTAAGTTCCATAAGGACAGGAGCTTTTTCACCCCTATAGCAATAGCCACCTAGAGTCCTGGTATGGGGTATGGGGTTGTAAGATAAGTACCGGACTGCTACCTCAAGGTTGATAGCTCAGATCCACCAGCCGCTCCTTGGAACAGAGTCACTATGAGTCGGAACTCAGTCAGTAGTGCTTAACTACATATCAATGGTTACTGGAACAACACCTGATAGAGAAGAGCTGGTCTGTAAATAACCAATGAATGAATGAGGCCCTGTTAACCCAGGAAACGGTAAAAGGATTTATGACATAATGCAGTAAAAATAGTACAAAAAAGAAAATTATTTTAATTCCAAAGTCATCATCCTTATTATTTATTTGTAATCCATTATATGTATAGATCTTAAATGTGAATAGACTGCTTTCTGAAATTAGGATATGTTAATACTATACTACTCGAATATTATTATAGTAGTAAATTATATATCTGGCAGATTTTATATATATAGCATAATTCTTTGATCTATTCAGTTTTTCCAGTGTGTTTTAAAAATTACTGTATTAGAAATATTTTCAGAGTTTGTTTTATTGAAAACACATCTGATTTTGTTTCTGTTTTTATTTAGTTTTAATCGCTTGGATCTACCACCATATAAGAGTTATGAACAACTAAAGGAAAAACTTCTTTTTGCAATAGAAGAGACAGAGGGATTTGGACAAGAATGAATGTGGCTTCTTGTTTTGGAGGAGCTCTTGCATTTAAATACCCCAGCCAAGAAAAATGGCACAAATAGTGTATATAAGCTGTTCATTCTGTACAGTGAATTTTCTGAACCTCTCAAAGTATAAATGTTTTCTGTTCTTTCACAGAAATATGCAAAAGAAATCATCCTTTTCTACTTTATTTATTGTTTCCTTGAAGTAACTGACCAGGAAAAAGACCATCCTTAAATTTTGAAGCAAGCAAGACTTTATCAAAACTTAATTATATATGAGCGTATGATAGTGGCTCTAGTTTTATAGAGCCACAAGTGTATTAAACATGACAGCCATTCATTCAAACAGATCTGGATTTGCTTTACCTTGTTTCTAGAATCCAGGGGAAAAGTGCAAATTGCTCCGTGTTGTTTTCCCTTATGCAACATCTCCTAAGGGTGTTTAGTTGCATGGCTGTTCAGGAAGGTATTAAGGGCTTAGGCAAAATCTTACTTTGAAATATATTAAGAAATGCTGCTGGCTTTTCTGGACAGGTGCTTGAACCTGTTGATATGTTTTAAATAAATACAGTAGTTGAAAAGTTTTCCTCTTTGCTACATCAGTAATACAGGCAAAGTAATGAATGAAACCATAACTTACATAAAAGTCATATGTTAGAACTGATACCATTTAGTTTATTGTAGAGATTAGAAATAATTCATTGAGCAACATAGAAGTTTGTTTACATGTTTCTTTGGAATCCTAGGTATTTGTGGAATTAAAAAGAATCAGGCACTTCTATACTCTTGTTTTTAAATCTGTGGTGTTCTTCAAATTTAACTCCTAATAAAATGATACAGTTTGATACTGAGGAACATATAAAAGGAAATGTGAACTTTTGCTGCTTCTGTTTGTGTTCCAAATTTCAGTTTATAAAATCAGATGGATTGAGGAGTTACTTAAGCATTTAAACACTCAAATGAGACTAGCAATTTTCTATTAAATTATTTCCACTCCTCTTAAATTCAAGAAAATTCTATGTATCTGGGTTAAATAAGCATATATAAAAATCTTTGGGCTCTCCCCTCTTTATACATAGACCAAATTATTTTTGTCCTAAATAAAAAAAAAATGACACTTTTTAATTGTTCTTCATTATTAAGGGCATTTGCTAAATGACAAAGATGTATAATAAAATCTTATGTGAATGGGCTTCCTTACTAATACAGATATTTACATTTCCATTTGTATCATACTTTCAATATGCACTGTAAATTTCATTAAATAACTTTAAAAAAATTTTTATAACCATGGAACTGACTTCTTAGAATGTGATCTCTGTAACACATCACTCACTGCTAAGTGCATACAGAAAGTACTAGTATAAAATTTAATTTCCCTAAATAGTTTTTGTTACAAAAATTTTATTTTTCTACACATTAAATTGTGTTCTGCATTTTTACTCAAAATTAGATAAAGCAGTGATCCCACTTGGTTGAATAGACTCCGTTCCCAAATTCTCACTACTTTTTGGTTATTGTGAAGCCTTAAAGAATTTTTTTTTTAAAGGTGGAAAAAAATGTTTTTTTTTTTTTTTGCAACTGAGGTTAACTAGTCTTCATAAAAGGAAAACTGCTTAAAATGTACCATTAGTTAAATATTAGACACAGAGAAGGTACCACTGTGAAATACACAAAGAAGGTATTGCTGTGATAAGAGGAAGAATATGAGAATATCACTGAGCTGTTTTCTGTAAAGACAGGAGGCTTTAGGTTACTCACTGGCAGTCTGAGAAACTCGAGTACTGTGGCCCACTTCTCACTTGTTCTCATCCTTTCCCATTCCCATTCCCATTCTGTGCTGGGCTAACCATAAAGAAATCACAAGTGCAAGTGCAAGAATAGACAGGAAATAGGCAAGAGAGATAGGCTCAGATGGGTTCATGTTGCTATTTCACTTCGTGACTTCGTGACTCTCCCTCCCACCACTGAGCCAATAGATGGATCAGGGGCACAAACCAGTGTTTTCAAAATCAGGCATTGGTCTTCCAGGAAAAAAAAACAAGTGTTTTCTTTAGTACTGTTCCTCTCCTAGACAGTGGAGGGCGAAAAGACTTAACAAAATATTTCCTCTGCTGACTTCAGTTAACCATCATCTGCTCTTCTTAACCTGAAAATTATACAATAGTATGTGTCAACTTTATTACCAAGCAAGTTTGCTTCTGATAAAAATGACCTGACTGGTAAGTTGCATCTGAACTGGGAAAATTCCAGATTGTTGGTATGAAACCACAGCTTTGGGTGTGGAAACTCCTTTAACAGCAGGCCCTTATGAGAACCTGGAACTGGGAAGATGACCATTCTTGGAGAGCTTTGTGGATGTTTGCAAAGTCTGGAAAAGAGGCCTACCCCGAAATCACCCTACTTGACCCCCTATGTCTTTCTGAATAAATTGGTGCCAGGTGTGACTGATTGTAGTTTTCTTGGTCTTGAGTGTTTTAATTGGACCTGAGGTGAACCCCTGGTGAATGATGTAGAAGTACAATAGAAATCCTATTGAAATATGTAGATGACAGAATAAAGGTTCTATAACATTATTTTCTAATCCATTGACTTGAAGTCACCAAAGAATTATGGTTTTGCCTCCTCAGGAGAAAAGCACAGTCTATACCAGACTGCTAGCGTATCATATTTAGTCACAAAAAAACAGTCCAGTGCTTATTGAAGGCCGTGAAATTGGTAAGAACAGGACACTCATTAACTCCAAAGCCCTTGCACTCTAGCTCCTCAAAAATCTGGTAGCGTAGTGGTTACAAATCAGGCTGTGAACCTTAAGGTCAGCGGTTCGAAACTACCAGCCGCTCTGCGGGAGAAAGATGAGGCTTTCTACTCCAGTAAAGATTTACACCCTCGGAAACCCTGTACAGGGTCGCTATGGGTCGGAACCGACTCGACGGCACTTAACAACAATATTCTCAATAACTTCTAGGCATATAATCTAAAATAGATTTCGCAGTGAGCATCATGAAAAAGCATAAAATACCCTTAGAATAATTTATCAAGAACAAAAACAAGTCTAGAAATGACATCTAAATTACAAAATTTCTCCAATCTCCTCTAAGAACTCAATCAGATACTAGTATTTTCTGAGTGTTTACTGATGTTCATGTTAAGTCCTTTTGATATTCTAATCCTCACAGTTCCATGAAATTAACTTTTTTTCCTTTGGTTTTAAGCTTGCTCATTTTATAGACAGGCACTCTGGTGGCATAGTGGTTACGAATCAGGCTGCTAACCTCAGGGTCAGCAGTTCAAAACTACCAGCAGTTCCATGGGAGAAAGATGAGGCTTTTAGCTCCTATAAAAATGTACAGCCTCAGAAACCTTGTACAGGGTCACTATGAGTTGGAACTGACTCCACGGCACATAACATTTTATATGTAAGTGAAGTCAATAGAAGTTATTTGTACCAAGTTCATAGCTAGTCTTGGAGTCCTGGTATGCTACTGGGTGTTAATGCACTGGACTTTTAAGGTTAGTTTGAACCACAAAGTCAACAATTCAAGCTCACCAGCCACTCCTCAGAAACCCTATACAGCATCATTATGGGTTGGAACCGATTCAATGGCACTTAACAACATAGCTAGTCTTTGTAAAAATAACGTCTACTGACTTGTCTGTAAAATGAGCAACATTAAAGCAAAAAGGGAAAACTAATTTCATGGAATTGTGAGGATTCAAAATTAAAACAACGTGAGCATCAGTAAACACTAGAAAATACTATTACCTGATTGAATTCTTAGTGGAGATGGAGAAATTCTAAAATTTAGGCTATGTCATATCTATACTTTAGTTCTTGATAAATTATTTTGAGGGTATCATGCTTTTTCATGATGCTCACTACATAATCTATTTTACAAAGTCTATAGCTAGTCTGGAGTCCTGGTGTGGTGCTGTAGGATAAGCACTGAGCCACAATGTTGGTTTGAACTGCAATGTCGGTGGTTTGAACTCACCAGCCACTCCTCAGAAACCCTATACAGGGTCGCCATGAGTTTGAACTGATTCCACAGCTCATCACCACCACCATCAGGCATTTAGAAGACAGTACTACAAACTTGTTTACAGATCTGTGAGGAAATAAACATCTCAAACTAGCAGGTCAATTCATCAGACCTGTTAGGTGGGGCTTGCACAGAAAGAATGTGATGAACCACCATTAGGGTTCATTCCCAGCAACAGTGGACCACACCCTGAGTAAGGAAATGCCCAAACCTAGTGTGAGCGCTCATGAATCTGGTTTCCAGGAAGATAAAACAGGAGACAACATCTTGAAGGGAAATAGCCATTGGTGTGTAAAGGGAAAGATAAGAAAAGTTCTGCAAAGGACCCAGCAATTCCTCTTCTGGGCATTTATTCCAGAAAAATTTGGTCTACTTAGAAGCCTGTTTATAATGTTCATAGTAGCTTTATTTGTAATAACCCAAAACTAGAAACATCCCAAATGGTTAAACTGGTACATCTGTAAAATGGAATATGGTTATTTTGTGCTATGGAGTCGGTTCCGACTCATAGCTACCCTGTATAGGGTTTCCGAGGCTGTAAATCTTTATGGGAGCAGAAAGCCTCATCTTTCTCCTGCAGAACAGCTGGTAGTTTCGAACTAATGACCTTGAGGTTAGCAGCCCAATTTGTAACCACTATCCTACCTAGTCAGCACTAAAAATGAGTGGATTGTTGATATAGATGGACCTCAAAGGAATTGTGCTGAATTAAATAATTAAATCTCCAGAAAAGCCTGTAGTTTTCTCAAAATGACAAAATTATAGAGATGGAGAAAAGATGAGTGGTTGCCCGGGGTTAGGGATAAGAAGTGGTTACGTGTGACTTTAAAGGGTAGGCAGTAGCATAAGGGATCTTTGTCATGGTGGGACAGTTCTCTAACAGTGATTCCAAACATCTATACACTATAAACAATACACAAGATGTTGTGGTGTCAATTCCGTTCCGACCCATAGCGACCCTGTATACGGTTTCCAAGGAGCAGCTGGTGAGCTTGAACCGCCGACCTTGCAGTTCAAACGGTTTTGCAGTCTGACACATTTAACCCACAGCGCCACACCAAGACTCTACTAGGATATCAAAAACTCACTCTCCCCTGCATAAAAGGTTTTATTACTGAGAGATACCTGATTTCAAAAGACATTTTATAAGAGGATATTCCTAAAGCAAACCCTTTACCTCCTCCCATTTGATTACTTGCTATTATTACTGGTGACGCAACACAACACACAAACACAACCCTCTGAAAAGAACACTCCCATGGGGGAGGAGGGAGAGTAAAAGTACTCGATCGATACATGCTAATGGTTGTGTGCCATGGAGTCAGTCCGACTAAGTGACCTTATACAGGGTTTGCGAGGCTGTTAATCTTGACGGGAGCAGAACGCCTCATCTTTCTCCCACGGAACAGCTGGTAGTTTCCAACTGCTGACCTTGAAGTTAGCAATCCAATTGTAACCACTACACTACCAGAGCTCCTTGACAGCAGGGAAAATAGGATGCAAGCCCAGAAACCATCTTCCCACCACTACTTATTGAAAATCTGATGTGGGGCAGTTCCGGGTTTGAACAAACGGAAAGTGTCAGGGTTTGAAGCTTCAGGGTTTGCATAGGAGACCCTTCACTATCAAGTGAAAGTATCTAAAATCGAAAGAACTAGAAACGAAACCTATTATTACTCTAAAGTCAGAACGATTTGTAGTAACAGCGCCACCTGCTCTAAACCGGCCTAAGACGGCTTTGTATGTTACTCGCTTGAGTAGTTTGGAGGAGAGCTGCATGAAGATGGAGGATAACGCTTCGGCACTTCAGACTCGTGTTCGCAAGTCTGCCATTAGTGACCACCCCAAGTCCAAGACTCATACTAAAAGGGAGGCAGAATTTGAAGAGCAAAATATGAGAAAGCAGCAGAGGCTGCATCTCTTCAGTGCAATGTTAAGTGCCTGTCAAATCGATTCTAACTCATAGTGACCCTGCATAGGGATTCTGAGGAACGGCTGGTGAATTTGAACCTTATGGTTCAAACTACCTTGTATTATCCTGCAGCGCCACACTAGGTCTCCTTCAGTGCAATAGTACTGCACAGAGAAAGTCTTATCTAGGATTTTGTGAAAATGTGCCTGGAAGCCAACATACCACCTGAGAAGGCTGACCACCCAGCAGTCCGTGCTTACCTGTTTCGCCACGTGAAGAAGGGAGGCTCCAATACCTAAGTGGGACCAGCTGAGAGATCTCATCTGCCTGCTGGATATGAAGGTAAGACTCCACTCCTCAATTCCCAAGACTGTTGGCACTGCAGCTACCACCATTGTGAGCAAGATAAATAAGGTAGAATATTAAAGTTATGTGTTGTTTGTGTGGCTCGTTTTTATATTTCACTAAAATCATGTGATGCAGAGTAGTTTTGCAGTGTATAGATACCTGCAAGGGAAGGAGGAGAAACTCACTGCAAAACTTTTAGTCACCAATGGTATGGTATAAAATAAAACTTAGGTTTAGATTGTGCTAGGGTGCCCTGGTGTGGCACTGTGGAATAAGGTGCTGGACCGCAAAGCCAGCGGTTCAAATTCACCAGCTGCTCTTCAGAAACCCTATAGAGTCCAGCTGGATCGCACTTAACAACAGGATACCAGAAACCTGATGGTTATCTTTAAAATGTATAGGTTTCCTCCTGAAATGTGCATGGACGAATTGCCCTACTATTTTATTTTACTCTGTTGCTTTGTATGAGAGTATTCCTTGTAAGGTTACCTAATTATTCTGATTGAAGAGCAGCCGGGGACATTGAAGGTGATGCCAAGCAACACCACTCACAATCCCTCACTCATTAGAACAACCTCTTCAAAATGGAAGGGGTGGAAGTAAACTGAACATCTTCAATTCCCTAGCAGAAATGACTATTTCAAACTATGCTTTACTTGTTGTTGTTGTTGTTGTTGTTAAGTGCCATAGAGTCGGGTCCGACCCATAGCGACCCTGTACAGGGTTTCCGAGGGTGTAAATCTTTACGGGAGTAGAAAGCCTCATCTTTCTCCCGCGGAGC
>NW_006408549.1:20269721-20274830 GCF_000296735.1 Chrysochloris asiatica | reverse complement strand
TATGAGATTAGGTCAGTAGATGAGAAACGATATACTCAAATTTCATACCTATCTGCTTGGCCTCTGGTACAAGGTTTTGAAACACGGACAGTAAACAACTATCTAGAAATTCTGGCAAGATTTTTGGAATGAAGATCTGGCAGGATCCTGCATAACTGTTTGTTGTTAGGTATCATTAAGTCAGTAGCAACTCATAATGACCCTGTACACAAAAGAGCAAAACACTGCCCAGTCCTGCACCAGTAACTGTTTAGGAAGGAGAATTAATTAGTTCTGATACTGCTGGTTTGGAGGTATAGTCATTCAGGAAAAGGTCAACTATGTTCAGGAATTGAGTCGTAAAACCACACTATCCTGTAAGCTTATCAAAGTAGGTTAGTTCAGCTAAAAGTTCTATATCAGAGACCTAAACTGTATTTTTTAAAATACTCAAATTAGACCTTTATTTTAAGAAAATTAGTCTTTTGAATCGATTAAAAATATTTACAAAGTATATTTCTATTACAAAGCACTGAGAATTCCCTATGTGACTTGGACTTAGCCTTGAGGTTATTTTACTACAAATCTTCATTTAAAAAAAGTCAATAGGAAATAGGTTAGGCTCTTATTTTTTGTAAGCAGTGTTCCATATATAAATTTCTTTTACAGACTTAAGTTCCTAGTTCATGTTGTCATAAGTGGTCATCTTATTTGGGTTTTTATTGTTTTTTAACTTTTAATAAGTCTGATACCAAAAAGGAACTTGTCTAAACTTGGACAACCATTTTTTCCCTCATTCTCAGTTATGTTAAAATAACATAAATGCCTAGAATAGTGCTGTCACTGATAAAACACATACATGAGACCAGCAGCAAAACAACCAAAAAGTCATTTTAATTCCTCTAGAAAAGAATTTGCAGGCAATCATGTTTTATTGGGGTCCTGGTGTGATGCTGTGGGTTAATGTGCTAGACTGCAAAGTCGGTTTGAACCACAAGGTTAGCAGTTCAAGCTCACCAGTGTCTCCTTGGAATCCCTATACAGGGTCACTGAGTCAGAACCAACTTGACAGCACGTAACATGTTTGATTTGAAGTGTTACTGATTCGATGATCATTTAGGTTTCCTTTATCTAAATCTATTTCTCCAGGCTTCGATTATATGCTATCTAGGGTCAGACATCCTGTTAGAATTACACCATGACCTTAGAAACCTTTCCCATCCAGCGGTGGGAGTTTAATACTAATGATTCTGTACTGATGATGAAACTTTCATTTCTTGAAACTGGTTAACTTTTTGCCTAATTAAAATATATACAAAGCAGAATGATTGTTTTCACCTTTTTAAATGTGTATAACTGTGAAACCATGGTTGGCATTATGTTAGATAATAAATGGAAACATCTAAGAGGCATATACTGCTGTGGAAGTATAGTGAAGGTTGTGCATAGGTTTTCTATTTGAAAGATAGTGTTATTGTGATGCTATATACTATTTGAAAAATAGCAACTGTTTTTTACAAGTTGTATGCATAAACAAGATTTGTAATGTTTCATTTACATACGGCCTTCAACACATGCTTACCTGTTAATAGTGTTTGTTCAAAGTATGATGTCTCCCAGAATTTCACTATATGCATAGAGTAAATAGTTCCCAGACTGTTGAGATGTTAAGTTTTTTGTTGGCTTCTTCTTGATTCTATGGGGCATATATAGCAAGCTGAAAGGACACTGTGATCATTTTTTACAGGGTGAAAATTTTAAAGAATTGTGTACAGGAGCCTATGTTGTTCGTTTACCCATTATAATCTTTGAGTAAGATTTTTTTTTTTCCCTTAGCGAATGTTACTTCTAGTTCATGCATTTGGCTCTGCTGAATTTTCAGATATCAGACTTTAAAGAAAAGTTCTGTACTTTATAGTGAATAACAAATTACATATCAGTTTGGGATTGCTCTGAAGTATTGATTTTTTAAAAACTATTCCTGTAACAATTGGCAGATTCTTCACGTTGAGTATTTCATGCCAAAAATGTTGCCCAAATTGTACATGAAAATAATTTGTAATAGAAAACACATATAAACAAAACGGAAAATAAGGTAACCCCAAACTAAAGCCACCAGCAAATTTGTCATTTGGTGATTAGTCTTTTTAAGAGCTCTCTGGTTTGACTTACCCCGACTACAAATTATGACATCACCTTATAGATAGTCATCTGAATCACTAAATAGATTAGTTTGTAATTTTACTGAAAATTTCAGTAGCCTAAAATGAATTGCTTTAGTTTCTGGTCAGTACTGATTAAAATGTGAATAGTGAAGCTGCCATCCTAAACCTTGGTTTTCCTCATCCCAAATTCTCATAGCTTTCTGAGGTAAATACAATTCAAATCTAGTAATATTCTACTTGTATCCAAATTACTGTACTAATTAATAATTTACTATTCATTTTTTATGCCTGTGTTTATTTTCTTTTGCATCCTCAATATAAATGTGTTGCTTTTAAAATTTTGTCTCTGTGATTTTTAGAAATTAAAAAGAAAATAACTTATTTGTGAACAAAGCTAGAATTTTGTGTATTTAAACTGTTAAACAGTCACAGTTGTTTTTCTTTTCAAGTAAGAAAGCAGCCACAGAACAGTTGTAGTAAATACATTTGTAATTTGATGTGGACATGCAATGTTGATTACATATTCATATTCATGTGTTGCTTTGAAAAGTTCTCAATTCTTGTCACAAACTTGTAAGCAACTGAGCAGCTTCAGTCTGTATCTGAAATGGAGAAATAGGTGCAATAAACATTCAGTAAGCAATGGAATACTATGCAACACTGAAAAGTGAATCTTCAAAACACCTCATAACATGGATGAACCTGGATGACATTATGCTGAGTGAAATTATTCAAATCACTAAAGGACAAATATTGTATGAGACCACTATTGTAAAAATTCAAGAAAAGGTTTTCACACTGAAAGAAACATTCTTTGAAGGTTACCAGGGGTGGGAAGGAAGGAAGAAATCATTCACTGGCTAGCGGGTTGAATGTGTAACTTGGGTGACAGAGAAGGCAATATACAACAAGAGGGAGGTTGTCAGAAGAACTATTAAGGCAGCAGCAAAAATATGGAGGAATGTAAAAGAAAAAAGATGGTTGTTATTAGGTGCTCTTAAACCAGTTCTGACTCAGTGACCCTCTATGGGGTTTCAGAGGACTGGCTGGTGAGTTTGAACCACAAACCTTGTGGTTAGCAGTCCAGTGCTTATCCTACAGTGCCATACCAGGACGCCAGTTATATATATAAAGCACTTCAATACCAGTGAGTGATATATGGGTGTTATATATATATATATATATAGATGGATACACAGGCTGCATAGTCAGCAGTTTAAAACTACCAGCCGTTCCACAGGAGAAAGAGGAGGCTTTCTGTTCCCGTAAAGATTGGCAGCCTTGGAAACGCGTTTGCAGGATGGCTATGAATAGGAACCAACTCCATAACACATCATCACCACCACCACCACTTTACCAAGCAGTTATCCTCCTTCAAAGTACGAGAGAAGAAATCTCACCATCCAGGCTTCTAAGGAGGGGCATTCTTCCAACACATAGTTGCTTATTGTTTATTTTTCTAGAAGTCCATGGTACTTTTAATATTCTACTCCAACACTATAACTCAAATGCATCAATTCTTCTGGTCTTTCTTATTCACTGTCCAATTTTCACATGCATATAAAGCTATTGAAAGTGCCATGGTTTGAGGCTGGCACGCCCTAGTACTCAAACTGACACCTTTGCTCACAAACACTTTGAAGAGATCTTGTACAGCAGGTTTGCCTAATGCAATAAGTCATTTGATTTCTTGACTGCTGCTGCTTCCATGAATGTTGATAGTGGATCCAAGCAAAATAAAGGCTTTGAAACGTCTATCTTTTCTCCATTTATCATGATGTTATTTATTGGTTCAGTGATGAGGATTTTTGTTTTCTTAACATTTAAGTACAACCCATACTAAAAGTTGTGGATTTTTATTTTCATAACTATATTAAATCCTCTTCACTTCCAGCAAGCAAGGTTGTATCATCTGCATATCACAGGTTGTTTATGAGTCTTCCTTCAATATTGATGTCACATTTTCTTCATGTAATCCACCTTCTCAGATTATTCGCTCAGCATACATATTGAAAAGTATGGTGAGAGAACACAACTTTGGTGTATACCTTTCCCGATTTTAAACCATTCAGTGTCCCTTTGTTCTATTTGAACAACTGCCTCTTGCAGTTCCTCATGAGCACATTTAAGTGTTCTGGAATACTCATTTCTCTGTGATGTTGCCCATAGTTTGTCATGATCCACATAATCAAAAAAGCCTTTGTATAGTCAATAAAAGAACAGGCAAACATCTCCATGGTATTCTCTGCTTTCAGTCAAGATCTATCTAAAGTCAGCAGTTATATACCTCATTCCATGTCCTTGTCTAAATCTGGATTGAACCTCTGGCAGTTCCCTGTCAATGTACTGTTGCAGCCATTTAAAAATTATCTTTAGCAAAATTTTAGTTGCATGTGAATTAATGATATTGTCCAATGATTTCTGCATTCCACTGAGTCATCTCTCTGTGGAATGGGCAAAAATATGGATCTCTTCCAGTCAGTTAGTTGGTCAGGTGGCTGTCTTCCAAATTTCTTGGCATATATAAGAGCAAGTGCCTCCAGTGCTGCATTGATGATTTCTTTTTGGTATAGTAACTCTGTGTATTCCTTCTATCTTCTTTTGATGCTTTCTATAACATTGAATAGTTTGTCCACAGAATCCTTCAATATTTCATGTTGTTGTTGTCAGGTGCCATCAAGTCGGAACCGACTCATAGCAATCCCATGCACAGAAGAACGAAACAATGTCCGATTCTGGGCCAACCTCACTACCGCTGCAACACTCGATGCCATCAATGATGTCATCTGGCTGATCCATCTTGTTGGGGGTCTTCCTCTTTTTCTCTGACCCTCCATCTTACTCAGCATGACATCCTTCTTCAGCGACTGTTCTCTCCGGACAATGTGTCCAAAGTATGAGAGATGAAGCCTAGCCATCTTGGCCTCCAAGGAGCACTCTGGTTGCACTTCTTCCAAAACAGATC
>NW_006408549.1:20266057-20268566 GCF_000296735.1 Chrysochloris asiatica | reverse complement strand
ACATTTCATTATAATACTTGACTCTGTCTTCTCGAGCTGCCTTTGAAATTTTCTGTTCAGCTCTTTTACCTTCTCACTTCTTCCATTTGCTTTAGCTTCTCTATGCTTGACAGCAAGTTTCAGAGTCTCTTCTGACATACTTTTTGGTCTTTTCCTTCTTTCTTGTCGTCTTAATGACCATTTGCTTTCTTCCTTTTTGATGTCTTTGATGTCACACCACAACTCTTCTGGCCTTTGGTCATTTGCATCAAATCTGCTCTTGTGATGATCTCTAAATTCGGTGGGAAATGTTCAAGGTCAAATTTTGGCTCTTGTGGACTTGTTTTTATTTTCTTCAGCTTCATTCTAAACTTGCATATGAGCAATTGATGGTCTGTTTCAGTCTGCCTAGGTCTTCTTTTGGCTGATGATATGGAGCTTTTCCACTGTTTCTTCCCACAGACATAGTCAGTTTGATTTCAGTGTATTCCATTTGGTGAGGTCCATGTGCATAGTCATTTTTTACCTTATTTACAAAAGGTATTTGCAATGAAGAAGTCATTGGTCTTGCAAAATTCTGTCATGTGATCTCCACCACTATTTGTATCACCAAGGCCATATTTTCCAACTATTGATCCTTCCTCTTTGTTTCCAACCTTTGTATTACAATTACCAGAAGTTATCAATACTTCTTGATTGCACAGCTGATTAATTTCAGACTGAAGAAGTTGGTAGAATTCTTTAATTTCATTGTCACTGGCTGTAATAGTTGGTGCATAAATTTGAATAATAGTAGTATTAACTGTTCTTCCTCTTAGCTGTATGGATATTATCCTATCACAGAGGGCATTATACATTAATATAGATCTTGAAATGTTCTTTTTGATGATCAATGTGACACCATTCCTGTTCAAGTTGTCACTCCAGCACAGTAAACCATATGAGTGTTAGTTTTCAAATGGCCAATATCAGTCCATTTCAGTTCACTAATGCCTAGAATACTGATCTTTATATATTCCATTTCATTTTTGACAACTTCCAATTTTCCTAGATTCATACTTTGTACATTCTATGTCCAACTATTAATGGATGTTTACAGCTTTCTTGGTTATATAGCATACAGGATATTACCAAACACCTTGAAGCAATATATTGCTGGGTCTGGAGGCTCAAGACCTTAGTCTCAGGGGACACTGTGTTCAAGTGGCCTAGCATAGTCTGTAAGACAATGTTCTATATCCTACTTTCGTGAGTAGTGACCGCAGTCTTAAAACTTCATGAGCGACCATCCATGATGCAACTATTTGTCTCTTCCTTGTGCAGAGGAAAGAGTGATGAAATTGAAGATGCTTAGACACAATTTGTACAATGGACCTTGTGAGCATCAGTCTCCACAACCCAGAGACCAGAAGAACTAGATGGTGCCAACTACCACTACCAACTTTTCTGATTTGGATTACATAAAAAGGTCTGGGGTAGGGAGGAAAAAATGTGGAACAAAACTCAAAATCATAAAAAATAAAGATCAGGTTTACTACTCAGGTAGAAGACTGGTGAACCCCAAGACTACCCTTCAGGTTTAGACTGAACTCAACCCATGGCTCAATTTTCAGTCAAGTGATAGGTACACAGGGGGCGTCAACAACACTAGGATATACCCATAACCATAAAAAGATCAACAATTCGAGATCAGAGGGGCAGTATTTACCTAAGGCCAAAATTCAGAAAGGTTAGGAAAGGAGAAATGGAAATAAGAAAAACAGGTTGGAAATAAGGTACATGTTGCTACACTGAGGAGATTACAATCAAGATGAAACGAAGTATGTGATGTGTCGAATGTACAACTGATGATCTGCCCTCAATTCACAATTAAAAGTTTTTAAAAACAAAAATAGTCCAGCATCGATTTTCCCTTGTGAAATGTTTCACAATCTGGAGTATGGTTTCTAAGGTGCTGGGATAGGATACCCACTCCCCACTGTCATCAAGTCAATTCCAACTCATCACAACTCGGTAGAGCATTTCCAAGGCTGTAAGTCTTTCTCTTTTTAAAACTGTTTCTTGTGAACTGAATGAAGGTTTACAGAGCAGATCATCAGTTGTATATTCAAACATCATGTACTTTGTGTCATTACATGACGGCAATCCTCTCCATGTACCAGCAGCTAACAGTATCTGCCTCTATTCCCTGTAACGCTTCCATTCCTCCCAGTGTCTCCCACTACCTTCATCTTTCCTCTACCATCATCCACACCTGATCTCATTTGGATATTGTCTGACCCATCACCCATGTTAATATGTATCTCTACACTCTAAATCATGAATAATTTACCTTCTCCCTGGCCTCCATAACCATCATAGAAGGTTTCTTTTATCAAAAAAACCTTTTCTTAATTTTTACAACAGTGGTCTCATACAATCTGAAGCTGTAATCTGTATGGAAATAGAAAATCTCATCTTTCTCCTGAGAAGCAGCTGGTAGGATTGAACTTCTGACCTTGCTGCTCGCGGTCTAGTGCTTATCCTATAG
>NW_006408549.1:20264430-20265702 GCF_000296735.1 Chrysochloris asiatica | reverse complement strand
TTTTTTTTTTTTTCAAATTTATTTAACAGTGCCTCAGTGGAAATCTATCTGCCTTACTGAACTGGAGATAATTTACCTGTTTATCTTCCTCCGTGTGTGCTGGATAATCCTTGGCTTTCATCAGCCAGAAAGCAGCAAGTTTCTTGTTCTGTAACTTCAAATAGGTCTTCCCTAATAGTAGCAAGTTTTTGCTATAGAAGTTTGGGTCCACTGTACACAAGAAAGAAAAACAAACTTATCAAAGATGAAATAATGTTGCTTTTATTTTTTTGCTCTAAATACAATAATAAATTTCATGCCAGTAAGTGATTAGGATACTGTAGTTTTTGTTCAGCTCTTCATCTCCCAAGCACATACCTGTAAAGTAATACTCGGCACTAACTGAGTCCCTATGATCTGAGACTACCTAACACACAACAGCAATAACAAAAATCACTTCGAGCCCCTCTCCCGCCTTTCTACTTTTCACAACAATTTTATTTCATAGGTGTTGCGCTGTGGGTTAATGTGCTGGACTGCAAGGTCAGTTTGAACCTCAAGGTCTGTATTTTCAAGCTCATCAGCCAGTCCTCAAAAACCCTATACATAATAGGGTCGTTATGGGTCAGAACTGACTCAACAGCACTTAACAACACCATCTCTATCTTAGCGATGATAAACAGAATTCTGACAGAATATAAGCTATGTAAACAGTGATTTTCATTCCTTTTGTTCCCTGGTATGTTCCAAGTACCTAGAATAGTACCTGGAACATAACACACACTTGACATATACTTGCTAGTACAGCCCTCTTATTTACTTACATTGGATCAACATCAGAATCAACTTCATGGCATGGGTGGGATAATTAGCTGTATAATCATGAAATAGGTCTCATATCGAACAACTTTGTACCATAGAATGGACCTTAACTTATAGCGACCCTGTAAGACACACTAGAACTGTTTCACAGGGTTTCCAAGCCAGACTGTAACATTTTAATCCCACAGAGCAGCTGGTGGATTTGAACTGATGACCTTCGCTGAGCAGCCAACTACTTTAACCAGGGCTCCAAGAAAGGTTTAATTATATAAAATAAAGAGCCATTCCCAAATTGTAGCTCTATATCAAGTAGCAACGTATTTCTTGCTCAAGTGATCTTCACTGGATAAAAAATTGGCCATATTGAATCTGATGACCACATGGTTTACTATGCCAGAAATTACAAACTGAAGAGGAATGGTGTTGCATTCAGGCATGAGGTACAATGCTGTCTGTGATAGGATAATATCC
>NW_006408549.1:20251240-20259385 GCF_000296735.1 Chrysochloris asiatica | reverse complement strand
ACTGCAAAAATAAATTAATTATATTCTTCTGGTAAGTGACCTGAGGTAATCTCACAAAATGGTTCACTACTCACTTTGTCCAGAAAATTCCACAAAATCATGCATATCCAGAGGTTCAAATCTCTGGTTCTATTTTAAGAACACTCATGAGACTACCCAGGCCATCAAAGGTATGCATATCCAGAGAGCCACCAAGTATCTTAAAGTTGTCACTTTGCAGAAGCAATGTGTACCATTCCAACATTACAATGATGGCGTTGGTAGATGTGCCCAGGCCAAACAGTGGTGGTGGAAACAGGCTTGGTGGCCCAAAAAGAGCGCTGAATTTTTGCTGCACATGCTTAAAAATGCAGAGAGCAATGCTGAACTTAGGGATTTAGCTGTGGATTCTGTGGTCATTCAGGACATCTAAGTCAACAAAACCCCTAAAACACGCCACCAAACTTACAAGGCTCATAGTAGGATCAACTCCTACATGAGCTCCCCCTGCCACATTGAGATGATCCTCACTGAAACGTAACAAATTGTTCCTAAACCAGAAGAGGACATTGCACAGAAGAAAAAGGTATCTCAGAAGAAACAAAAACTTATGGTTCAGGAGGAAAATAAGACTAAAATTCAAATAAAAGTAAAAGCTGGAAATAATTAAGTATATCAGAGTAAACATTTTGTTTTTAAAAGACTATTATATATGCAGTATTCATATAAATTTAACAATAATAAGTGATACAAAAAATAACTTACCTTGTTCTGCCCTGTGAAAGTAGCTTAGGGCCTGTTAAAAATGAAAAGAGCCAAAACAATGAAAAGGATTAAAACATACCATGTAAAGTAGTAAATGTATGTTCTCCAAAGTTCTCTCTATGTAAAATGTAAGTTAAGAAGTAAATCAATATGGTCTAAAATAATAGTCAATTATTCAACATTGTTAGTTAATATAGTTCATTGGACTTGAATTGAATCATCAGAGAAAGGATTACAATTATGGACCATTTCTGATAGTAACTGTTGCTGTTTAGAACTTATATTAAACTAGCCTCATTTGGGGAAACAATGTGTAGAATCCAGCTATTTTGATCATTCTTTTCTTGAAACCTAGCAGTGACTACTAAAAAAAACTAGGCATAATAATAATAATAAAACACTACATTTATTCAGATACCTAAGTTATACCAGTGACTATTATAAAGCCTTTTACTACGGAAATTTCTACAGAAAAAATGTAACTCTCAATTCTTTTTGTTCCACTTAAACTGAGTTTCTGTTTCTAAATTTTATTTATCTTGTTATTGCAAATGTAATATAGCAAAATATACACCAATTCATTAGTTTCCACATGTACTATTTAATTGCTGTTGTTAAGTGCCATTGAGTTGGTTCTGACCCATAACAACCCTGTATAGGAATTCTGAGGAGTAGCTGATGAGCTTGAACCCACCTACCTTGCAGTTCTAACGACTTTGCAGTCTGGTGCATTAACCCACAGTGCCACACCAGGACTCACTTAGTACTACTGATTATATTCAAGTTATACAACCAATCTCACCCTCCTTTTCAGGGTTGCTTCTCCCTTATTAACATAACACTACCTTCTAGGGTTCCTATCTGATCTTTCAAGTTATTGTTTACAATTTGATCGCATGTAAACAGTTGTTAGCATTTTCAATTTGATCTCATATAAATAGTTCTTAAAACAGCGTAATTCTCAGGGACAACTTTCTTTTACTAGTTAAGCTACTGTTCAGTTTTAAGGAGACTTCAGGGGATATTTCTGGTTTATGGTTTAAATAGTATTTTAGGGCAACAGTTTCAGGTGTCCATCACACCACTACATGGCTCCAAAGAATCTAGAGATTATGAAAATTTCAAGTTCTATTCCACATCTTCCCCGTTTTGGTCAGAGTTTTTCTATGGAATATCTGATCAAAACATTCAGTAATGATAGCTAGGCACCATCCAGTTCTGGTCTCAAGGCAAGAGAGGCAACAGTTCATGGAGGCAATTAGCCACACATTCCATATCCTCCGATTTCTGACACGCCTTCTTCCCTTGCTTAGGTTAAAAGACCAATTGTTAAGCCTTGAACGGCTGAGTACAAGACCCTAGGCACTCTGCAACAAACTAGGAAGTAGAACAGAAGAAGCACTGAACATATTCAGTCAATTAACTAGGATGTCCTAGGAAACCCTGACCCTAAATTTTCAAGCCAACGTTAAACTTCATGAGGTGTTCAGTTGTGTACATATGCAGCTTCAGCATCTATTCTTTTTTTTTGATCACTTAACTTTTGTCAATTCAATTTTTCAGGTGTACAACTTATTGACAGCAATTACAAAAATTGCTGTTAACTTCCCCTCTCACTCCTCTGCTGTTACCATTCATAAACATTGGTATCTACACATTTGTCTTTTCCTTTCATGTAAATGATGTCATAGAGCTTTTGTCCATTTCTGATTGGCGATTTTGCTCTGCATAATCGTCGACCTGGCAGTTCAAACTGACTTTGCAGTCTAGTGCATTAACCCATAGCACCACATCAAATCAATTTCCTTAAGAAAACATGTGTTATCAGATAATGCATTATAAAAGCAGTAGTTTTAGTGGAACAAAAAAGCATTTTTAATTATAATAAATATATCTTAATTGTGTCCTACGAGTCTTTGTGTGGCACTGTGGGTTAATGCGCTGGACTGCAAGGTTGATTTGAACTGTGAAGTCTGTGGTTCAAGTTCACCAGCTGCTCCTTGGAAACCCTATACAGAGTTGCTATGAGTCAAAATCACCTGACAGCACTTAATAACAACAATTGTGTCCTAAGGATAAAACTATTTATTCTTTATATCAATTTTTACACTGTTATTATCATTGGGTGCTGCTGTTTCTGATAGAACCCTATGAGACAGACTAGAACTGGACCATTGGGTTTCCTTTGCTATAATCAGTTCACTAGGTCTTTCTCCCGCTGAGCCACTGGGTGGATTCAAACTGCCATCATTTCAGTTCTCATTCAAGTGTTTATAACATCAATGGAAAAAAGAATAGCTCCTTCCCACAATATTGGAATTGATGCAATTGAGTTATGGTGTTGGAGAATATTAAAAGTACCATGAACTGCCAGAAGAACAAATTAATCTCTGTTAGAAGAAGTACAGCCAGAATGTTCTTTTGAAGCCAGAATGGTGACACTTCATCTCCCATACTTCGGACATATTATCAGATGGACCGACCAGTCCCTGGAGAAGGACATCATGTTTCATAAAGTGGAGGGTCAGTGAAAATGAGGAATACCCCAACTAGATGGACTGGCATATTAGCAGTAGCAATAGGCTCAAGCTTAACAATAATTGTGAGGATGGCCCAAGACCAGGCAGTGTTTCATTCTGTTGTGTATTGGGTCACTATGAGTTGGAACTGACTCGACGCCACCTAATGACCTCAGGATTTGGGAGAGTCTTCAATGGCTTATTTCCTTACTTTGAAATGTTGTGATTAGGAAAAACAAAATATATAACCAGAAATGCCTTCAAATTACATTTTTAACAGGAAAACAAAAATGGTCGTAAAAATATGAGTGAATATGAGCCTTTCATATCCACTTTTTACAAAAAGCTATGATTAACATTCCTTTATCAGTGTAATCAACCTCCTTTACTTTTTCAGATAAATAACTTGTTATTTAGTTACATGCTAAAAAACTAAAATATGCTAGGTAATAGTTAACCGTGTTTCTCATTTTCCTTTTTGACTTTTATATGATATAGATTTCAAACTAAAGATGAAAATAAATTTTAACCGTGGATTATTTTAGCCATCCACTTAAGTTTTTGTAAAAACTACTCACCAGTCATGAGTAATAAGTAAAGTGTTAAGCCTCTGTGATTAAATTAGTTGAACAGGAGCATTAGTAACTTGCTCAAGTCCCTCACTCAGTCAGACTCCAGATATGTGACTCAGTAGAATGGTGCTGTTGTTTAAACAAGAACTTGGTTATTAACTTAACAAAGGACATCACACTACCTCCTCATAGGTGGAACTAGGAGGAGTTGCAAACAGCATTTTAGCAATTCTTCTTTGATACCAAGGCATCTCAGCAAATGTGTAACACCTGGACAGAAAGGAAATAACATCTAAATGGCAGCTTCTTTGTTTTCTCTTAAAATAGCTAAGAATCTCAGTTGATATTATACAAGGAATTTTCTATTTTTGAAAGTTAGTACTTTATATGATATCCAATAGTTTAATAATCATATTGAATTACCTAGAGACTGACTTGTATCAATCCATTAGTTGCTGGTGTACTTTGCAATTAAATATAATAGTAAGAAATAGTGGTAATGGTAATATCGTATCTCACCCCCCATTTAAGTGCTCATTTTTTACCAGGTGCTAGATTACATGTTTATCTCTCTAATCAACTCCTTACAACTATATGAGGCAAGAATATTACCTCTAATTATTTTTCACAAACTCTTTTTATTAAACACTACAACAACAACAAAAAAAAACCCTGAAGAAGCAAAATACTTGATGAAAATGTCAAAACTAAAAATGTTACTCATACATCACAACAGCAAACAACAGACTAAGTCTACATTTTTAAAAGAATGAGGCAAGTGATTGACATTCATGAACTTTTGTGCTTTTTTAAATAAATGGGGGGAAAGTGTTAGCTCTCTGATCAGGGTATGGACTCTGCAGTAGAAATTAGTTGTTCCTGTTTTTGACGACTGGCATCTGACTTAATGACTGCCCCTCAATATCATTAGTCCCCATGTGTGCTGACAGACATGTCCTCTATCAGGTAGGTTATTGACTTCCCTTTCAAGAATCTGATACAGTACTGTTTACACTGTCACCACGCTTCTTGTTGCTGGTTAGTGCAGTGGAATTGGTTCTGACTCATAGCACCCTCCAGAGAATTTCTGAGGATGAGCTAGTGGGTTTGAGCCACGACCCTGTGGTTAGCAGTCCAGTGCCCATCCTAAAGGGCCACAGAAGTACCATACTTACATGACAATAAATATTTAGCTCTGCAGACTACAACAAAGAAAACAGTAGCCAACCTGTTTCAAGATTCTTAAATTTTTAACAGAAGTTGCACCCTCATACCAGCAAAATAATGGCCTACAGTGGAAACAAGGTCACATAAAAATGGAAAGATACAGAGTCAAATTACACTGATCCTTAGGATCTAGTCAGACTATATAAAAAATGTTGAAGATGTAAAGGCCCTTCTAGGGCCCACTGTATTATTAGATCTCAATTAACCCAATTTCATTAGCCTCATAAATACAAGGGTAAGTAAAAAATATTGCCACTAGCGTTCCAGTTCATACATGCATGGTTTATTCTACACAAAACATGTTTAAACATGTGTCTGCAATCAATGGATAGCTGCAACAAGTTCTCTCATTAGTGTGCCTTCAAGAAAAAACACCCAATCAAACCAGTGTCTTCTGAAGGGATTTGCTGAACTAGTTAAATTCAAGGGAGAAAAGTCAGCTCAGAAAGTTATGGTAGCCTGTTTGGGGGATTGCAAAGGGATAAGTAATCTTGATAGATTTTCTTAAGGACAAAGGATGATCACAGGGGCTTATTTATATTGGGAAACCGTAACCCACTCACTCTACAACCCTGATCAAACCCATCAGACCTCCTTTTGTTCCCCAAAACTAAAGAACATTTCAAAGCAATGCAATTTGAGTCCTGTGAGGATGCCATTTTGATTTTGTGTAAGCTGAAGAGCACAGGAGACTTTGGGGACGGGTTAGAGATGGAAACAGTACCTTCAGAAGTTTAAGAACTAGATGAAGGAAGATATGCAGACAAACAATAAATTCACATTTTGATATTTTTGTTTAATAAACATTTCTATTATTTCTTAGTAATATTTTTTTACTTACTCTTATAAGTCTTTACCATCAAAGGAAATTTAAAGACCTAGCAAAGAGTTACAATACTTTTGAAGTCTAAGCACATGTTCTAAATTATTTCAATAACAATGTTTAACATATGGCACTGTAGGATAAACACTGTAACCACAAGGTAACCACAAGGCAGGCAGTTCAAACCCACCAACCACTCCCTTGGAAACCCTACACAGGGTTGCTATGAGTCGGAACCAACTGTATAGCACTTAACAGCAACAACATGATCATAATCAAATTTAGTAGCTTCTAGCACCGTAGAAGAATTGATGCTTTTGAGTCATGGTGTTGGAGAAGAATATTGAAAGTGTCATGGGCTGCCAAAAGAACAAACAGATCTGTACTGAAAGACGTGCATCCAAAGAGGCTAGGATGGCCAAACTTCGTCTGTCATACTTTGGACATATTGTCAGGAGGGACCATTCTCTGGAGAAGGATATCATGTGTGGTAAGGTGGAGGATCAGAGAAAAAGAGAAAGACCCCCAGCAAAATGGATTGGCCAAGTGGTAGCATCAATGAGTTCAAGCGTGGCAACGATACTGAGGTTGGCCCATGATTAGGCAGTGTTTCGTTCTGCTGTGCATAAGGTCACTATGAGTTGGTACTGACTCGATGGCATCTAACAACAACAACAAGCCATACACGCGGGTGACTCGTTAACTTAATGGATGTAACTTTAGACTGTGTTAAATAATATTTTAAAATATTTTATACCTTGTTTTCTTATATACAAGGAAATATTTATATATGACAAAATAAGATGATACTAAATGTCACTGAAATGTTTATTTAAATAAATAAATTCTCTTACCAAATACCCATAAGGTGAATTGAAGTAGCATCTTTGGGATTCAGTTCAATTGCTTTCTGACAAGAAATGAAAAACATTGATCATAAGTGTTCTGTAAACACCAATATAAAGCTTTACTATGTTTGCTGGAAAACCTACAATTTTTCAACAACTCTTCATTCCAATTCCGTCCTAATTAACACCAACTTTCTTCCTCCTAATTCTTAGATTGGGTCCGTTTTCCTACGTTACTATTGGTTTGTGCCATGATTACTATACATTTTAGAAACTGATTGTAGAGTTTATCAAGGTAAGACAAGAATAGGCGTTCATAAGACTACAGCCTAGGAAACTCTATGGAGCAATTCTCTTTGTGTTCCATAAGGTCACTATGAGTCTTTATCAACTTAATGGTACAAAACAACACTGATGAATGTTAGAGGTAGCAGTAGTAACAATAGCTAGAACAGGATAACCAAGTAGGACTTGCTTTAAAAATGTAAGAATCAGCACTGATCTAAATTTTACTTCTCCATAAATACAGTTTATGGCAAAATACATTTTTAAGTACTTAGCTACAGTGTATACTACTATAAGCAACCTTTCCCAGCTGAAGTTCCACTAGAAAATTAAGCCCAACAAAAAATGATCTGAGGGACTATTTTTTGTAATTCTCCCAAGAACTGTAAGTACAGAGCTAATATCACTCTTAGAAGTCTTAGTGTGGTGCTGTAGGAACTAGCTCAGCAGCACTTAACAAAAATACTAACACACGAGATGAAAGGGAGAGAAGCTAACGTATCACACATAACAGGTGTCTTGGGAATTAAGAGTCTGTTTTCTTATGTAATAGGTTGAGAGGGGCCGCTCTGAAGTAAACCCTTTCTTTTATCATTCTTCTTCAGATTAGTTTAACTGTCAATTAAAAACAATCCAAAGATAATAATTCCTTATGACTTTAATTGTAATAATAGAATTCAGAATTCAGACAGGCATAAATTGATTTGTTTGGTCCATTGAAATATTACTGGATGTGACAGACGTGATAAAAACTTGCACAATGGAACCTCTGTCTAGAAACACTCTTGTTAGTCAGCTACCATGCTATAAAAAAGTGTGCGCTTGACTATTACATAATGAAAAGTGGCATCTTTGACATTCTGGTCTCAGCTGAATGCAGCTGTATCATGACCTCCGTCCACTATACCAATAAGAGCAGAAATTCCACTGCACTCAGTTAGCATAGAAAGTTGTGAGAAACAGTAAATTTTCACTGCTATAAGTCTATAACTTTACATGGGGATAGATAACTTAATAAGGAGCTCTTATAGCAAAGTATGAGTATTCCAGAACACTTAATTGTACTTCTGAGAAATCTGTACCTGGACCAAGAAGCAGTTGTTCGAACAGAGCATGGGAACACTGAA
>NW_006408549.1:20207557-20250500 GCF_000296735.1 Chrysochloris asiatica | reverse complement strand
GGCGTCAAGTGTGGCAGCGGTAGTGAGGTTGGCCCAGGATCGAACATTGTTTTGTTCTGCTGTGCATGGGGTCACTGTGAGTCGGTTCCGACTCGATGGCACCTGACACCAACAATAGCGTAGTGGCTATGAGTTGGGGTGCTAACTTCAAGGTCAGCAGTTCAAAACTACCAGTCGTTCCGTGGGAAAAAGATGAGGTTTTCTGCTCCTGTAAAGATTTACAGCCTCGGAAGTCCTATACAGGGTCACTATAAGTTGGAATCAATTCCAAGACACATAACCACCACAGAGATAACTTAATCAGAAACCTATTAAGAAAATTACTTCAGTGCAGCACTGTTCACAATAGCAAAAAGATGGAGACAGCCTCAATGCACATCAATGGGCCCATCAATGGAAGAGCAGATAAACACACTTTGGTACATACACACAATGAAATACTATGCAAGACTGAAGATTAATGATGAATCTACTAAGCACCTCATAACATGGATGAACTGGAGGACATTATTGCTCTGAGTGAAATCAGTCAATAACACAAGGACAAATATTGTATGCAACTACTATTATAAGTGAAAAGGTTTGCATGCTAAAAAAAAATACTCAATAGTGACTAGGGGTGTGAGGGAAGGGAGAATATTTCACTAACTAGAGGGTTGTTATTGTTGTTGTTGTTAAGTGCCGTCGAGTCGATTCCGACCCAGAGCGACCCTGTATAGAGTTTCTGAGGAGCAGCTGGTGAACTTGAACCGCCAACCTTGCAGTTCAAACAGCTTTGCAGTCTGGCACATTAGCCCACAACACCACACCAGGACTCCGACTAGATGGTAGGCATACATTAATTTGAACAACATGGGAAAGCAATAAAATTAATAAACCATTGAATTGTACACTCTAAAACACATTAAAATAAAAATACTAACTTTTATATTCATGAAATTGAATAATTTCAGTACCTGAAAATGCTCCTTGATAATGTAGGCATTTGCAATTTTAATCTTGATGCCTTCATAATCTCCAACATCACTAATACAGATTGCATACCACTAGAAATCGATGGGGAAGTATAAGCATACTCTTAATAATATTCCACTCAATATAAAGTAAAACTGTATAATTATTTATTAAATAGTCATTCTCATCCAATTAAAAAAAGTTACTGAGCATAAAATCTGTATTAAATATACTGGAATATACAAAGAAAAGTGTGCACGGCCCCAGAAACTTACATTCTAGTTACAAGGATAGGACATATTTACAAATATAAATACAGTATAAGACAGGCAGGGGTGAATTCTCTAAGAACTGATTTGTTATTACCAGCAAAATATTATATGATGAACACAGAGATAATAAATCATGTTTACAGTCTGAATATAAATTTAGAAAAATTTAAAACTGAATGTTTAACCTTTTGTCTTCTCATCCTCTTACTCTACTGGCAACTATTCCTTCTCTCATAATTGCATTGATACAGTAGGAAAAGCCACACTTTTCAATGGTTAACCTGTCCCTAATAGCCACTGTGGGGGAAACAAACTAAAACCTGGACAATCTGAGTTTCCTCTCCAAGAGTTGAATCTAGGATAGTTGAGCTTCAGTCTAGGTGGCCTTTTGAATAACACAGAAGCCCAACTTCTATAGTCAGAGCACGTAGGATACAGAGAAAAAACTGTCTGCAGTAAAAACCATTTTCAGAGTAGAATGGAGAAAAGAGATGATTAATGAAATCTCAGCGCAACCAAACCAGTTTTCCCCCTCCCCCCATGACTCAAATGCATCTTGCCTTTGGGTTCTGTGAGACACAGTAGTTCTCACCTAGGTCCCTAGGTGGTGAAATGCACTACACTAGACTACTAACCTACAAGTTGGTGCTTAAACACACCCAAGTGCCAGGAAAGAAAGGCCTGGAGATTTGCTTCTGAAAGATCCCTATAAGACCACCTCCTAGAGCAGTTCTACTATGAAAATGTGGGGTTACCATGAGTCAAAGCCAACCCAACGGCAACAGCTTCTTATTCTTGAATTCTAATACTTATAACCCAAAGAATTTTAGCTAACACAACCTGTTTAAATTTATTCTCCACCAAAATCTTTTGCATCTTGATATGGTTATCAAAAATTAAGTATAATTTACACACATATTTTTATATACTCCATTCATTTAATCTCTACTAACAATTACCCAGTAGTCCAAATCCATGTGGCTAGAGGGATTATTCAGGATTTCAAAATAATGTCTTTTAAGGTGTATGAAGTGTATCACAATTTTTAAAATGCTATAAAATAAAAGCAAGATGACATGAGACATACATGTCAAATATAAAATCACTTATAAGTTCAAAGTAAAAGGAAAATAAACTAGCTAAAATTATTAAAAGAAACTAGAGTGGCTATACTAATATCATTCATATAAAGTAGATTCCCAATAACAGCATTTCCAAATATACAAAAAAAAAAAAAAAAAAAACCACTAATAACTAATAAATAATAAAGAGAAATAGACAAATTCATAATTGTAGTTCATTTTAAAACCCCTCTCCCAATAATTTATACAACAAGTAGGCAGTACACACATTTACAAAGATCAACCACAGTCTGGGATATAAAGTTTAAGTCTTGGATAAATTTTAGAAGATTGACATCTGTTTTATACTTAATATAATAAGTGATTCTCTTATTGGGAGGAGGGGGTGAGAGGTGAGGGAAGTGTGCTATCAAATCCCTAAAGGAAGCGTTTAGAAATGTGTTGGGATGGACTTTATCACTGTGACGCTCGGGTCAGTGCACATGATAAAGCAAAGCTCTGGTAGCGTAGTGGTTACGAATCGAGCTGCTAATCTCATGGTCAGCAGTTCGAAACTACCCTTGTTCCGCAGGAGAAAGATGAGGCTTTCTGTTCCCGTAAAGATTTACAGCCTTGGAAACCCTGTACAGGGTCTCTATGAGTCGGAACCGACACCAAGGCACATAACAACAACAACCCAAAATACCAGTTTCCTCCCTATTCTCTCATACTGCCCATTGGAAAACAGTGTTTTAAACCAATTAGGAAATCGACAGCTGGATGAGGGAGTTACATGTGAAATATCACACTGGGTTTTAGTTGTTCAGCTAGTATATTCATACCTGCACATAAAATAGAAATATGCAGAAAGTGAGAAAATATTTGCTTGTACTGCTAGAAATAAAGATACAGTTACTTCATGAAACGACTATTACTTTCTGTAGTGCTGCAGAATAAGCACTGAACTGTTAACCACAAGGTCAGCGGTTCAAATCCACCATTCACTCCTTGGAAACCCTATACAGGGTTGCTGAGTCAGAACTGACTTGATGGCACACAACAACAAATAATAATTTTATTTAAAAATAAGCATTCACAAAAGTAATTTATCATTAACAATAAAGTTAGAGTACATATTTATGAACAAAAATCACTTACTTCATTTTGAACAGATGCTACAAATATAAATCTTTACCCTACTTGCTTAAAATAAAGCAATTTTCTGTCTTATGTCAGCTAGAAGAGACTAGGTAAGTAGAGATCAACAAACCCCTTAGTACATATAAGACAGCACCTTAGGTAGGTTAAGCACCTCACCTTATGAGCTGCAAAACTGGATTCATTTTTTTCAAGTGCCCTTTTTGCATATTCTAGGGCCTCATACACCAACCGTTTTTTCTCTTCTTCTGCAGTTTTGCTAAGTTGAGCTATATCACGTGATGCCCGTGCCAAACGCCACAGTAACTCTGCATCTTCACTAAATTTAAATAAAAAATTAAACAACCACTTAGTTGGCATTTTAACTTGTTAAAACTCACAAAGTTAATAAGTATATTATAGTTTCTCGGATTAGTGGGTATATAGCAAGCAACGTGGTATCAAAGTTTTATTTTTTTATATAAAATTTATTTTCTTTATTTTCTTTCATATAATAACTTTTTTGCTAATATTTCCTAAAAACAGTATATCTCCCAAGGCTCAATTTTCAGGCTAATGACAGTCTCTAAGATGAATAACAATAGGAAGGAAAGCACACCTTAGAATCAGCAGCCACTGGACATCAAAAAGGCAGCATTTACCAGAGGACGAAGTTTAAAGGGTTAGGAAAGGAGGAGGAATGGAAATAGAAAACACAAGGAGAAAGTGGAATAAGTGATTACAGAAATTGCAATCATTGACACAAATCAAAATGTGTATGACCTGCTGAATGGGAAACTGACCTTCTTTATGAACCTTCATCCAACTCACAAAAGTTAAAAATGACAATGGACTTATTTCAACTTTTTGAAGTCCCCTTGAACTTAAAGTAAGGGCATTAGACTCCTGGAAGACCTGTTACTTAAATATAAATGTATAAGATAAGAAATGATTAACAGTTGCTAAATTTAAAAAGCATTTCTTAAGCCAAGGGAACTGAAGAAAAAAATTCAACCCTCGACTTGCAATATTGAAAGATTTTATGAGCAACATACTGAATGATGCAGAAAGTATCAAAAGATGAAAGAAATACATAGTCAATGTACCAAAAGGAAATTGTTGATGTCAACCATTTCAAGAAGTTAGATATGACAAACAGCCAATGATATTGAAGGAAGAAGTTCAAGGTGCACTGAGGCATTGACAAAGAACAAGGCTTCAGGAATTGATGGAATACAAATTGAAATGTCTTAACACGCTTATGCAGCAATGGAGGTACTCACTCATCTATACCAAGAAACTTAAAAGGCCAAATGATTAGATGAGATCCACATCTGTTCCCATTCTAAAGAGAGGAAGCCCAACGGAATGCAGACATTGGACAAGTATCATTAATATCACATACAAGTAAAATTAGCAAAAGATAATCCAAAAACGGCTGCAGCAGTACTTTGACAGGGGGCTGCCAGAGGATCAGGCCATATTCAGAAGAGGACGTCAAACAAGGGATATCACTACTGATGTTAGATGGATCTTGTTTGAAAGCAGAGAATACCAGAAAGATGTTTACCTGTGCTTTAGTGACTACACAAAGGCTTTTGCTATATGGATTATAACAAACTATGGACAACATTGTGGAGAATAAGTATTCTGAAACACTTAATTGTGCTCATGAGGAACTTGTACATAGAAGCAGTTGTTTGAACAGAACAAGGGAACACTAAATGGTTTAGAGTTAGGAGAGGTGTGCACCAGGTTTGTATTCTTTCATCATACTTATTCAGTCTGTATGCTGAGCAAATAATTCGAGAAGCTCGGAAGATTCATTAACAACCTATGATATGCAGATGATACAACCTTGCTTGCTGAAAGCAAAGAGGACTTAAAACATTTACTGATGAGGATCAAAGACCACAACCTTCAGTATGTAAAGGAAACAAAAATCCTCACCACTGGACCAATAAATAACATTGAGATAAATGGAGAAAAAAATTGAAGTTGTCAAAGATTTCATTTTGCTCTGATCAACCATCAGCACTTATAAACGCAGCAGTCAAGAAATCAAACAATGTATTACATTGGGCAAATCTGCTGCACAAGACTTTCTTGTTTTTGTTTTATACTGATGGTAAATGAACTTTATTATTCAGAACAAATGATAGAAATGTTTTTAAACACTTGGCTGGTAAGTGTTCCACCACAAACACTTGTTCTTTCTTCCTCATTTTTTTTTTTTTTTGATGTACACATATAAAACAATATATATATATATTGATTTAAATATACAAGGGCATATTTTGCAAGCCAGCCAGCCTCCTGCCCACAAGCCACAGCCTTTTTCAGTCCATGGGCCTGGAGTCCTTAGCTGCTCTATCTCGCTATGCCATCATCTCTGCTGTCACCACTTCTCTGGGTAGGATCTCATGCTCCACTCATGCTCTTCCTTCTTGATGATCCTAGGGTCCTATGTTTTGAATGATAGATTAACTAATCCCCTCTGTAGCATATTTTCTACAATTAGTTGTGACAATCACAATTAATCCTGGTAACAATTGCTTATAATTTACTCATAAACTCTTATCACCATCACCCCCCATCCCTTTCATCAGACCCATCTGGAAAAGAGGAAAATCATTCAGTGAGGATTCTACTTATCCCTCATTCTGAAACTATGCACACTCATGAAGCTTGTAATCCAGCTACTCCATGCCTTTATAGCCTCCAATTTTTGGTAGCCAATGTCTAAATTGCCTGTCTCTAATGACCTAGTGTACTGAAAAGACAAGCTTGATTGTTGATATAAAGAATCCTTCCATTTCGGTTGGAATTTTGAGCAACTGCATCCATAAGCTAAGGTCCAGTTCATCAAATTTTAGCAATTTACACTTGGTCCCTGTATCAGACTTCTTTATCATCATCTGGTCAGCTAGCTATCCAAGTTAAGTCAAATGGGTACTATCTGCAAGTTTGTGAGTTCTCACACACCTACCCACACTTTAGGCCAACTTTCACTCTCAGTTCTACCCCCCAGGGGTTTAGGTCTATGTCTATGGGCTTGGAAATTCATACATCTCCCTAAAATTCAGACCAGCCAGCCCTTCCTCTTCTCTCTCTCATCTCAGTGGGTGTCATCAGAAGTTGTCCAAACTCAGCCCAGATCTTCATTGTTGCATTTCTCACACTTCCACTCACAGGTAGACTAAGGCAGTCACCAGCGAGCATACTAGACTGCTCATGGGTTCACTTTGAGTTCAGCCTTAGAAGGCGGTTTTCCCTGATGGGCTGACTTTTCTTGCCTTGATGGCTCCAGGGCAAATGGCTTGCTTGGTATTCTAACAGCCAAAAATGTCTGCTTTTTTTTTTCTGCTGATCTTTCTTTCAAAAAGCAACTTCTGTTTTTCTAACCGTTCTGGAATGGTCTGCATGTCTTTTCAAGTGGGAATGACCCACCTCAGAAGGTTTTGGGTGGGGCTCAGGATTCCACCAAAGACCCCATACTCCACAAAAGGTTAACAAAGAAGTCTATTTCCCCAGGCAAATTCTAATTCCCCTTTTACATAATCCAATCAGTTATAGGTTGAAGACAAGCTTGCAATTTTTTTGTAATCATAATTCCCAATTTCATTTGTATCACACTTAAATGTCTATTTTACAATAATAAGCAGGGGAAGTCAATATCCGCAAGACAGTCAAGCCCCTAAACATTTTTCCCCTCTTTTACCCATTCAGACTTTGTCTCAATCCCTGTATCACAGAGAACAGTGCACAAGATCTCATTAAAATGTTCAAGAGCAAAGATGTCAGTTTGAGGACTAAGGTATGCTTTACCTAAGTCATGCTGTTTGCAATAGCTTCATCTGCATGTGAAAGCTGGACAATACATAAAGAAGGCCAAAGAAGAATTGATGCATTTGAGTAATGGTGCTGGAGAAATTTAATATTAATTGTGCCATGGACTGCCAAAAAACAAACAAATACGTGTTGGAAGAAGTACAGCCAGAATGCTCCTTAGAAGCCAGAATGGCCAGACTGTGCCTCTCATACTTTGGACATATTTTCAAGAGAGATCAGTCTTTGGAGAAAGACATTATGCTTGGTAAAGTAGAGGGTCAGCAAAAAAGAGAAGACCCCCAACCACATGGATTGGCACTATGACAGCAGCAATAGGCTCAAGTGTAGCAATGATTGTGAGGTTGGCCCAGGACCTGGCAGGGTTTCATTCTGTTGTGCATAAAGTCGCTATGAGCCAGTACTAAATCAGTGGCACCTAACAACAACAACATTTAAATGTGAAATATTTTTTAAAGCTAATGTTCAATTTCTTTTTATTACATGGTTACTTTTAATTGTATTACATAAACATTGTACTTTTTAACAACAAAAATACTATTCATATACAATCTTTAAAGTCTTATAATATTTTACAGAATGAAAAGATAATGACTATATATTTATATTTCAATTAATATGAAGTAACAACCTGAAGGCCAACATTTGGCCTTGAACATAAGTATGCCGCCTGAATTTAGAAAACATCTCAAGGACAGATTTGATGCATTACACAGTAATGATCAAAGACCAAAAAAGTGGTGGAATGCCATCAAGAACGTCATACAGGAAGGAAGCAAACGATCATTAATAACACAAGAAGGAAGGAAAAGACCAAAATGGATGTCAGAAGAGACTCTGACACTTGCTCTAGTAGAGGCTAATGCAAATGGAAGAAATGAGGTGGTGAAAGAGCTGAACAGAAAAATTTCAAAGGGCAGCTTAAGAAAACAAAAGTATTATAATGAAATGTGTAAACACCTGGAGTTAAAAAGCCAAAAGGGAAGAAAACACTCAGGATTTCTCAATGGAAAGATACGAAGAAACAATTCAAACCTCGACTTAAATTCCTGAAGGATTCTATGCAGTACATGGAGTACTGGTGTAGTGTTACAGGATAAGCACTGGACCACAAGGTCGGTTTGTACTGCAAGTTCAGTGATTGAACTCACGCCATTCCTCAGAAACCCTATACAAGGTTGCTATGAATTGGAACCAACACAACAACATTTAACAACAACAAACACAACAAAAATGGACAAAATATTAAATGAGGCAGAAAACATCAAAAGATGAAAGGAATTCACAGAGTTATGGTACCAAAAGAAATGGCTGATGTTCAGCCATATCAAGAGATAACATATGATAAGGAGCCAGTGCTACTAAAGGAAGAAGTCCAAGGTACACTGAAGGCATTGACAGTGAACAAGGCTCCATGAATTTGGAATACAAATTGGTTCTGTGAATATCCCCCTTTCTCCTTTAGCAGATGCTCATTCAGCTCTTCTATCTTTATATTCCAGTAAGGTATTTTACTCAGTTTAACAGAAAACAACATAAAAACTCCTTGCATACCTTGTTCAATTGGAGAATTTTAATGTTTTTCATTTATCATTGTAAAACCAAGGACAATTGTATAACTTTTTTATACATAGCTGTTACATATAGGGCAATCTGTCTTTAAGTAGGGATAAATTAAATAAATCCCACATAAGTTTTCCCTTCAAGTCAAGTATCTTTTTTAAATCAACTTGTTTAAAATGAAAAAACCAAACTACTTAAAAATAAACTATAATAATTTATTCTGTAAATTTAAAGCACCAAGGATTATCCTAGTTGTTAAGTAACACAAAAATTTGAGGAAAGCACAAACCCAAGCCGATCATACACTGCTTACCTTTCCTTGTATGAGGTTAGCAACTGATAAAGCTTTTCAGTTTCTCCACTTTCATAAAGGTAATCTGCTTGTTCAAGGATTTCGTCAACTTCGAAGAATATTTAAAGGAGAGAGAGAGACACAATAGTTCTTCCCAAACCAAATGGAACTATGTCTAAGAAACATAAGCACTTTTCTAGGCAAGCAAAACAAAATGAGATATAAAAATCATCTACAAGGAAATTTTTTTTTTAATTCTGAAGAACCTAGATAGAAATCTAATAGAAATAAACATGAAGCTGTCAGATTCATCTATTGAAACGATGGAAAATAAAAAATTATATTCTTCTTGTTAAGTGCCGTCAAGTCAGTACGCACTCATTGCAACCCTGTCTAGGGTTTTCAGAGTGGCTGGTGGGTGTGAGTCACTGACCTTGTGGTTAGCAATCCAGTGCATATCATACAGCATCACACCAAGACTCCAATAATAGATATATATACATATATGTAAAATATCAATTTCCTAGGAGAGTTTATGGTACAAGTACGCTCTACACAAAAGCTCTGTGATTGTTAAGTACTATAGTCCCTTTGAAGAAAATGATGTTAATTCATCCACTTGCAGTACTGGAAAGTCATTATTAATTTGCATACAATGAACCACACTGTTTTACTAGATTCGATTTATGACCTAACTTATATAGATACTTTTATGGAAAAATCAAATGTGTCGTCAAGAACTTAAATATACAGAGAATCAAAACTTTACTTTATGAGCCCTGTGCTTCAACCAACTTGTGAACTAGTTTACACTCTACCATGAAATATTCTAACTTTATTGGCAATAAAATACCCTAGAAAAACTGGCTACTTTCTGAAAAAAAACCCAGTAAGTATAAAAAGCAACATATTACATATTACTAAGGAGCATACATATTTAATTCTGTCTTCTATAAGGGTACTGTACTACTTAGTTTTTGTGGTGCTGTGTATTATTTAATCAATCTCTTCCAGTCTTAGTCTTTGTAACTCCCATCAAATGACTCTTTTCCAGATGAGTCTGGATAAGAGAAGGTGGGAGAAGATCAGACTGATAGGATGACATGACTCAATTGTGGCTTATGTTAACAGAGTTGATTTTAATTTTAAAAACTTGAAATTTTAGTATGGGTTTAAAATGAGCCAAGTAGGAAGCCAGACGGGTGATCTCCCTACCATCAAAGAAGAGACAGAAGTGGAGCACATCCTTTGGACCCTGAGATTCCTGCGCACTGAACCTCCTCAAAGCAGGGGCAAAAAGCTGGAATACTGGAGGAGTGACAAAGGAACAGCAGCAGCAGCAGCAGAACCAAGAGCCAAAGCATGAGAAAGAGCAGAGGGCAGCTTTCCAGTCCACGGAGCAAGCAAAGTTGAGTGGCTTTGGACAGGAGTCTTACTTGTACAGTGGGGTTTAATAATCAAAAGTGTTCATTACAGTGACATGCTCACTGAAGAGCTGAAGCCTAAACTTCAGATGAAATTTAGAGGACTGTTATCCAAGGGCAGTGTGTGATCTTGTATGACAATGCACATTCACTCGCCTCTGCCAATACTGTTGACACACTGCAAAAATTTCATTTTGAAGTGTTAAATCATCTTTCCAATAGTCCTAATTTTGCTCCATTGGACTTTCAGCTGTTTGGTCCCGCTAAAGTAGCACTTGGACGACAAAGATTCACCTCTGGTAAAGAAGTGAAGCCAGAGGTACATTCGAGGCTCCCAGTTCAGCCTAAAACATTTTTTTTTTAAAGCTTTTATTATGAATTGACAGTTTACAATGTAGAAAATCAGTTTTGCACTCATCCTATCGTGTTTTGCTTCACTGCAATGACTACAATCCCCTCCATGCACTGTCAGTTAATAGTATTTGCCTCTATTCCCCACCCCCCTTTTATAAGTACACAAAAACACGCAGTGATAATCATTTAAACAACCAAAGGGCACATTTTGCAAGCCAGCCTCCTGCCTACAAGCACACAGCCTTTTTCTTTCCACGAGTCTAGATTCCTCAGCTGCTTTATCTTTATGGCATCATCTCTGCCTCTGCCTCTGGTGTAGCTGCTTCTCTGGTTAGGATCCCATGTTCCACTCATGCTCTTCTCTCTTGGTGGTCCTAAGGTCCTCTGTTCTGGGAATACAAGATAAACTACTCCCCACTTTTTGTTACACAACTTCTACTTTTACAGTTGTGACAGCACTACTCCCCACTTTGTCTTATTTTGTTTTTATTTACTTTTTTAAATTGTGAACTGAGTGATAATTTACATGGGAGAACATCAGCATTATACCATTGTTTCATTGAAATGATTACAATCTCCTCCATGCAGCATCACTTGCTTCCATTCTGTTTTTTTGTTGTTGTTGTTGTTTTTATGATGGGGTGGGGAGATGTACAAAAACACACTTAGGAATATATAATAATTTAAACAACCAAAGGGCACATTCTGAAAGCCTGCCTCCTGTCCACCTGCACTCAGTCCCTCTCTTTCCATGAGTCTCGAGTCCTCAGTGGCTCCCTTTCTCCATGTCCTCATCTCTGCCTCCATCTCTGGTGCCACTGCTTTTCTGAATAGGATCTCGCATTTTGCTTGTGCTCTTCTCCCTTTATGGTCCTAGGGTACTTTGTTTCTGCACTGTAAGATTAACTACTCCCCAGTTTTTCTTACAAAACTTCTACCTTTACAGTTGTGACAGTCACAATTAGTTATGATAACAATTACTCACTATTGAATCATAAGAATCTTATCCCCATCTCTTTTCACGAGACCTATCTAGACAAGATGAAAAGTATAAAGTGGGGACTCTATCTTCCCCACACTCTTAAACTGAACTCCTTCTTGAAAACTTGTAAACCAGTCACTTCATGCTTTTATTACTCCCTCATTTGAGGTAGCCAATGTCTAAGTTGCCCATCCCTATCTACCCTGTATACAGAGGGGATAGGATTGACACTTGATATGAAGACGCCTTCCCTCTCAGTTGGTATTTTGAGCTACTACATCCATAAGTATAGGTCAATGTTCATCAAATTGTAGCAATTTACACTTGTTTGCTGTCTTAAAAAATTGTTTTTTATCTTCCTCTAGTTGAGTTCTGATTATCAAGCCATCAAACCTAGGTCAAATGGGTACTATCTGTAAATCTGTGCATTCTTGTGCATCTCCCCTCACTTCATATCAGCTGGATGCTTCACTCTCTGCTCCAGCCCTCTGTGGCTATGTCCTTGTCCATGGGCTCAGGTGTCACCAGGTCTCACCACTCTTTGTGCAAACCAGCCCTTCCTCTTCTCTCTCTCATCTCCAGGTCAACAGGAGTCTATGGAATGTGGTTGAACTCAGCCCATTTCTTCAGTTGCTTTTCCCCCTCTTCCACTCACTAGTAGACCAATGTGGTCATCAGCAAGATTACATACCTGTTAATGTGTTCCCTTTGAGTTTCAGTCTTGCGAGGGGGGGTTGTCCTAAAGGGATTTGATTGCTTGCCTTAATGGTTTTCTGGCGAACAAATTGTTTAATCATACTGCCATTTTTGTATTGGGTTTTTCCTGCTGATGTTTCTTTAAGGATGTATCTTCTGTCTTGAAGATGTATCTTGTCTGCTTGTCCTTTCTAGTGGGAGTGCCCCACCTTAGAAGGTTTTGGATGGGGCTCAGGATTCTACCTAAGGTCCTACATACTACAAAGGCTCTGCAAGAGGCCTATTTCACTGGGCAAGATGTAGAACCCCTTTTAGGTATTCCATACTCCCCACTTTTTGTTATACAACGTCTACCTTTACAGTTGTGGCAATCACAATTAGTCATGACAACAATTACCCACTATTGAATAAAAACAAACAAACAAACAAACAAACAAAAACTATCCCCATCTCCTTTCACCAGGCCCATCTAGACAAGATCAAAACTATTCAGTGGGCTGGTGTGAATGGAAATGAGGTTAAGAGTCTTATGATTCAATAATGAGTAATTGTTATCAAGATTAATTGCAACTGTCACAACTGTAAAGGTAGAGGTTTTGTAATAAAAAGGGGGAGTAGTTAATCTTACAGTCCAGGAACAAAGGACCTTGGGACCATCAAGGGAGAAGAGCATGAGTGAACTGTGGGGCCCTCTCCAGAGAAGTAGTGATTCCAGAGATGGAGGCAGAGATGACAACATGGAGAGATGGAGCCGCTGAGGACTCTAGACTCATGGAAAGAGAAAGGCTATGTGGTGGTGGTCAGGAGGCAGGCTTGCAAAATGTGCCCTTTGGTTGATTAAATGATTATATATTGCTGAGTATTTTTGTGTACATCGAAAAAAATCAGAGGGAATGGAATAAATACTGTTGAATGATGATGCATGGAGGGGACTGTAATCATTGCAATCAAACGAAATACAATAGGATGAGTATAAAACTGATGTTCTCCCATGTAAATTACCATTCAATTCACAAATGTAAAGAAAAAACAAAACAAAACAACAACCTATTCAGTGGGGATGCTACCTCCTTCCTCTTGCTCTGAATCTAAACCTGTAAGGCAGCCACTTTGTGCCTTTATAGCCTTCTCCCCACCCCCTTTTTAGGTAGCCAGTGTCTAAGTTGCCTTTCCCTATCAACCCTGTGTACTGAGGGGATAGGCTTGATCCTGGATGGGAAGACTCCTTCCCTCTCAGTTGGTATTTGAGCTACTGCATCCATAAGTATAGGTCAAGTTCATCAAATTGTAACAATTTACACTTGCTTACTGTATCACATTTCTTTGTCATCCTCTAGTCGAGTTCTGATCAAGCCATCCAAGCTATGTCAAATGGATACTATCTGAAAGTTGGACACTTCACTCTCAAGTCTAGCCTTCCGTGGCTAGGTCAGTGTCCATGGGCTCATGAATTCCCAAGTCTCCCCAAACATCAGTCCAACCAGCACTTTCCTTTTTCCTCTCAGCTCAGGGTCGACAAGAGTCTATGAAACATGGTCAAACTCAGCCCATGTCTTTATTACTGACTTTCTCTCCCATGTCCACTCACAAATATATCAATGTGTTTACCAGCAAGCTTAAAAGCCTAAAACATTTTTTAATAAAGGAATACAAAAGATTGTTGACAGATAGACAAAGTGTATTGAAAAGCAAGAATGCAAAGAGAAATACAGATGTATGGGTTCCAATCTCTGCTCTGACACCACAGTTTTGAAAAGTTTAAGGTCATATTAAAATGAATATAACACTTTGGCATTAGAGAAAACAAAAGAATCGTTGTCACTATAAAGCTGGCGTAGGTAAAATTCTACCATAAAAGTTCAGAAAATAAATATTTTAGGTTTGAGGAGTCCTGGTGTGGTACTACAGGATAAGCACTGGCCTGCAAAGTCAGCTTGTACCCCAGGGTCAGTGGTTCAAACTCACCAGCTACTCTTCGGAAACACTACTGCTGTTTAAGTGTTGCTATAGGTCAAAGCTAACTGGAAGGCACATAACAACAGACCCTATGTGAAAGCATGGTGGCTCTCAGTATGATAAACAATGGAATGCAAACCACAAGGCTGGCGGTTCAAGCACACAAGATGCTCCGCAGAAGAAAGATGAGGTTTTCTGCTCTAGCAATGATTTACAGCCTTAGAAACTCAAGTCAGAACTGACTCGACGGCACTTAAAAGCAACAAGTCCTATGTGGTCTCTGTGACATTCCTTTTTCCTTCAACTCTGCAACTTTTAAAAAAATGTTTTTAAAATCCTTAGTTTAAGGCACCTGCAAAAATATAAAATATTCATAGAGTATCACTGAAGGTGCTTGAGTTACTAGATGAAATTGTATATACATAGATAGAAACACAGGTCTCAGACTGATAAACAGAGAATATCAGAAAGCAGTCAAGACTATAAAAACATTAATTTCACTATATATTCTTATATACAAGGGTGCTTCAAAAAGTTCACAGAAAAATTTAATTAAAAGGTAATTTTTCCACGAACTTCGGAAGCTCCTTGTATATTGACAAAAATATATCCTCATTCCTCTTCCCTCAAGGGGAAAAAAAAAAAAAAAAAATTTAGTTTAGGGCTTACCTTTGGCTGCAGCATGAACCACAGCAGCCTGAGAAATGGCCTGGTAAATTTCAAAACCCAAATAAGACAAAGTTGAGAATATAAGACCTCTTTTGAAAGGTCCTGGATTTCCAATAACCTGAAAAAACAATTATGGTTAGTTATCAAACTAAAAATTTAAAGGAATTGCTACCCCAAGGAAAATAAAATTTTATTAATTTTCACCCACTTCACAGAACTGAAAACATGAAAATTACTTCATCAAATTCTTTATTCAATTTATTTCACATAATTGTTTTAGAGAGAACTTAATGAAGATAATGAATTTTTTCTCCATAAACTTTTTGTAGCTCTCTCATGTAATGCAACCTTACAGGAAAATATTCTAGATAAATTACCTTTAGGATGGCAGTAGTTCAGTCATGCTAATTAAATCTGCACTGTATTTGATGAGGCATAAATATTATAAATTCTATAAATCAGGATATGAACACATAATAAATATCAAATTTAGGAATAGATAAGATTAAGAATATCAAATATTGTTTATAAATGTATACAGTTTTAAGTAAGGATATCTTCAAAAGTGATCAGAAAACTCAGATATCCAAAAAGATCTAGAAATTGAGGTGTTTTTTTTTTAAATTATGGCCAGATTCTTGAGACTAAAGAAAATATAGATAAACTCTCCAACAATTAACCACTTTCTCCACATTTTTTCTTTCATTTAGCATCATTTTTCCCCTTTCAGTTGATGCATCCCTATCAAGTTATCAGCCTAAAATCAAGTTATCTTTGCAAGTTGCACCTAAATGTATCCCCTTTCTTAAAAACAAAAACCTTCACCTTGACTTCACAACCCTCATCAGTCTATTTCCCAGTTCCTCTTTTTAGCAAAACTCTTCAAAAAAGCATCTGTACCCTGTCTACACTTTTCTTCCCATTCTCTTGTGAACAAATCCCTCTTTCATGCCCATAATTCCACTGATGGTATTCTAGTTAAGGTCACCAAGGATGCTGCTAGTTCCTCAGTCAACCCTGAGTTCTCACTTTACTTGACCTACATGTAGCAAGTAAGAGCTGATTACTTTTTTAGAAAACAAATGGGTGTTTAATTTTTAAAAACAGCATTATTGAGGAATAAATGACATATAGTAAACTACATACATAAAAATCTACGATTTGTTAAGTTTTGATGTATGTGCATAACACACCCATCAACTCTTAAAAAAGTTTACTCATAACTCATTTTAAATCATCTCCTCCCGATTCCACCTGTCCCTGCAACCACTTATCTGTTTTCTACTACTATCTTTCATTCTTGAAACACTCTTCACTTAGCTTTTAGAATGGTGGTGGTGGTTATATGCTGTGGAGTCAGTTCCAAGTCAAAGTGACCCTGTACAGGGTTTTTGAGGCTGTAAATCTTTACGGGATCAGAACGCCTCTTCTTTCTCCTGTGGAACAGCTGGTAGTTTCGAACTGCTGACCTTGCAGCAGTTTGCAGCCCGATCCGTAACCACTACGCTAATGCTACTCTTCAATTTCATCCTGCTTCAAGACTGCTCCTTCTCAGTCTCCTTTGCTGGTTCCTCATCTCTACTCCCTCCATGCCCAGGTATGTCCTGGGCTTATTTCCATAACTCTTTCTTTTCTCCATTTGTATCACTTTGGTGATCTCATTTAGTCTGATTAGTTTAAATACTATTTGGTGTCCAAAGAACCCAAATATAGTCTCCAACCAGATGTCTCCTAAACTTCAGAATCTTCTGTCAAACTGCCTACCCAACATCTATCTCTACATGAAATCTATGAAGTTATCTCAAATTTAACAGTCAAACCAGCTGTCCCTTTCCCAAAACTCATGGTAAGTGGAAATTTCATTCTTCTAGTAGTCTAAGCTATTAAAGAAAAACCAAAAATTTGGAATCATCCTGAACTGTGCTTCTTTCTCTTTAAAACCCACATCAGATCCAAAATCTAACCAGTATCCGAACACTCTCACCATCTCCAATGCTACCACTCTGGTCCAAGCCTCTATCACCACTTATCTGGATTATGGCAATACAAGTAGGCTTCAAAAAGTTCATGGAAAAACAGAATGAAAAGATCATGGAATTTTTCCATGAACTTTTTGAAGTCCCCTCATAGCCTATGCTAATTGGTCTTCTGTGTCTGCCTTTACTGTCTCAGGTCTATTCTCAACACACTAGCCAGAGGAATCCCTTTTAAACATGCTATATCACCTCACATATCTGCTCAAAACTCTCTAATAGCTTCCCATGTTACTGATTGTAAAAGCCTAAAACTACCCTGGAGGCCCTACATCTCCATGTCCTATACTTGCATAGCCCTACAACGCCCATCGCATCTCTGATCTCATTTTCTGCCATGCTCCACCTTGATCACTCCACTGAGGCCTCTTTACAGTTACTAGAACTCGCCAGGCATATTCCCGCTTAGCGCTCTGCACGTGCTCTGTCCTCAGCCCATAATGTTCCTTCCCCATGTTCACACGATTTGCTCCATCACCACTTTCAGGTCTTTGCTCAATTATTATTTTCTCAATGAAGAATTCTATAATGCTGTATTTAAAATTGCAACTACTGTTCCTAGCGTTCCCTATTACTACCTTACAAAGTAAGCCTTTTATAATGAGTCTCTTCTAACTAAAATGTTATCTCTAGTATGGTCAGCACCTAGATTAGTGCCTGGTATATAAATATTTGTTAATAAAGGGCTGGGAGAAGAGGTTGGAGATTTAAATATTGACTTTGGTACTACCTAAAATGCCTCTATGCCTTGTTCTTCATTTATAAAATTGGGAATTTTGTAAACTGTGGGCACTACTTCATGACTGCTGATATTGAAAGAGTACTGAAATATAAATAAATGAATCTCAACAACTCAAGAGCCCACCCACCACCAATTGGTATTAGTGTCATTTTCTAGCTACATATTCTGTTCATAGAGACAACCCCGTGGAAGCATAATTACAAATGGACAACTACCCACACTGTTTAATTTATATCCTTTTCATTTAATAACTTCTCATTTATTTTATGAACTATATAACTTTATGCTTGAGTTCACATCTTCTAATAATTTTTTTACAATATTGAAAGAAGCCTTATAATTTGCGTCAAGTATACTAGAAGAGTTTGAAGATTTCATTATTGTTTTTGATCAAAGCAAAGACTTACTAGTACCAAAGTACACACTTAACAATTTTTAAAAGGATTAGTGTGACTGACCTTAACCAAGAGTATCCCTAGAATAGGATACTACTGAGAACTACAAAGGAATGAACTACTGGCACATGTAACAACATGCATGAATTTTAATAACATCATGCTATATGATAAATGTTACCAAACTTTACCATAATTTTTTTAAAGATTAATTTTTATTTGATGATGTGGGAGGTGGGATTACGTTGAGTGAAAGAAGTCAGATACAGGAGTATAGTTAGTATATGATTCGATTCACATAAATTTCTAGAAAAGATTAATATTATAAGTGATAGAAAGCAACCTAGTTGTTGCTTGGGGCTGAGGGTAAGGGATTGATAAGGATGGGAGCACAAGGGAAATTTTGAAGTCATAAAATGTTCTATACCTTGGTCAGTGAGGATATATCCTGTTAAAACTCAAGTCTTATGTAAAATGGGTGCTTTTTATTTCTAGAAGCTGTATTCCAATAACGTTGATTTTAAAAGTCAATTAAAATCTTTAATTGAACTGCCACTTAGCACCCAGCACTAAGCTGGCTACGGTCACAAGCTAGACTAAGTTCTTAAAAGATAAATGGTTTATTTGCTTTCCTGAACATGAATATCAGGATACAGAAACAACTCGGTTCAACACAAATCAATAGCAAAACAGTAGAAATCAATTTAATATAGTAAAAAATTTAGCCCTTAATTTTTTTTAGTTTATTTTTACTTGCAAAATAGTAAAACTTAACTTAACAGAGTCCTGGTGTGGCACTGGGTTAATGTGCCAGACTGCAAAGTCGTTTAAACTGCAAGGTTGGTGCTTCAAGCTCACTGGCTGTTCTTTGGAAACCCTACACAGGGTCGCTATGGGTTGGAATTGATTTGAAGGCACTTAATAACAACAACATCACCTTAGCTGATGCAATGTACCTCTCTGCCCACCACTTGCAAAGGAGAGAGAAATCATGTTGTTGGAACCAAGAAATCAAATTAAAAAGCCAGGATTCAGTGCCACCTTCAAGTTACTGACATGTAAGACTATCTGAGACAGCTAAAATGTGCCATCTCACCTTGGCATACCCAGTGCCCAGTACAACTTGCCTTTCACATGAGTTCTCAAAAAACATTTGTTGAACAAAATAAGCAGGCTCCTTTGGATATGTCTTTTCTTCAACATTGATTATACCAACTTCAGAATTGGAATGAAATTAAAAAATACAAACTCATCACCAGATGGAAAGAAATATGTCACTACATTCTACTGGTTTTCCTCTTAACTTCCTGCCAGCTTCTCTTAAATGTTAGAATTCTTTCCTGATAGGTACTAGGCCTTCATCTCATCTAACTACTAAATTACTTTCATGTTCTACTTTGTTATCATTTACCACTCTATGCTAAAATCTAGGGAATCTATGCTCTAGCCTAAACCTCAGAAGGCCTATCAACCTACTGCCTTTTCAACATGTTCATTGGGTATCTCATCATAGTCACTTTAGTCTATCACATAATTCAACTTTCTTCATCTCCCAAATCTACTCTGTAACCTTATCCTAGCAACAAAACCACCAATTATCCTTATTCTCTAGCCAGATATCCGAAAATCCTTGACTCCTTCAAGCTCAACATCAAATCTACCTTTGTTGTGGTTAAGTGCCGTGAAGTTGGTTCTAACTCACAGAGACCCTGTACATGGTTTCCCAGGAACAACTGGCAGATTTGGACCACTGACTCTATGATTAGCAGTCCACTGCTTATTCTACAGCACCACATCAGGACCCCAAGCTATCTTTAGATCAACTAATTCTACATTCTTAATATCCTTTCATGGAGTTGTGGTATGGCACTGTGGGTTAATGCACTGGACTGCAAAATAGGTTTGAACCACAAGGTCGGTTGTTCAAGCTTACCAGCCATTCCTCGGAGATCCTATACAGGGTCGCTATGGGTCGGAACGAATTCTATGGCACTTGACAACAATACCCTTTCAATGCATCTGTTGTTCTTGTTGTTTAGTGCCCTTGAATCCGTTCCAACTCATAGTGACCCTATGTAGAGTTTCTGAGTAATGGCTGGTGAGTTTGAACCGCCAACCTTGCGGTTCAACTAACCTTTTGGTCCGTGCTTATCCTACAGCGCCACACCAGGACCTCTTCAGTACATTTTCATTACAATCTTTCAGTACTGTGTTTCAACACAATCTTCATTTCCTTAGCTATCACTAAAGCCCATTACCACATCTCTCCAGCCTATCCATTGTTCACATTAGACTAAGTTATTTTTTAATGAAAATCTAATAAAATTACTTCGCTGCTTAAAACCCTTTAATAGTTTCCCATATCCTTTAGAATAAAATCAGAAATAATTAACATAGCTTACTTGTTTTTAACATCTAGTTATGGTAGGTAGCCTCTAGACAGCTTCTAATGATTCATGTGTTGTGCTATTCGGGTCCCAGTGAAATCCCGTACCCTTAACTGTAGGTTAGACTGACTCCCTTAAAAGAAATAAAATACAAGAGAAGTGAATGATGTCACTTCCATAAGTAAATTATAAAAAGAGTGTGACTTCCATCTGTGGAACTTACTTTCTCATATGTTCTTTGATCACTTGCCTTGGCAAAAGCTAGCTACTGTGTCTCCAGACAAGCCTGTGGAGGAGAGCTCCTGGTGAATGACAAGGTATGTCAACAACCACTTGAGTAAGCCTGGAAGCAGATCTTACCCTCCACCTTGAGATAAGGCAGCTTGACAACAACCTTATGTTAGGTGCCTTCGAGTTGGTTCTGACTCATAGTCAATCTATGCACAGCAGAATGACAGACTGCCTGGTTCTATGCCATCCTCATAACTGTTTTTATGTTTAGGTCCATTGTTGCTGCCACTGTGCCACTCTATCTTATTGGGGGAAGGGGGTGTCTTCCTTTTTTTGGCTGATCCTTCACTTTACCACGCATAATATCCTTCTCCTTGGCTGTTGCTTCCATGTGAGTTAACTGTGGATCTAATCAAAATGAAGTCTTTGACAATTTCAATTTTTTCTCCATTTATCATGATGTTATTTACTAGCCGAGTGTTGAGGATTTGGTTTCTTTACATTGAGGTGCAATCCACACAAAGCCTTGAGTCTTTGATCTTCATCCCTCAATATTAGATCTCATCCAACTGTTCACACTTTTATCATCCCTCCCTTCAAGGCATGATTAAATATACCTGCATTGTTCTCTTCCTCATTATTTAGCACTCATATTTGTTCAGTGAGTCCTGGTGTGGCACTGTGGGATAATGCAGTGGACCACAAGGTTGGTTTGAACCATAAGGTTGGCAGTTCAAATTCACCAGCCACTCCTTTGAAACTCTACACTGGGTTGCTATTAGTCAGAACCAACTCAAAGACAATTAACAACAACAACAACATATTTGTTCAACAGTAGTCCCTTTCAATCTAGATATAAGATTAATGATAAAGAGTTCTCTCCTGTTCATCACTAATCCCCAGACCACAGGCACAAGTAAGCATGTACTAAGAACTTGTTGAATAATCAAATATTCAGATATGGGTATTATATAGATTACACACAGGGAGGAAAAAAAAGAAAAGAAAAGAAAAACAAAATCTCTCTAGAAATCCAAAAACAGTCTCAAATTTTTGAATAATCCTGAATGTTGTTGTTGTTGTTGTTAGGTGCCATCGAGTCGGTACCGACTCATAGCAACCTTACACACAGCAGAATGAAACACTGCCTGATCCTGCGCCAACCTCACTACTGTTGCCACGCGTGAGTCCATCGATGCTGCCACTTGGCCAGACCATCTTGTTGGGCATCTTCCTATTTTTCTCTGACCCTCCACCTTATCAAACATGATATCCTTCTCCAGTGACAGGTCCTTCCTGACAATATGTCCAAAGTATGAGAGACGAAATTTGGCCACCTTGGCCTCCAAGGAGCACTCTGGCTGCACTGCTTCCAAAATGGATCTGTTGGTTCTTTTGGCAGTCCATGGCACTTTCAATATTCTCCTCTAACACCACAACTCAAAAGCATCAATTCTTTTATGGTCTTCCTTATTCACTGTCCAGCTTTCGCATGCATATGAGGTTATTGAAAATACCATGGTTTGGATCAGGTGCACTTTAGACCTCAAGCTGACTCCTTTGCTCTTCAACACTTTAAAAAGGTCTTATGTAGCAGATTTGCCTAATGCAATACGTTGTCTGATATCTTGACTGCTGCTTCTATGAGAGTTGATAGTTGATCCAAGAAGAGTGAAGTCCTTGAAACTTCAATCCTTTCTCCATTGATAAGAATGTTGTTTATTGGCCCAGGGGTGAGGATTTTTGTTTTCTTTACATGGAGATGCAATCCATACCAAAGGCTGTGCTCTTTGATCTTCATCAGTAAATATTTTAAGTCCTCTTCACTTTCAACAAGCAAGGTTGTATCATCTGCATATTACAGGTTGTTAATGAGTCTTCCTCCAATCCTAATGTCACGTTTTCCTTCATAAAACCCAGCTTCTCGTATTATTTGCTCAGCATACAGGTTGAGTAAGTATGGTGAAAGAATTCAACCTTGTCTCACACCTTTCTTCATTTTAAACCATTCAGTATTCCCATGCTTTGTTCGAACAACTGCTTCTTGGTCCAGGTACAGATTCCTCATGAGTACAATAAGTGTTCTGGAATACTCATACTTCGCAATGTTGTCCGTAGTCATGATCCACACAATCGAAACCCTTTGCAGAGTCAGTAAAGCACAGGTAAACATCTTTATGATATTCTCTGCTTTCAGCCAAGATCCATAAATATGGTTAATTCAATTTATCAATATCATGAACTATACAAAGTGAAATATCTAGGAAAAAGGAAAGTAGAAACTACGAAGGCTATTAAAAAGCATTAATAACTGGAAAATTGATAATGCATAGTTCCTACTCCCTGAAAACTCAACATACCTAGAGGAAGGAAAAAAATTATTATTGCCTTTGGCATAGAGTATATTACTTATATATCTTCCTAGTTTCGCCTGTTTTTTTTCCCCATCCTTTTCTGTCTTGCTTCCCTAGTTTTAAGTGTTTCCTGGTTGGGCTTTGGAGGTAATCTGCCTGTCATCAAACCCAACATTTTCCTAGCTGTGTGACCTTATGCACGTTATTTAACCTTACTTCAGTTTCCTCCTCTCAAACATGGTTAAAATAACAGTGCTTACTTCAGAGTAGACATGAAGATTAAGTAAGATTTTGTTTAACACAGTGACTGATATATAATGAGCCTTCACTGAAAATTATCATTTAAACTAAGATCATCCCAAGAAAATCAGATTTTAAACTCAGCAATGTTTTAATTCAGAAACCTGAACCTAACTAGTTTCATATATATTTCACCGTATTTCCCATCCTTCTACCTCTATCATTTTTTTTTTTTAAGTTTTTACTGTGAATTCTGTGATGGTTTACATGGGAGAACATCAGCTTTATATTCATCTTATGTATTTCGTTTCATTGCAATGATCTACCTTTATCATTTGGAGTCCTGTTGTGGCGCTGTGGGTTAATGCGCCAGACTGCAAAGCCATTTGAACTGCAAGGTCAGTGGTTCAAACTCACCAGCTGCTCCTTGGAAACCCTCTTATAGGATCGCTATGGGTCAAAATCGACTCGACGGCACTCAACAACAACAACCTTTATCTTTTAACAAAGGGTCATGCCTTATTGTCTATCCTCCTGCCCCAGTAATAATTCTGACTTTAAACTTAGAGAACACTTCGGTTCACCAACCCATGCAACCTCTTTTCAAGATAAACAAACTGAAGACCCTGACCAGTCTAATAGTATAAAACAGAATTGGATTACGATTCGACATCCTATCATCCTTCCTTAATGTTCTGCAGATAAAAACAAGTGATTCAGAAATAATTGTTTAAAAAATTTTAAAGGCACAAAAATCTCTGCTTCACGTTTTCAAAATCACACCATAAATTATTCAGGCTGGCTGTTAGCGCATTTGGCATAGCTGCAAGTGTAACTTTTACTTTACAGCGATAAAGGTTATTTTCTAGTTTTTCACCCTTCATAATTTCAGACAGGAAGCACAGGAAGCAGCTTCTCATGGGGAATGTGTCTACTCCTCCTGTGACCCAACTCTGGTTTTCAGCGTCGGTCAGAGGTGATGGTGCACAACCAGCCCAGAGTTCCTTCCTCAATTCATATCCTCTAAGGTGCGCTGGGCTGAGAAGGAATGGGGCACTAAAACTCAGAAGCTGGGGACTAGAGATCGAAGTCAGGACAGCGAAGGTACCTCGGAGCCGCGGAGTCGCCCAAAGCTGCAGCGGCAGCGGCTGCCCGGAACTCCCATCAGGAGCCGAGGCACCGGGAGAATGACACGTCCCAAAGGCAGAAAGCGCCACATTCGCACAACCAGCTCCATGACCTACATTCGTAGCCTGACCACTCACTCACGTGAGTGGAGAATGGTAAAGTGAAAGTTGTCACAGATCTTCCCGCGAGAACCATATCTGCATATTTCCTAGTTAGACCTCTTCCGGTCTATCACTTCCGGAACACGACGTCAAAGGGTGGGTAATACCCCTATGAGGGACGGAGGAAGGTGACTCTAAGGACTTTCTGCGCCTGTGCCAAATGGATCCTGGCTGTTTAATCTCTTTTGGATGCAGTTGGCTGTAATTCTCTAAGGACTTTTCATGGGGACATTTTCTAGGGACGGAAAGTGCTAAATTATTTTATAAGTATACTTGTGTAAACTGTTCATAGGGAGTGCGTAATCCGTAAGATTAGCGCTAGATTGAGAACCACAAGGCTGCTTCACAGAAGATGAGGCTTTTGGCTCTGGCGAAGATTTAAAGCCTTGGAAACCCTATACAGGGTTATTATGATTCGGCATCAACTCAGTGGCAGTTAACAACAACAAGCAGCTCATGTGTACTGTGTGCTGTTCAGTACTTTGAACATGTTATCAGGAGAAAGCAGTCCCTGGAGGTCAGTGAAAAAGAGGAAAAACTCCCACCTCCCCCTCAAAATAAGATGGATTGATAATGGGCTCAAACAATTGTGGCCTTGCACAACTGGGAAGTGTTGTGTTCTATAGTGCATAGTCTTTTTGAGTCACAACGAAACTTACACCACCACAACATGGTCACTTTCACACTACAATGGCAGAGCTGAATAGTTGTACAGTGACCATATGACTTATAAAGCATAAATATTTACGATCTAGTTTTACCAACTCCTGGTTAGGATGGCTTGCTTCCTTTTGTTCTAGTAATTTACAATCTTTGATGTGTTAATTCTCTGGTATTAATTAAGAGAAACCTCTAGGCTTTGTTATGGTTTAGCTTTGTTTTTGATTCCTCTGCTTACAGTGGTTTGAGGGCCCCCATGAGTCTAAATTCTACAGAAGAGTGCAATCTGTTAAAGAGACAATCTCCTAAAAGCCATTATTCTAACTATAGTTCATGATATTTTATTTGCACCCCCCCCTTTTTTTTTAAAGAAGCGTGCTTTGGAGACCACTCTTCTAATTGTTAGATACTATTGAGTCAGTTCCAACAAGACTAGATGTTTATGGGTCTAGATGCCTCATCTTTCTCCTGCAGAGTTGCTGGTGGGTGTGAATTGCTGACCTATGGTTAAACAGTTAAGTGTTTATCTTACAGCATTACCCGGTGTGTTCCGCAGTGAGAAGGGTTCACAGCATCTACTCTTCCAAACTCTAAACATTGAAGTTTGAGGTATAATCTTTTTTAATCATAAAATTAGATCATCATATAAATAATTCCCATCTCCATGTCTGTATGTTAGAGAGCAGGGGTGGAGGGTGTGTTTCTACCACAATATAAACAAACAAACCCAGACACATACATTAATTCAGTATTTAAATCTCTAATGTGTGCTAGGTATTATACTCTCTCAACACCTAATAACAATAAGGACCCATTATAACTGAGTTATAGAATTGCCCCATAGGGTTTCTTAAAATGAGATTTTTATGGAGAGCAGATTGCTAAATCTTTGCTCTCATGGAACCAATGATGAGTTTGAAGGGTCAATCTTTTGATTAGCAATTGAGTGCTTTAAACTTTGCACCACTACGGCTCCATGAACATGCTATATACCTAGTCCGTTCTCTTTGTCTGAGGCCCCTGATAAATATGTGCTTGCGTGTATATGTCAGTGTCTGGTGGAGTAATCAAATGAGTTAGGCTTTGGTGCCTCCTCATTTCTTCCATTTGCTTTAGCATCTCTATGCTGGAGAGCAAGTTTCAGTGTCTCCTCTGACATCCATTTGGCCTTTTCCTTCTTTCTTCTCTTCTTAATGACTTTTTGCTTTCTTCATGTATGATGTTCTTGACTGGTCCCTTCTGACAATATGTCCGAAGTATGAGAGACAAAGTTTGGCCATCCTGGCCTCCAAGGAGCACTCTGGCTGCACTTCTTCCAACACAAATCTGATTGTTCTTTCAGCAGCCCATGGCACTTTCAATATTCTCCTCCAACACCATAACTCAGAAGAATCAATTCTTCTGTGATCTTCCTTATTCACTGTACAGCTTTCACATGCATATGAGGTTATTGAAAATACCATGGCTTGGGTCAGGCTCACCTTAGTCCTCAAGCTGACATCTTTGCTCTTCAACACTTTAAAAAGGTCTTGTGCAGTAGATTTGCCTAATGCAATACGTTGTTTGATTTCTTGACTGCTGCTTCCATCAGTGTTTATAGTTGATCCAAGAACGAAATCCTTGACAACTTCAATCTTTTCTCCATTGATAAGAATGCTGTTTATTGGTCCATTGGTGAAGATTTTTGTTTTCTTTACATTGAAATGCAATCCATACCAAAGGCTGTGCTCTTTGATCTTCATCAGTAAGTATTTTAAGTCTTCTTCACTTTCAGCAAGCAAGATTGTATCATCTGCATATTACAGGTTGTTAATGTGCCTTCCTACAATTCTGATGCCACATTTTTCTTCACATAATCCAGCTTCTCAGATTATTTGCTTAGCATACAGGTTGAATAAGTATGATGAAAGAATACAACCTTGTCTCACACCTTTCTTAATTTTAAACCATTTAGTATTCCCATGTACTGTTTGAACAACTGCCTCTTGGTCCATGTACAGATTCCTCATTCACAATGTTGTCCATAGTTTGTCATGATCCACACAATCAAAAGCCTTTGCGTAGTCAATAGAGCACAGGTAAATATCTTTCTGGTATTCTCTGCTTTCAGCCAAAGATCCATCTAACATCAGCAATGATATCCCTCATTCCATGGTCTCTTTTGAATTCACCTTGAACCTCTGGAAGTTCTCTGTCAAGGTATGCTTACAGCCATTTCTGTATTACCTTTAGTAAAACTTTACTTACATGGGATATCAAAAGATTGTCTGATGATTTCTGCATTCCATTGGGTCACCTCTCTTTGAAATGGGCACACATACGGATCTCTTCCAATCAATTGCCCAGATAGTTGTCTTCCAAATTTCTTGGAATAGATGAGTGAGTGCCTCCTGTGCCACTTCACTTTCTTGAAAAATTTCAGTTTCGATTCCATAAATTCCTGGTGCCTTGTTCTTTGCCAATTCCTTCAGTGTACCTTGGACTTCTTCCTTCAATATTATTGGCTCTTGATCATATGCTACCTCTTGAAATGATTGAACATCAACCACTTCCCTTAGATGCAGTGCCTCTGTGTATTCTTTCCATCTTCTTTTGATGCTTTCTGCACCATTTAATAATTTGCCCAGAGCATCCTTCACTAATGAAATTTGAGGCTTGATTTTTTTTCTTCAGTACCCCCAGCTTGAGAAATGCTGAGCGTATTCTTCCCTTTTGGTTTCCTGACTCCAGATCTTTGCACATTTCATTGTAATATTTTAATTTGTTTTCTCGAGATGACCTTTGAAATTTTCTGTTCAGCTTTGGTACATATGACCAGATACCTACTGCCATCCAGTTGATTCCGACTCATAACACCCCTGCATAGGGTTTCTGAGGCTTGTAAATCTTTATAGAAGCAGAAAGCCTCATCCTTCTCCCACAGAGCAGCTGGTGGGTTTGGAATACTGACCTTGCAGTTAGTACTTATGCTATAGTGCCACCAGGGCTCCTGTTACCAGATAAGACTTTTGTTGCTGTTAGCTACCATATATAGTCAGTCACCTTCTGCTGGGTGTGGCACTATAGGAAAAGCACTTGACTGCTAATTGCAAGGTTGGTGTTTCAAATCCACCAGAAGCCCTGCAGAAACCCTATACAAGGTTGCTATGAGTTGGAACAGACTCGACAGCACTTCACACCATCACCACCACCGTCAGCAGACTGAAATTGACCAAACATGCAATCAAGATGCATTGGTAATTATTGGTGATTGGAAAGCAGAGAGGAAAGATCAATAGTTGGAAAATACGGCTTCAGTAATAGAAATTGATGGTTGAGAAATTTGCAAGACCAACAATATATATATTGCAAATATCTTTTTTCAACAACATAACCAAAACTGTAGAATAAGTACTAGACTTCTAACCACAAGGTCCACAGTTCAAACCCACCCATCATCCCTAAACCAGATCATTGTGAGTCAAAACTGATTTGACAGCACTTAACAACATCATCATGGGCAAAAAATACTGAGTTATACCGGAAGCATCAAAAGAAGATGGAAGGATTAAGGGAAAAAAAAAAAAAAAAAAAAACCTGACAAATTAAGCTACAGTAGTTTTGAAGTCCTGCTATGGAGTTGTAGGATAGGCACTGGTCTGCTAACTGCAGAATTGGCTGTTTAAACCTACCAGCCGCTACCTGGGGACCCTATATAGTGTTGCTATGAGTCAGAACTGGCTGGACAGCACTCAACAACACTTTAAAATGTAAAGATTATGTTTTATTAGGAAACTATTGTTAGTTTAAGGAGCTCTGGTAGCATAGTGGTTACCAATCGAGCTGTTAATCTCACGGTCAGCAGTTCGAAACTGCCAGCTGTTCCATGGAAGAAAGATGAGGCTTTCTGCTCTTGTAAAGATTTATAGCCTCGGAAACCCTGTACAGGGTCGCTATGAGTTGGAACTGACTCCATGGCACACAACAACATTGTTAGTTTACTGATGTCATACTGACACTGTGGTTATGTTGATTAAAAACAAAGAACCTTATCTGAAGTATTTACCAGTGAAATTCTGTATTGATGATTACAATAAAATATTCTAGAGGAAAAAAAAAAAAAAAAGAAGGTGGAAGGAATATACAGAGTTACTGTACCAAAACTAATTGGCTGATGCTCACCCATTTCAGGAGGCAGAATATGTTCATGAACTCATGGTTTTGAAAGAAGACCTGCAAGCTGCACTGAATACATAGATGAAAAACAAGGCTCCAGGAATTGTCAGAATACAAACTGAAAAGTTTCAGTAAAGTGATGTAGCACTGGAAGTGCTTACTCATCTTTGCTAAGATATTGGAAGACAGGTACCTGGTCAACTGATTGGTGCCCATTCAAAAGAAAGGTGACCCAAAGGAATGTAGAAATCACACAACAATATCATTGATATCACATGCAAGTAATATTTTGCTAAAGATAATTCAAAAAATGGTTGCAGCAGTACATCAACAGAGAGCTGCCAAAGATGATTCAAGCTGGATTCAGAAGAGGATTTGAAACTAGGGATAGTGCCAAAAAAGAAAAAAAAAAAGAAATGTGGTACCAAACATTCCTCCACAGCATTCTCTGGCTCAGCTAGGTTTGATAATTCACTGCAGTGGTCACTCAGAACTCAGACACCGTGCTCATAGTATGGAGTTTATTATGAAACTGTTGTTGTTGTTGTTGTTAAGTACCTTGGAGTCGGTTCCGACTCATAGTGAGGACCCTGCACAGGGTTTCCGAGGCTATAATTCTTTACGGGAGCAGAACGCCTCATCTTTCTCCTGTGGAACTGCTGGTAGTTTAGAAGTGCTGACCTTGAGGTTGGCAGTCTGACTTGTAACCACTACACTACCAGAGCTCCTTAATGAAGTGCCTGGGGCACCCCATTCTGCAAGATAGCTTCCCATCCAAAGTCACTCAGCTTAACTTGCTCTGGAGGCTGGGAAGCCTCCCACTCTGTGTTGTGCTCTGGTTCTTGGCTCTGCTGTTGCTGCTTCTCTTCTGCCACTCCTCCAGCACCACAACTTTCCTGTCCCTGAGTTGCCGAGGTTCAATGTGTAGGGAATCTCTAGATCTAAAGAACATGTTATGCTATGGCCTTTCCTCTTTGCTGTTAGTGAGATTCCCCATTCCTGCTTCTAAAATGGCTTATTTTATACATGTTAGAGTTCCAGTTTTTTTTTTTTTTTCAATTACAATTAATTATGGTAACCACTCACAACTGAATCTTAAATTCCTGTCAGAATCTTCTCCCATCTTCTTACCCAAACCTATCAGGAAAAAGCTGTTAGGTGGGAATTTAGACTATAGCTAGAATAGACATTAAGTAATTCGCGACACCACAGATATCATTGCTGATATCAGGTGGATATTGACTAAAAGTAGAAAATATCAGAAAGATGTTTGCTGATGTCTTGTTGACTATGTAAAGGAATCCAACTGTGTGCATTAAAACAAACTGTGGATAGCATTATGAAGAATGAGAATTCATGAATACTTCATTTCACTCATGATGAACCTGTACATAGGTCAAAAGGCAGACATTAGAACACAAGGGAATACGGAATGGTTCAAAATCTGGAAAGGTGTGCTGCACCAGGGTAGTAGTCTTTGAATAGATTTATTCAATCTGTGTACTGAGCAAGTAATCAATGAGCTGGATTATATGAAGAACATGGCCTCAGGACTGGAGAAAGACCTATTAACAACTTGTGATATGCACATGACATAAACTTCCTTTCTGGAAGTGAAGAGGACTTGACATACTGATGAAGATCGAAGACCACAACTTTCAGTATGGATTGTACCTCAATGTAAAGAAAATGAAAATCCTCACAACTGTACCAATAAATAACATCATGATAAACCGAAAAAAGATTGAAGTTTCCAAAGACTTCATCTTGCTTAGATCCACAACCAAGGATAATGAAAGCAGCAGTCAAATTGAACAGCATATTAAATTAGGTAAATCTGCTTCACAGGACCTCTTCAAAGCATTAAAAAGCAAAGATGTCAGTTTGAAGACTAAGGAGCGCTTGAACTAAGTCTCAGATACATGTGAAAGTTAGACAATGAATAAAGTTTACTGGAGAAGAATCAATGTATTTGAATATTTAAGAATAACAAGTGCCAGAAGAACAACCAAGCCTGTCTTGGAGGAAGTACAGTCAAAATACTTCATAGGAGCAAGGGTGGAGAGATTATGTCTCATTTACATTGAACATGTTCTCAAGTCCCCGGAGAAGGACATCATGCTTAGTAAAGTGGAGGGTCAACAAAAAAAGGAAAACCCCCAGTGAGATGGAATGACACAGTACAGCAATAATGTGTTCAAACATAAAAACAATTATGAGGAAGGCACAGAACCAGGCAGTATTTTGTACTATTATACATAGGATCAACTATGACTTAGAACCATCTCAACCACAACAACAAATATATATTTAAAATATATATATTAAAAAACAATGAGAACAGTACCTAGTTTGATTTCTTGACTGCTGCTTTCATGCACATTGATTGTGGACTCAAGTACAATGAAATCCTTGACAATTTTAGTGTCTTCTACATTTATCAAGTTTTCTTTTGATCCAGTTCTTTGGATTTTTGGTTTTTCTTAGATTGAATTGTAATCAATGCTGAAGACTGCAGTCTTTGATTTTCATCAGCAGGTGCTTTAAATCCTCTTTGCTTTCAGCAAGCAAGGTTGTATTATATGCATATTGCAGGTTTTTAATGAGCCTTCCTCCAGTCCTTTTGCTTTGTTCTTCATATGGTCCATCTGATAGCATACAGATGGACTAAGTATGGTGAAAGGATACAACCCTGATGCACATCTTTCCTGATTTTAAACTATGCAGTATCTCTTGGAGTCTTGGTGTGGTGCTGTAGGATAAGCACTGGAACATAAGGTCAGTTTGCACCTCAAGGTCACCAGCTGTTCCTTAGAAAGCCTATACAGAGTCACTATGTGTCAGAACTGCCTCAACAGTCCTTTACAACAAGTATTCCCTTGTTCTGTTGGAATGATTGTACAGGTTCCTCATAAGCACAATTAAGTGTTCTGGAACACCTGTTCTCAAAGTTATTCATAGTTTGGTATAATCCACACAGTCAAATGCCTTTGCATAGTCAATAAACAACAAGTAAACATTTTTTTGGTGTTCTCTGCTTGCAGCCTAGATCCATATGTTACCAGCAATGATATCCCTCATCTCGTATCCTCTTTTGAATCCATTCTAAATTTCTAGCGTCTCCTTGTTGATGTGCTGCTGCAACTGTTTTTGAATTATCTTCAGCAAACCTTTAATTGCTTGTGATATTAGTGACATTGTTTGATAATTTCTTAATTCTATTAAGTCCCTTTCTTGGGAATGGGTCTTTTCCAGTCAATTGGTCAAGTAACTGTCTTCCAAATTTCTTAGTATAGACTAGTAAATTATTTCAGCACTGCATCAGTTTGTAGAAACATTTCAATTTGTATGCCATAATTTCCTGGACCCTTGTTTTTCACTAATGCCTTCAGTCTGGATTTCTTCCTTCAATGCCACTAGTTTCTAGTCATCTCCTGAAATGGTTGAATACTAGTCAAAAATAGGTATAAATATAAAGGTTCTCAAGTACTCAAATACGATTAAGAAGATTGCAGAAAAGCTTTGAATTGAAAGCAAAAATCCCCTTACCGGTTTCTTCTGAACCCTAGTCTTTTTTTCCAGGAGAACAAAAGCACTGGACTTCATTCCTAAAAGCAAAGATGGTCTCTTAGTTCCTGCTGTTATTGTTTAGTGTCTTCTAGTTGGTTCTGAAACACAGCGACCCTGTGTAAGGTTTCTGAGGAGCAGCTGGTGGGTGTGAACTGCCAACCTTGTGGTTTGCAGTCCAGTGCTGATCCTACAGCACCACACCAGTCTCTGTATTATTGTCAGATTCAGGAGATTCATGTTGTTGTTAAGTGCCGTCGAGTGAATTCTGACTCATAGCAAGCCTGTATAGGGTTCATGTTGTTGTCAAGCGCCATCGAGTCGATTCTGACCCATAGGGACCCTGTATAGGATTTCCAAGGAGCAGCTGGTGAGCTTGAACCGCCAACCATGCAGTTCAAACGGCTGTGCAGTCTGGTGCATTAACCCACAGCACCACACCAGGGTTCATAGAAGGTTATTATTTGAAATATACATTATGATAATTGTCCCAATATTGTCCTTTATAACAAGTCTTCCCCACCCCCCTCACCAATTTACAGTAAAATTCAGGATTAGGTGTTGCATTTAATTGTCATATTTATTTGGTTTCTTTAAGTCTCTAATAGTTCCTCAGTCTTTGTGTTTTATGACTCTTATGGATTGAATTGTGTCCCCCCCAAAATATGTGCCAATTTGGGTAGGCTATGGAGGAGAATTACACAAAGTCCTCCATTTTGTGATCTGATGTAATTATCCTTTGTGTTGTAAATCCTAACCCTCTGATGTTAATAGGAAGCCCTGGTGGTGCTATGAACTAGTCTGTTAACTGCAAGGTTAGTTGATGGTTCAAAACCATCAGGTGTTCTGAGGAAGAAATATGACGCTGTCTGCTCCAGTAAACATTCATAGTCTTGAAAACCCTACGTAGGGGTAGTATGAATCAGAACCCACCACTCATCTGTCAGTTTGTTGTGCTGTGGTGGTTTGTGTGTTGATGGATGGGGAAGCTATGTCATTGGTAATTTAAGTTATCAGTAGAGTCACCCGTGATGTACAGGCTTTAGTGGAGCTTCTAATCTAAGACAGACTAGAAAGGAGGAGAGGTGGACCACTACTGAATCGTTGGCCAATAAAAATCTTATGAAGAGCAGAAGGGCATTGTCTGATGCAGTGCCAGAAAATGAACCCCTCAATTTTGGAAGGCACCTAGACTACCACTTAGGAAGAGGTGCTGCCTCAAAGGATAGTTGACCATAATGATATGGATGAAGCAAAGCTTTTGGAACCTTCATTTGCTGAAGGGGCATAACTTAATGAGTACAAACAGCTACAGAAATCCATTAATAATTAAAAGTGCAATGTATGAAGTATGAATTTAGGAAAATTGGAAATTGTGAAAAATGGAATGGAATGCATAGAGATGGGTATCCTAGGTATTAGTGAGCTGAAATTGACAGGTATTGGTCCTTGTGACTCAGATAATCATATAATTTACTAAGATGGGAATGAGAAATTGAAGACGAATGGCATTGCATTCATTGTCAAAAAGAGCATTTCAAGATCTACCTTGAAGTACAGTTCTGTCTGTGATGGTATAATATTCATTCTCCTATAAGGAAGACCAGTTAATACCACTATTATTCAAATTTACACACCAACCACTAAAGCCAGTGAAGATGAAATTGAAGAACTCTACCAACTTCTTCAGTCTGAAATTGATTAAGCATAAAATCAAATGCATTGATAATTACTGGTGATTGGAATACAAAAATTGGAAACAAAAAGATCAGTAGTTACAAAATATAATGTTGGTGATAGGAATTATACTGCAAATTGCATTATAGTATTTTGCAATACCAATGAGTATTGGTATTGCAATACCTTTTTTTTTTTAACAACATAAGCAGTGACTATACACATATACCTTACCAGATGGAACACACAGGAGTCAAATCGACTACATCTGTGGGAAAAGACAATGGAGAGACTCTATATCATCAGCCAAAACGAGGCCAGACACGACTGTGGAACACACCAGCAATAAGTTCAGGCTGAAGCTGAAGAAAATTAAAACAGGTCCACAAGAGCTAAAATAATGACCTTGAATCTCAAGAACAGATTTAATTCACTAATGTCCAAAGACCAGAAGGTTGTGGGATGACATCAAAAACATCACGTAGAAAGAAAGGAAAAGGTCATTAAAAAGACAGGAAAGAAATGAAAGACCGAAGTGGGTATCAGAGGAGACTCTACAACTTGCTCTTGAGTGTAGTTAAGCTAAACTGCTGTAAGCAATGATGAAGTAAATGAGCTAAACAGAAAATTTCGAAGGGCAGCTTGAGAAGACAAGTATTATAATGAAATGTGCAAACACTTGGAGTTAGAAAACCAAAAGGGAAGAACACAACATTTCTGAAGCTGAAAGAATTGGAAAAAAAAAAAAAAAAAATTAAGCCTTGAGATGCTCTAAAGGAGTCCTGGTATGGCTCTGTGGGATAAGCACTGGACTGCTAATTACAAGGTCAGCATTTCAAACAAGCCATCTGCTCCTTGGAAACTATACAGGACCACTATGACTCAGAACTGACTTGACAACACTTCACAACAACAGCAACATAGACAAAATATTGAATGCCATAGGAAGCATCAAAAGATGATAGAAGGAATACAGTGAGTTGCTACCAAAAAGAATAGGTAAATGTTCAGCCATTTTAAGAAGTACCACATAATCAAAACCTGATGATATTGAGGCCAGAGATCCAAGCTGCTCTGAAGGCAATGGCAGGGAAAGCAAATTGGCTCCAGGAATTAATGGAATACAAATTGAAATGTTTTAACAAACTGATGCAACCCTAGAGGCATTCACTAGTCTAGGCCAAGAAATTTGGAAGACATCTACCTGGTCAAGTGTCTTAGTTATCTAAAGCTGCTATAACAAAAATACTACAAGTGTATGGCTTTAACAAGCAGCAATATATTCTCTCACAGTTTAGGAGGTAAGAAGTCCAAATGTAAAATGTCAGCTGTAGGGAAAGCTTTCTCTTTGTCAGCTCTGTTTTTGTCTCCTGTAGGTCCATTGTTTCTTGGAGATGGCCATGTGTCTTGGTATCAATCTTCCCCTGGACTTAGGAGATTTACAGTACAGACCCCAGGTTCAAAGGAAGCACTGCACTGTAGGTCCCTCTGAGCCCAGTTCACTTCTCACTCCTTTTATATCTCTTAAGGGTGATTGTATCATATTAGATCTCATCATGGAGGTAATAACTGCATCTTAATTGCTAAACCACTGAGAATCCTGTCCAAGACAAAACCTTAAGTATCACAAAAGAGATTCATATTTGTATCCATTTCAAAGAAATACAATGGAATGCAGAAATCATTGAACAATACCATTAATGTCACATGCAAGTGAAATTTTACGACAGAAAAATTAAAAATGGTGGCAGAAGGACATCAACAGGCAGCTTCCAGAAATTCAAGGCAGATTCAGAAGAGGCCATGGAACAAGGGATATCATTGCTGACATCAGATGGAACTTGGCTGAAAGCAGAGAATACCAGAAATATTTTACTTGTGCTGTATTAACTATTCAAAGGTATTCAACTGTGCAGATCATAACAAACTATGGATAACATTGGTATGGATGGGTATTCCAGAAAGCTTAATTGTGCTCATGAGCAAACTGTACATAGAAGAAGAGGCAGTTGCAGGAATAGAGCAAGGGGATACTGAATGATGTAAAATGAGAAAACATGTGCACCAGGGTTATATCATTTCATCATACTTATCTGTATGTTGTTGTTGTTGTTAAGTGCCGTCGAGTCGGTTCCGACTCATAGCGACCCTGTACAGGGTTTCCGAGGGTGTAAATCCTTACGGGAGTAGAAAGCCTCGGTGAACAAATAATCTGAAAAACTGGATTATAAGAAGAATGTGAAATCAGGATTGGACAAAGACTCATTAGCAACCTGCAGTACAGAGATGACACAACTTTGGATGCTGTAAATGAAGCGGACTTAAAATACTGATGAAGCCCTAGACTACAGTCTTCAGTATGGCTTGCACCTCAATATGAAGAAAAAGAAACTTCTCACAATTGAACCAATCAATAACATCATGATAAATGGAAAAAAGATTAAAGGTATCAGAGATTTTCTTTTTCTTGAGTCCATAATTTACAGTCATGGAAACAGCAATCAGAAAGTCAAATGATATATTGCATGCATTGGGCAAGTTTGCTTTTAAAAGCAAAGATGTCAGTTTCAGAACCAGATAAGCCTGACCCAAGCCCTGGTATTTTCAATCGCTTCATATATATGTGAAAATTGGATAATGGATAAGGAAAATCGTGGAAGAATTGATGCATTTGAATTATGGTGTGGCAAAGAATATTAAAAGTAGCATGGATTGTCGTAGAGCAAAGAAATCTGTCTTGGAAGAAATACAGCCAGAATGTTACATAGAATTTAGGATGGCTAGACTTCATCTCTCATAATTTGGGCATGTTGTCAGGAGGAGCCAGTCGCTGGAGAAAGACTTCATGCTTGGTAAAGTGTTCTTGTTGTCATGTGCCGTGGAGTCGGTTCTGACTCATAGCGACCCTGTACAGGGTTTCTGAGGCTGTAAATCTTTACGGGAGCAGAAATCCTCTTCTTTCTCCCACGGAACAGCTGGTAGTTTTGAACTGCTGACCATGAGAGTAGCAGCCCAATTTGTAACCACTACGCTACCAGAGCTCCTTGGTAAAGTGTAGGGCCAGCGAAAAAGAATTCCCACAAGAAGATGGGTTGCCCATGTTGCTTGCTTTGCCTACCCTGTTGTATGCCATCAGTATTTTGGACATATTAGAAGGATGTGGGCCTACAGAGGTTGAAGTAGACAAGGACCTTCTCACATAACCAACACAGAGAGAAAGACTTCTTCTAGAGCTGGTGACCTGAATTCTGACTTCTCGCTTCCTAACTATATAGTTAAAGCAAGTAGTGAATCTTCCCAACATTTACAGAAAAAAAAAAGGCAAAACTGCCATCTTAAGAGAAAATGTGCTGAAGAATGTTTTGCCAGATTCTTAGCAACAATATAACTTTGTGAAAAATGTTAAAGTAATGGAGCAATTAAAGCACTGTAGTGAGATTCATAAAGAAATGCTTGAAAACACTTATTATATATATACATGGCCCTTTAATAAACCTGTTGATGTTAATATTTTGAAATTCCATACTACTTAGATATTATCAAAAATCCAACGTATCTCAAAACTATCAATTGCAAAATGGACAACCAAGAATCTAAGGATGCATATGAACTTGCTGCAGATGTTAGATTAATATTTATGGGTTGCTACAAACACAACCCTCCAGAATGAAGTATTAACAGTGGCAAAAATGTTCCAGGATGTTTTTGAAATGCATTTTGCAAAGATCCCAGATGAACCAATTGAGAATGATGTCTGTATGTTACATCAAAACAGACACCACTAGCTAAGCCCTACAATGTTCAATAGACTCCTGTGAACCTGGTTGGCCAGCAGTGTGGCAAGACCTGGGGACTCTTGGGCCCAGAGTCAGTGACATAGCCACAGAGGACTAGAGTGGAGAGTGAAGCGTCCAGCTGATAAGAAGAGAGGGCATATGCACAAGAACACCCACACTTGCAGATAATACCCATTTGGCCTGGCTTCAATGGCTAGATGACCAGAGATCAACTCGAAGAAGAAAGAAGAGGAAAAAAAGATAATCTGATACAATTTGATGAACTTGACCTACACCTATGGATGCAGTAGCTCAAAAGAGGGAACAAATCTTTATAGCAAGGATCATTCCCACCCACTCCATACACAGAGTAGACAGGGATGGGCAACTCGGACATTGACTACCCAAAATGGGGATGCTACAAAGGCAAGACTTGACTGATTTACAAGCTTTCAAGAGGGAGCCGAGATCCAGAGGGTGTGCAGGAAGGTAGAATCTTCACTGACTAGTAACCAATCTGTCTAGGCGGGGCTGATGAAATGAAATACGGATAGGTCTCTTGTGATACAATAGTGAATAATTGTTATCAAGACTGATTGTGAGGGTTGGAAATGTAAAGGTAGACGTTTTGTAACAAGGATGGGCATGATTAACTTTTCAGTGTAGGAGCGGAGGTCCCTGGGACCATCAACGGAGAAGAGCGGAGAGCGGGACCCTACCCAGAGAAGCAGTGATGCCTGAGATAGAGGCAGAGACCATGATGTGGAGAGATGGAGCAGCTGGGGACTTTAGACACAGAGAGGGAGAGGGGCTGTGTGCTGATGACTGGTGGAGGGGGAGGCAGGCTTGTAGTGTATACTCTTTGGTTGGTTGATGCTGCATGGAGGGGATTGTAATTATGGCAATGAAACGATATACGATAGGATGAATGTAAAACTAATGTTCTCCCATGTAAACTATCACATAATTCAGAATAATAATAAAAAAAAAACAATATCGGACACCACAGAAGCCCTTTGTGGTGCTTCCTCTGAAGATAAGACTTCTGATGATTCTGAAGATGAACTCATCCACGTCTTGCACATCTTCAGGAGCAATTTAAAGCTGTTCATCAACCCAAGTACCTTTCTGTAACCTAAAGAAAAAGATTGACAAGTCTAAAAGGGAAAAATTAAAAGAAAAGTTTAATAAAAGAGATGAAAACCCAAGAAAAAAGTTTAAGCAAATGAAAAAGTTTTAAGCAAATTTAAAACTAAAGGAAAAGTCCAAGAACAACCAACTACAGAAAAAGAAACAAGTTTTTGACCTGAAATCTGAGGCTGAAGATAATGCTAAACCTATGAATTATGATGAGAAAAGGCAATTAAGTTTAGATATAAACAAAAATCCTGGAGATAATCTTGGATGAATGGTGCATATAATATACTCAAGAGAGCCTTCACTGAGAAATTCCAATCCTGATGAGCTAGAGATAGACTTGGAAACAGTGAAAGCATCAGCGCAGAGAGAACTAGGAAAATGTGTTGCAGCGCGTCTAAGAAGACCACTAAACCCTCATGCTAAGAAAACAACGAAGCATAAAGAAGAGCTTCATTCTTAGACAAAACAGGAATTGGAACAGCAGTTACAGGATGCTAATAATCAGTTACATTGTAGAACACGTCAAACAAAATCTGAGACAATTCAGTCATCCAAGGAAGCTGGAAGAGGTTCCAGAATGAGTAGCAGCAGTAGCAGTGACAGCAGCACCTCATCAGAGTCAGACAGTCGTAGCTGGGAGTCAAACTCTTCAGACAACAGTGATTCGGAACCAGGTTACCTGTCTCTTTAAGTGTAACCTCTGTTTTGGAGAGAATACTTTTCATGTAATACTGAGTTTGTATTTTGAAGAAATATTTGTTACTTACTCAGAACCTATAGTTTAGATGCCATACGTGCTTTTAAATTGTATATATTGTTGTTGTTAAGTGCCATCGAATCAGTTCCGACCCATAGCGACCCTGTATAGGGTTTCCAAGGAGCAGCTGGTGAGCTTGATTTAAATGACAACCTTGCAGTTCAAACTGCTTTGCAGTCTAGTGCATTAACCCACAGCACCACAGAATGTTTATATTTTCCCATGCCTTAAAAAAAATACTGTATAAAGTGTAAGTTTTTATTATACCAATATGACTTATAGGCAAATAATGTTGAAAATAAGTTTTCAATAGGTGGGATAGTCTCTAATAAATATCAGATCTTAATATCAGAAAAAGGAGCTCTGGTAGCGTAGTGGTTACGAATCGGGCTGCGAACAGTAAGGTCAGTAGTTCGAAACTACCAGCTGTTCTGCGGGAGCAAGATGAGGCTTTCTGCTCCCGTAAAGATTTATAGCCTTGGAAACCCTGTACAGGGTCTCTATGAGTCAGAACCGACTCCATGGCACACAACAACAACAACAAAATATCAGAAAATGTGAGATTAAAAAAATACTAAATCTTCACTTCTTCTTTATAAAATAAAGGATTTCTCAAGGACATCTTTCACTTTATTTTCAAAGGTATGTAATACATGTTATAGTATGATGTGTTGTTGTTGTTAGGTGACATTGAGTCGTTACCTACTCATAGCGACCTTATGCACAGCAGAACAAATAGTGTGATAGATCACCTTAATGTTGCAAAATATTTCCAGTTGTGACAATACATTCTGAATTGCATTAGCACTTTAAATTAAGAAATCAGTTCACCTAGAAATGATATAAAGCATATGTCTTGTCTATAATTTCCCTGCTATAGGCTGTAATCATCCATTTATACAAAAAATATACTTTAAATTCAGATTGTCAGTTATGCTAAAGTATGGTATTACTTAGTAACAGGGTTTAGCATCAACTGTACCAAGCCTAAATGATTTATCCTTTTTAGTTATTTGTTATATTGTTGTTGTTAAGTGCTGTCGAGTCAATTCCAACCCATAGCTACCCCATACAGGGTTTCCAAGGAGGAGCTGGTGAGAATGTACCACCGACTTTGCAGTTCAAACAACTTTGCAGTCTGATGCATTAGCCCACAGCGCCACACCAGGACTCCATATAGTTAACAAGTAATCACTTTCCAAGAATACTAACTTAGTCATGGTGTTGCATCATTATTGACCAAAAGAAAAATTCAGAATGTAACACATACTTGTGCCTAAAATTTTGCTTTATTTTGAAACAGGATGTTTCTTGTTTGTCGTAAAATTCAGTTCTTATTTTTACAAAAAAAATCCCATGTAGAATATTGTCATGTTAGGATATCTTACTATTTGTTAGAGCATTCCTTTTGTTTCAGTCTGAATAGTAAATGTCTGCTGTCTTGCAATACATTCTATTTCACATTTGGTTCTGTGTAGTTTCTATTTATGTGGTTCTGATTGCTGCATTTTTGTTTTTACATTTCTGATGTATATAGTGGTAAATGTGCTCAGGTTTTTAAAAAGTTTTTATTGTAAACTGAGTTATAGTTTACATGGGAGAACATCTGCTTTATGCCGCTTCATTGCAATGATTATGATCTCCTTTGTGCATCATCATTCAGTAGTATTTGCTTCCATTCCCTCTGGGGTTTTTTTTTGTTTTTTGTTTTTTGCAGGGGCTGGTGGGGGACGACTTACACAAAAACACTCAGGAATATATAATCATTTAAACAACCAAAGGGCACATTCTGCAAAGCATGCTTCCTCGCCGCTAGCACCCAGTCCCTCTCTTTTTCCATGAGTTCAGAGTCCTCAGCTTTTCCCTCTCTCCATGTCCTCATCTCTTCCTCCACCTCTGGTATCGCTGCTTCTCTGACTAGGTCCTTGATGGTCCTAGGGTGTCCTCTGTTTCTGGACTGTAAGATGAACCACTCCCCTGATTTTCTTACAAAACTTCTACCTTTACAGTTGTGGCAGTCACAGTTAGTCATGATAACCATTATTCACTATTGAATCATAAGAATTATCCCCATCTCTTTTTACCAGACCCATTTAGACAAGATGAAAACTATTCAATGGGGTCTCTACCTTCCTCTACACGTTCTTAAGCTAAACTTCCTCTTGAAAATTTGTAAGCTAGTCACTTTGTGGCTTTATCACCCCTTTATTTTAGGTACTTAATGTCTTTGTTGCCCGTCTCTATCAACCCTGTATACAGAGGGGATAAGACTGATACTTAATCTGAAGACTCCTTCCCTCTCAGTTGGAATTTTGAGCTATCACAGCCATT
>NW_006408549.1:20179894-20207457 GCF_000296735.1 Chrysochloris asiatica | reverse complement strand
TTGTGATTTGACTAAAAGTTTACAGGGCAGATCATCAATTTTATATTCAACAAATCCTATGCTTTGTTTCATTACAATGATTATAAGCCCCTCTATGTACCATTAGCTAACAGTATTTTCTCTATTTAGTTTAGCTATTTATTTATTTATTTATTTATTTTTAAACACTCAGGCATATATAATAAATTAAACAACCAAAGGGCACATTCTGCAAGCTTGCCTCCTGGCCATCAGCTCTCAGTCCCTTTCGTTCCATGAATCTAGAGTCCTCAGCTGCTCCCTCTTTCCATATCCCCATCACTGCCTTCATCTTTGGTCCCACATTCCACTTGTGCTCTTCTCCCTTGATGGTCCTAAGGTCCTCTGTTTCTGGACTGTAAGATTAACTACTCCCCCGTTTTTGTTACAAAACTTCTACCTTTACAATTGTGAGAGTCTCAATTAGTCATGATAACAATTACTCACTATTAAATCATAAGACTCTTATCCCACCTATTTTCACCAGACTCATCTAGACAAGATGAAAACTATTCTCTGGGGACTCTATCTTCCCCTGCACACTCTGAAAGTAAACTCCCTCTTGAAAACTTGTAAGTCAGTCATTTTGTACCTTTATCACCCCCTCATTTTAGGTAGCAAATGTCTAAGTTGCCCATCCCTATTCACCCTGTTTACAGAGGGGATAGCATTGATACTCAATGCAAAGACTCCTTCCCTCTCTTGGTATTTTGACCTACTACTAGTATAGGTCAAGTTCATCATATTATAGCAATTGACCTTCAATTCCATTATCAAAAAAAAAAAATTTTTTTTTTTTTACTCGACCGCTAGTCAAAGTCTGATTATCTAGCCATCAAGGCAAGGTCAAATAGGTACTATCTGCAAGTTTGGGTGCTCTTGTGTGTCTCCCCTCACTTCATATCAGCTGGATGCTTCACTCTTAATTCTAGCCCTCCGTGGCTATGTCCTTGTCCATGGGCTCAGTTGTCCCCAAATCTCACCACACTTTGGACAAACCAGCCATTCCTCTTCTCTGTCTCTCATCTCCAGGTCAACAGGAGTCTATGGAATGTGGTTGAACTCAGCCCATTTCTTCATTGCTGCCTTTCCCCCTCTTGCACTCACCAGTAGACCAGTGTGGTTGCCAGCAAGCTTACATGCCTGCTTATGTGTTCCCTTTAAGTTTCAATCTTAGAGGTGGTGATTTGAACTGAAGGGACTTGATTGCTTGCCTTGATGGCTTCCTGGTGAACCACTTGCTTATTCTTATAGTAGCCAATCATACTGCCATTTTTTGTTTTGGGTTTTCCGTGCAGATCTTTCTTTGAAGATGAATCTTCTGTTGCTCTAGCTGTTCCAGGTCTGCTTGTCCTTTCTAGTGGGAATGCCCCACTTCATAAGGTTATGGATGGGGCTCAGGATTCCACCTAAGGTCCTATATACTGCAAAGCCTCCGCAATGTCCTATATCCTGCAAAGGCAAGTTCTAGAACCCCTTTTATGTATTCCTGTTAGGGATAGGCCATGCTGTGTTTTTTTGTAAGAATAACACAATCATCATTTTTGTTGGAATTTGTCATAGTTGAAAAGTGTAAATTAATTTAAGGCATGGATTATACATTATTTCCTTATATATGAACCTTAAACATAAAACAATACAAGAAATATCTAAGTTGAACTCAGTATTTTAAATTTTAATTATGTTTTAGGGGCAGGTGAAGAAGAGACAGGTAGGAAAAGCTGCTCTGTGAAAGTGCAGAAAAAGCAGACAAGGAGCTTTCACGGAACAGTGCCAGAGTTTTGGATCTTGTGTAAGGCTCTGGCACCAGTTTCCCATGCCCACCTGTGGAGAAGTCTGCCTGTGGAAGCAAATTATGATAATTTCTGAATAGATCCAGATGGCCTGGACTGAGATTGGAGGGCTGGGCCACAGTCAAGTGGAGGCAGTGACCCAGCGCTAGAAGCCATGGAGCTGTGTATCTAGAGGGAGAGATGTGATAGATTTTTCATCTTTCATTTTTCATTTTTCACGTTATCTTTCCTTTTCACCCCAATCACACCCTCACTGCCCAGCCCAGACGGCTTCAGGCAGGTGGGAGCACACCCCCAAAAGGGTCCAGCATTGCACTATCAGTTTTTCCCATGGCACAGAGAGGAGTCTCACAGGCTGCTTCTTATGACGTCTGACTCTGGGACCCAGCTCTAAAGTTGACCTGGGTGGGACCCTTTATCCCTGCCTACTCAGCAAAGGCTACTGGACAGTCTAGTACAGTTTTATTTTTGTTTTTCATTGGTGGTTTCTGTCTCTGCTTTTATATTGTTTCTGTTTTTGGTCTCACTATTTTTCTGGGGGTGGGCACTTTCTTGCCCTACCTTACCTAAGAAGAGACAGCAACTATGCTCATATAGCCAAGCTACAAGCATACCCTGTAATATCCCACCATCTGAACAAGAGCCAATACCAGCTTCTAAGCTTTACACTTGAAAAGGGAAGCCTATCTCCAGATCATATCCACCAGGAGACATTCGGTAAGCGTAACAACACAGCCACATATATCCATTTAAGCATTAAAAACCCACATAACTACTGAAAATGTCCAAGAAAACATAACAAAAGATCTCAACACATGTGCAAAAACAGAAAAGAGTAACTGAGACAAATGAGCCGGGGGCAGACACAGACTTTCTAGTAGAAGAGCAGGCTCTGGATCTGCCTGAGAAGGAATTCAGAAGAATGATATGGAAACAAACTCAAATGCTCCAAAAAGGGGTGGAAGAAAATAAGAACGAAGTCAGGAAAGTGCTATGGGAGCAATCAAACAAGATAGATACAGTATTGGGAACAATTCAAAACCTGCAAAATGAAGTCCAGATGATTAATAATAAAATACCAGAAATGGACAATACACTTGAAAGGAATGGAATTGAAGAGATGGAAGCCAGAACCAGTGAGCTGGAAGACAAATCTCTCAATACTGCTAAGATAGAAGAGCAAGCAGAAAAAAGGTTAAAAAAATCTGAAGAGAGTCTAAGATTCATGCTGGGTAACATGAAGAGGAATAACTTAAGAATTATTGGCATTCCAGAACAGGAAGAATCACAGAAGTCCACAGAGAATATAGTTGAGGAACTACTAGAAGAAAATTTCCCTAACATCTTGAAGGATGAGAAGATAAACATTCAAGAACCTGAATGAACCCCAGGAAGGATAGACCCCAAAAGAAAATTACCAAAACATATCATAACCAATCTCTCCAAAATCAAAGATGAGAGAATCCTAAAAACAACCAGGGATAAAAGAAGTATTACCAATAAAGGCAAGCAAATCAGATTAAGCTCTGACTCCTCAGCAGAAACCATGCAGTCAAGAAGGCAATGGGGAGACGTATATAAAACCCTAAAAGACAAAAACTGCCAACCAAGAATTGTCTATTCAGCAAAACTGTCAATCAAATATGAGGGTGCAATCAAAACATTCCAGGATAAATAGAAGCTAAGAGATTTTCTGAAAGCCAATCCAATGCTTCAAAACATCCTAAAGGGAGTTCTTTGGAATGAAAACCAGCAAGAACGGACAACAACCAGAGATTGACAGACATGGCAACACCACCTGGTACTCAGTCGAGAGATAGCAGAGTTCAGAACAGATCAAAATTACAGCAATGAATTCAGAGGACCTGTGAGGCCAACCAAAGATCAAAATATTAATAATATCTAAGAAGGGAAATATATAGGAACAGAGATCCAGCTGTTGAGGAAGTCAAATAGATTTGCAGGATACAATAGACTGTCTTAAATACAGGGAAAACTTAATAGACTATAGGGTTACTCCAAAGAAAATTAATACTTCACAACTTACCATGAAAATGAAGATCCAAGTAGAACAAAAGAACATTAAAACTAACAAGAAACTGACAAGAATTAGCACATAAAACATGAACCCAGCACAAGAAGGCATGCAAAACAAAGGAACGAAAAGCACCACAGAAAATTAACATAATGACAGCAAATAATCCATACCGATCAGTAATTACACTGAATGTCAATGGATTTAATGCCCAGTGAAGAGACAGAGAGTGGCAGAATGGATAAGAAAACAAGACCCTTCAATATGCTGCCTGCAAGAGACACACCTTACACACAAAGACAACAGCAGACTAAAAGTTAAAGGATGGAAAAAAATATACCAAGCTCACTACAATAAAAAACAAGCAGAAATGGCAATACTAATCTCTGATAAAATAAACTTTAAGGCAAAAACCAGCATAAGAGATAAAGAAGGACACTATCTCATGATTAAAGTGTCAATTGAGCAAGATGACATAACCATAATTAACATCTATGCTCCCAGTGAAAGAACACCAAGATATATAAAGCAAACCCTACTAGAATTGAAGAAAGAAATAGATAAATCTACAATTATAATTGGAGATTTTAATATGCCACTTTCCAAAAGGTATAGAACAACCAGAAAGAAACTTGACTAAATTACAGAGGAACTAAACAGCACAATCAACCAATTTGACCTCACAGAGTTGTACAGAGCATTCAACCCAACAACAGAACAATACACATCCTTTCCCAGTACACATGGGACATTCTCCAGAATTGACCATGAGTTAGGTCACAAGTCAAGCCTCCATAAATTTACAAACATCAAAATACTAAAAAGCATCTTTTCAGACCGCAATGCCATAAAACTAGAAATCAGCAATAAAAAGACCAAGGAAATAAAGTATTATAGATGGAAAATGTATAACACCCTGCTGAAAAGTGACTGGCTAATAGAAGAAATTAAATATGAATCCAGAAAGTCCCTAGAAACAAACGAGAATGAAAACACAGTATACCAAAATCTTTGGGACATGGCAAAAACAGTTCTGAGAGGACAATTTATTGTGATAAATTGAAGACTTGAACAGACCCATAACAAAAGAAGAGTTGATCAAGTCATCAAAAACTCCCAACCAAAAGAAGTCCAGGTCCAGATGGCTTCGCTGGTGAGTTCCACCAAACTTTCAGGGAAGAGCCGTCACCAATTCTACTCAAATTGTTCTAGAATATAGAAGAGGATGGAAAACTTCCTAATACATTTTATGAAGCAAGCATACCAAAACATCATACCAAAACCAGGGAAGGACATCACTAAGAAAGAAAATTATAGACCAATATCCCTCATGAGCATAGATGCAAAATTTCTCAACAAAATCCTAGCCAACAGAATCCAGCAGCACATCAAAAAAATAATACATCATGGCCAAGTGGGATTCATATCAGGGATGCAAGGATGATTCAACATTAGAAAAACAATCAATGTAATCCACCATATAAAGAAGAAACAAACAAACAAAAAACCACATGATCGTATCAGTTGATACAGAAAAGGCATTTGACAAAATCCAACATCCGTTCCTGATAAAAACTCTCAACAAAGTAGGAATTGAAGGGAAATTCCTCAACATAATTAAGAACATATATACAAAACTAACAGCCTACATTACTCTCAATGGAGAGAAACTGAAAGCCTTCTCTCTGCAAAGAGGAACCAGACAAGGATGCCCTTTGTCACCACTCCTATTCAATATTGTGCTGGAAGTCTTAACCAGAGCTATACAGCAAGATAGGGAAATCAAAGGCATCCAAATTAGCAAAGAGGAATTAAAACTTTCTCTATTTGCAGAGAATATAATCCTATACATAGAAAAACCCAAAGACTTAGTGAAAAAGCTGCTAGACCTCATTGGAGGATTCAGCAAAGTGGCAGGGTATAAGATCAACATACAAAACTCAGTTGATTTCCTCTGTAGTAACAACGACAGCACTGAAAAGGACATTAGGAAAGCAATATCATTTACAATAGCCACCCAAAGGATGAAATATCTAGGAATAAATGTAACCAGAGAAAGAAAGGACCTATATAAAGAAAACTATAAAACACTACTACAAGAAACCAAAAGAGACTTACAAAAATGGAAGAATATACCATGCTTCTGGATAGGAAGACTTAACACTGTGAAAATGTCAATACTGCCCAAAGCAATTTACACATATAAAGCAATCTCAATCCAGATTCCAACGACATCTTCAAAGAGATGGAAAAAATAATTTAAAACTTTATATGGAAAGGAAAGAGACCCAGGATAAGCAAAGCACTGGTTAAGAAGAAGAGCAAGGTGGAAATCCTCTCACTTCCTGATTTCAAAATTTACTACACAGCTACAGTGGTCTAAACAGCCTGGTACTGATGCAATGAAAGATACATTGATTAATGGAACAGAATTGAGAATCCAGAAATTAACCCATCCACATAGAGCCAGCTGATTTTTGACAAAACACCTAAGTATATTGCATGGGGAGGAGATAGTCTCTTCAACAGATGGTGCTGGCAGAAGTGGAAAGCAATATGCAAAAGACTGAAACAAGACCTTTACCTCACGCCTTATAAAAAAACCAACTCAGCATGGATTAAAGACCTAAATGTGAATCCCAGAATTTAAAAGGCCATAAATGAAAAAATAGGGACAAATGTGAGGGCTGTTATACAGGGCATACACAGACTACCAAACATTTTGACAATTACACAAACAAAAGTAGACAAAATACATGAATGGGACATACTAAAAATTAAAAACATATATGCATCAAAAGACTTCATCAAAAGAGTAAAAATGGAGCCCACAGAATGGAAAAATCTTTTGCAATGACACACCAGACAAGGGACTTATTTCCAAAATATATAGGCACCTACAACACCTCTACAAGAAAAGAACAAATAACCCAATTAAAAAATGGGCACAAGATATGAACAGACACTTCACCAAGGAGAAGATCCGGGCAGCCAACAAACATATGAAGAAATGATCACTAGCCATTGTTGTTGTTGTTTGGTGCCATTGAGTTAGATAGATGCAAATCAAAACAACAATTAGATATCATCTCACACCATTAGTAATAGCAAAGATCAGAAAAGTAGAGGACGATAAATGCTGGTGAGTATGTAGAGAGACTGGAAACCTCCAATATTGCTCATGGGATTGCAAAATGGTTCAACCACTCTGGAAAAGAATATGACACGTCCTCAGAAAGTTGGAAATAGAGATCCCTTATGATCCAGCAATTCCTCTACTTGGTATTTATCCACAAGAAATACGAGCCATAACACGAGTAGATATATGCACACCAGTGTTTATAGCTGCACTGTTTACAATAGGAAAAAGATAGAGATAGCCTAAGTGCCCATCTTTGGAAGAATGGATAAACAAACTTTGGTACATACATACACACAATGGAATATTATGCTACCTTGAAGGATAACAAGGAAGCTGCAAGCCACCGAATAACATGGATGAACCTTGAGGACATTACACTGAGTGAAATCAGTCAGTCACAAAAGGAGAAATACTGCATAGGACCATTACTGTAAAAGGTTAAGAAAAAGTACCCACACTAAAAGGGGAGAAAATAATTTTTGTTGGTTACCAGGGTGTATGGGGTGGTATGAGGGGAGGGAGGGGAAGGTGGAGCACAGGGTAAGGAATAGACAGAGCATAGTTTGGGTGCTGGGGGGTGCATACACTATAAGGGGAAGGGGAAAGCAAGGACAAGGGGAAAGGTAGATGGGAGAACAGTTAGGCAGGTTCACATGGGCTAAATAGGGCAGAGCTAAATAACAATGTAAGCACAACCGTGGAATAACAGGGCTTGGGGATACAAGGATTGAGGCATGGTTTAAATGGGTAAAAATGGGGAAATGATGTTAAGATGCTTGGCTGTCTTTTGAATCTTGGTTTCCCTTACCTACTATTGTAAAATAGACACATGAAGAGGATAGACAGGAATAGCCAGAAACATCACCGTAGAAAGCTTGTAAGTCCATCTTCAGCCTATAACTGATTGGAATACCTAAAATGGGGCTAGAACTTGCCCAGTGAAGGAGGCTACCCACAGAACCTTTGCACTGCATAAGACCACAGGTGGACTCCTGATCCCCATCCAGAATCTTCTGAGGTGGGAAATTTCCATTGGAAAGGACAAGCAGACCAGCCTTGAGCAGCTAGAAGAACAGAAGATACTTCTTGAAAGAAAGACCAGAAGGAAAAATCAAAATCAGTAACAGCAGTCTGAATGACTACTACAAGAACAAGCAATTTGTTCCCCCAGGAGCCATCAAGGCAAGTGGTCAGGTCCCCTCAAGGCAAACCGCCTTACAAGACTAAAACTCAAGGTGAATACATGACCAGGCATGTTGTCTTGCTGCTGACCACGTTGGTCACTGATAAAGGGAAGTGGGGGGAAAACAGCAATGAAGTTATGGGCTAAGTCTGACCACATTCAATAGATTCCTGTTAACCTGGATTGAGACCTGGTTGGCCAGCAGTATGACGAGAACTGGGGACTCGTGGGTTCAGGGGCAGGGACATGGCCCCAGAGGACTAGAGCAGAGTGTGACATGTCCAACTGATATGAAGTGAAGGGAGATGCACAAGAATACCCACACTTGCAGATAGTACCCATTTGACCTGGCTTCAATGGCTGGATGATCAGAACATGACTAGAGGAAAAAAAGAGTAACCCACTACAATTAGATGTACTTGACTTATGCTTGTGGATGCAGTATGGCAAAGGATTGAACAAATCTTTACAGTGAGGATCATTCCCACCCCCTTGGTACACAGGGTCGACAAGGATGAGTAACTTAGACATTGGCTACCCAAAATGGGGGTGAGGGGATGCTACAAAGGCAAGAAGTGACTGGCTTAAAAGCTTTCAATAGGGAACCTAGTTCCAGAGGGTACGGGGAAATGTAGAATCTCCACTGAGTTATTTCCAACCTGTCTGGATGGGGCTGATAAAAGGTGATGGTGATAAGACTCCTCTGGTTCAGTAGGGAATGATTGCTATCAGGACTGACAGTGAGTGTTGGAAAGGTAAAGGTAGACATTTTGTAACAAAAGGTGGGAAGTGGTTGATTTTGCAGTCCAGGAGTGGAGATCCCTGGAACCATCAAGGGAGAAAAGTAAAGTGTGGGACCCTATCCAGAGCAGCATTGACTTCAGGGACAGAGGCAGAGATGATGTGGAGAGAAGGAGCGGCTGGGGACCCTAGACTCAGGGAGGGAGACGGGCTGTGGGCTGGTGGCTGGGGTCATGTGTGCAGGGTGTACCCTTTGTTTGAAGATGCATGCAGGGGATTGTAATCATTGCAATGAAATGAAATATGATAGGGTGAATGTAAAGATAATGTTCTCCCATGTAAACTATCACATAATTCACAATTCACAATAAAACTTAAAAGAAAACAAAAAAACCAATGTTCTCCCATGTAAACTATCATTCAATTCACAATAAAAACTAAAAAAAAAAAAAGAAATTAGCTCCTCAATTCACAATAAAAGCTTTAAAAAATGTAATTAGCATTTGTCGTTTCATCTAATAAAGCGTTTGTGGCCTAATAAGTTAGAGCACTGTCTTTTATTTGTAGAATAAAAATCCTTTTGTAAGTATTAGTTTGAATTCTCTATTTACAGAGAAAAAACTGGGCAATAAATGCCTTGAGTATTAGAGGCAAAGTACTGTTTACAAAGTGCTTCAGTAGAGTGCCTGATTTTAATTTGAATTGTCAATTTCTGATAAAATATCCCAGTGTGTTATTAAAAGGAAATAATGTTTATCAACCATGTATGCTAACGATGGCACAATATATAATTTCCATTTTTCTAACTTTCCAGCAGAATAACTCAGCCTCATAATTCTAATCTTAAAACATGGTTGCTATTTAAGGTTTATTAAAAAGACCTGTTTTATGTATTATTATTAAAATGAGATCAAAGTAGCATATTTTTATATTTCTGACAATGTTATGGATAGTTAGTGACACTAAGGTTAATTAGTCTTCTAATATGTGATAGTATGAGTTGTTTATTTTTGGAATTTTAATTATCTTTTGAACATTCAAACTATGTACAGTACTTCATTTAAAAAATACTGTATATGTATATTATAAATTGTGAATATAAAATCTAACTTAATGGGAAAAAACAAGTGTCAATATAATAAATAAGCAAATTAATAAAAAAATAGAGAAGGAAGGAAAAGATGAAAATGAATGTCAGAAGAGACTCAAACCTGTTCTCCAGTGTAGAGATGCTTAAGCAAATGAAAGAAATGAGGAAGTAAAAGAGCCGAACAGAAAATTTCAAAGGGTAGCTCGAGAAGACAAAGTCAAGTATTATAATTAAATGTGCAAAAAACTGGAGTTAGAAAACCAAAAAGGAAGAGCAGGCTTAGCATTTCTCAAGCTGAAAGAACTGAAAAAAGAAAAAAATTCAAGCCTCGACTTTCCAGATAGAAGGATTCTTTGGACAAAATATTGAATGATGTTGTTGTTGAGTGCCGTGGAGTTGGTTCCGACCCATAGTGACCCTGAACAGGGTTCCCGAGGCCATAAATCTTTATGGGAGCAGAAAGCCTCATTTTTCTCCCGCAGAACAGCTGGTAGTTTCGAACTGCTGAACTTTATGGGAGCAGAAAGCCTCATTTTTCTCCCGCAGAACAGCTGGTAGTTTCGAACTGCTGATCTTCAATAGCTTCATATGCTTGTAAAAGTTGGACAGTGAATAAGGAAGACCATAGTAGAATTGATACATTTGAGTTACGATGTTGCAGAAGAATATTAAAAGTACCACAGACTGCTAGAAGAACAAATTTGGTTTGGAAGAAGTACAGCCAGAATGCTCTTTAGAATCCAGAATGGTGAGACTTCTCTCGTTCTTTGGACATGGTATCAGAAGGGACCAGTTCCTGGAGAAGAGCATCATGATAGGTAACGTGGAGGGTTAGTGATCATGAGGAAGACTCCCAGTGAGATCTATTGACATAATGGCAACAGCAATGGGCTCAAGCTTAACAACAATAGTGAGACTGGACAAGCCTGGACAGTGTTTAATTTTGGTGTGCATAGGGTCGCCTTGAGTCTTCGCTGACTTGTCAGCATCTAGCAACAACAAATGTCATTTTATTTCTTGATAGCTGCTTCTAGGATGTTGACTGTGGATCCAAGTAAAATCTAACCTTGACATCTTCATTGTTTTCTCTATTTACAATGATGTTATTTATTGACTCACTTGTGAGAATTTTTTGTTTTCTTTAATATAAATGTAAAACCCCAGAAAACCTAAACCAACTACCATCGAGCCGATTTTGACTCATAGCAACTCTCTACAGGACAAAGTAGAACTGCTTCTTAGGGTTCTCCTGGAGTGTAAATGTTTATGGTTCAATTCAGGTCACGTATTTTTGGCAGGGACACTAAGTGCTATTTCCTCTTTAGAGCTCTACATCATGCAACTTCTGATGTGATTTTGCTCCATTATTAATAAACTGGTATTTTCCTAAAAGGTAAGATTGAAAAGCTTTATTTCTCTGCTTAAATCCTACATTTCTTCCTTATTCTAGCTCACAACAACTACAATGATTTGACCTTGTTTCCTCATTTTAATTTCTGGACTCTTTTAAATCACACAATCTTTTCTTTCCTCCAGTAAGCCTCTGGGTCTATATAATGGTTCCATCAGCAATCCACATTCCATACTCCATCTCCCTTGCCTCAATGTGTGATTCTTATCTGACTAATTGCTATTCAGCTTTCGGTTTGAACATAACTTCCTCATAGAAACTTGGCTCAATTCCTCAAGATAGTAATAACCTTTTACCTGTCCGGTTTGTCGCAAATGATTTTTCCAATGTGTTTGCTTATTGATTTTATTTGTCTTTTTCTTGGGAAGATATTCTAAATTTTCACGCAGTTAAATGTAGTGATGTTTTCCACAGTGTGAAATTGGAACAATTAACAAAGGCGACTACAGAAGAATTGATGCATTTGAATTATAGTGTTGGAGAAGAATATTAAAGGTACCATGGACTGCCAGAAGAATAAACAAATCTGTGTTGGAAGAAATACAACCAGAATGCTCCTTAGAAGCCAAGATGGCTGGCTATACTTCTCTCTCATACAGCAAACATATTATCAGGAGGGACCAGTCCCTGGAGAAGGACATCATGTTTGGTTAAGTGAAGGGTCAGTGAAAAAGAGGGAAGCCCCAATGAGATGGATTAGCACAGTGGCAGCAGCTATGGGCTCAAGTGTAGCAGTGTTTCGTTATTCATAGTGCATGAGGTTGCTATGCGTCAGAACTGACTTGATGGCACATAACTATAGCAACGACAGATTCATAACAGACTGGATGATATTTAACAACCACCACCAAATTTCAAGTTAAGAAAAGTTTTCACATTTGCAAAATGGGGAAAGTGACACGCAGTAGATCACAAAATTTTGAAGAGGAGGAAATGAAATTAAGGATGCAAAAGGATCGGGCTTTGACCAAAAAAGCACACTGCTGTGTGGTCCATTCCGATTTATAACAGTCCAGCCTCAGAAACCCTGTACAGGTCACTGTGAGTAGGAACGACTCCACGGCACATAACAGCTGCTTCTTGGAAACCCTACGCAAGGTCGCTATGGGTTGGGATCGGGATCGACTCAACAGCACTCAACAATAACATCCTTTGGGTGTGGCGGTGTGGGTTAATGCACCAGACTGCAAAGACCTTTGAACTGCACAGTCCATGGTTCAAGCTCACATGGCGCTCCTCGGAAACCCTATACAGGGTTGCTAGGGATTGGAACTGACTTGATGGCACTTAACAACAATCCGTTTGTAGTTTACTTTTTGTGCACCAATTTATCTTAATGGTTTCAAGTCATTTTCATGATCTCCCATCAGCCTGAAGTATCAGTTTGCCGACAAACGCAGCAGATACTACCAGGCTGGCTGTGGCCGGGCTGCTGCCGGGGTGGGCGGAGCCGCGAACCACGCCTTGAGTGGGCGGGCTGCAGATTTGGCCCAACCCCTGCCAGGTCTGCCCCAAGTTCCTGTGGATCCCCGGCGACCCTGCGGACGCTGGTAATCTACCACATCTCTGCTCTCGTCCTCCTCTGACCTCCACCCGCGGGACCGGGACGTGAGTGCGGGCTTAGATCCACTGAGTCCCCTCGGGGAGGATGAGGCGAGGACACGGGGGGGCGCAAGACGCAGATGGGGAGAGCCTGGGTAGGGAAAATCCGGGCCCGCGGGCTCGGCGGCTGGGCCAATTCGGCCTTCATGCTGGGTGGACTCTCTGGGTTTCGCGGGGCAGGGACTTCACTCGAGTCGCTGTGGGTGAAGTGGGCGACCTTACGAGGCCTGGGCTGTGTCACCGCCTTCTAGAGGAGCCTCATGGCGGGATTCAGCGGTGGGGGGGTGGGGGTAGCAACCGCCTGGGCCTGGCACTTGCACCTGGAGGGCGGTATCCGGGATCTGCAGACGTCCCCGGGGGCAGGGTGGGTCGGGCCAGCAAGCCGGAGAAAGATGATTTGCCCTGCACCTTCCTCAAAGGGAGAGGGATCACTTCATGGCTCATACTCTGGGAAAGCGAATAAACAGAGCCACGACTTGCGCTTCAAAGCAACCAAGGCTTCCAGAAATTTCCAGGAGGGGTGGGAAGAGATGACTCTTGATTTTGGAATAAAACAAGGAGGACCTGAAGAAGCTGTTCGGCTCCAGCTCGAATTTATTCTATCTAGTGTTTTGGGTTCACCCGTTGTGGTGCAAACGCTAAAGCTAGGTGGTTCAAAGTCACCCAGTGGCTCTGTAGGAGAAGACCTAAAGATCTGCCACCTCAAAGAAGAGACTACCAAAAACCCAAACTCGTTTCCTTAGAGTGGAGTGTGACACCAAGTGAATAGAGTTTTTGTTAAGTACCGTGGAGTCGGTTCCGACTCAAAGTGACTCTGCACAGGGTTTCCGAGGTTGTAAATCTTTACAGGAGCAGAAAACGCCATCTTTGTCCCGCGGAACGGCTGCTAGTTTCGAACTGCCGATCTTGAGGTTAGCAGCACAATTCATAACCACTACCCTACCAGAGTTGTTGTTGTTGTCAAGTGCCGTTGAGTCGATTCCGACCCATAGCGACCCTGTATAGGGTTTCCATGGAGCAGCTGGTGAGTTTGAACCGCCGACCTTGCAGTTCAAACAGCCTTGCAGTCTGGCGCATTAACCCACAGTGCTACGAACTGCACTATTTGGTGTCCAAGGCTGGGGCCCTGCAGGAATAAAGCTCTGGACTGCAAGGTCAGTTTGAACCTCGAGGTTGACGGTTCAAACTCACCAGGCGCTCTTAGGAAACCCTATGCAAGCTTGCTATGAGTCGGAATGGACTCGACAAGTCTTTCCTGAAGCAGACTGCTGCGTTTTTCCGATGAAGCAGCTGATGGGTTTGTTGAACTGCATTTAACCTTTTGGTTAACAGCAGAAGGATCACGGAGTAGTTATACTCTGTCACATGGGTTCACTTACGAGTGGCAATCACCTCACTGGTACCTAACAACACAATGGGCATGTAGAGTAAGTGCAATTGCATTCAGTTTGTGGTGCTAGAACCTCTGGGAAACCTTCTATTAACATTGTGTTTGATTTTGTTTGCAATTTTTGCTTATCCTTGGTAATTTTTTCCTTGTTGCTTCTATCACAGATGATCAAATAGAGGGAAAAATGAATTGAACATAACAGTTATTGATTACTATGTCCCACAAACTCTGTGCTAGACAATTTTTGTACATACTAGGGTCCTGGTGTGACACTTTAAGATCAGCTCTGGACTGCTGGTGATTCAAGACCACTAGCAGCTCCTCAAAAACCCTATGCAGGCTTGATGTGAATTGAAACAGCACTTCACAACAGCAGTAAGAGTTTTTAAAAATACAACTGCATATTTAAGTAGTGTTGTCATGTACTGTTTTGTATATAACAATTCTAATGTTAAAGTTGAAATTCAAGTCTGCATAGTTTTATGGCTAGTGTAAATAATATTATTCTTTGAGATAAAACATATCTAGATTTCAGATATGAAGGCACTTCAAAAAGTTGTTCTTTTAAAAAAAATCTTAGCCATTTTTTCTCTCTCTTTTGGTTTTTAAGGTAAGACTGCATACTGGTAAGCTCTTAGATATGAACAGAATAAACATCCTCTACAAAAGAATTTCATTGGCCCCCCCAAACTTCTTTAAACACATTTAAACCAGCATAATTGGCCTAAATGAAGTTATCATAACCTTATCAAGCTGATTAGATTATGTCTGTTTTTGATTACCACTGTAGAAACTTAAATAATGTAGTTAAATAAAATCCACGGTACTTTCCTTTTGGTGGTAATGTCAGCCTCCTTTCAGGCAATCTTTTAATACATCTTCTATCAAATATAACAAATTATGTTTCATCTTGGTTGGCAATCCTTCCAAGTTAAAGAACATGAAGTGAACTGAGTCATGGGATGGAAGCTAGACTGCAGAATGAAGCTGTATTGTATTGCTAAGTGCCATCGAATTCCGACCCATAGAGACCCTGTATAGGATTTCCAAGGAGAAGTTGGTGAGTTTGAACCACTGACCTTGCAGTTCAAACGACTTTGCAGTCTGAGCCCGCAGCGCCACACCAGGACTCCACGGAATGAAGCTAGTGGTGGGTAAATTAGCAAAGTGCCCAAGTTTGTTGAGTACTTACTATTAATGGAAGTGATGTTTATCCTAACAAAAAGAATCACCTAAAAGATCATGCTTTTGATGAACAGTGGTGGTTTTGAGGTCAAATTGTCATTTAATTAAGTGGGCATCTTACCAAATAATTGAAGCTTTACAAGTTTATGGGAATGCTGCTCCACATTAAACAGAGGATCAAGCATTTTAAAGACGGTGGGAAGACCTCAAAGATGAGCTAAGAGGAAAGACTGTCAACCTTGATGAATGAAGAAATTTTGACTGAAGTCCAGAAATTGGTGGAAGAAGACCATAGAATAATCAGTGATGTGATAGCTACTGAAGTTGGCTTCTCAAAGGGTTTGACATTTTTTATTTTAAGTAAACGTCTTGGCCTCAACAGGCTTTTGGTTCATTGGGTGCCAAAAGCATTGTGTAAAGATTGGCTAGCTCAAAAAAGCTGATTATTTTATCAGTCTCTTAAGCAAGATCGAAGCTGCTGATGATTTTATGAAGTGAATCACAGCTAGGGACAAGTCTTGGATATATCAGTGCAATTTAGAGAGGATGGTTCAATCAAAGCAGTGGATTCTGAGGGGATTTGGTAGGCCAGTTAAATTGAAGATTCAAGGCAGATGTCAATTCAGAAGGTTATGGGGAGTTTTCTTGGATTCCAAAGGAATAATTTTGCTAGATTTTTTGAAGGATGTAAGATGATCATGGGAACTTATGGAAAAGTACATTGGTGAGAAAATGGCCAGGAATGTTCCACGTAGGAATTTTTTTCCAGCATGACAATTCACCTGCTCATTCTTCCAGGGTAACAGGTATGTCTTAGAGAATTCCTTTGGGAAACCTTACCCTGTCCACCCTGCAGTCCTGGTCTTACACCTTCAGACTACTCTTTGTTCCCTGAGCTCAAAGAACATTTCAAAGGAGCACACTTCAAGTCCTTCTAGCTTGCAAAAGTTGCTGTTTTGATGTGGTGTAAATTGTAGAGTGCAGAATTATTTGGGGAAGGTTAGAAAGATGTAAACATCACCTTCAGATGTACATAGACCTAGCTGGAGTAAATCTTGAGAAACAACAGCTGCACATTTTGATATTTTGGTTTAATGTTTATTTATTTTATTTTGTAGCAGTGCTTTTAAATTACCCTCATGCATCCATGAATAACTGCCTCCTTTGCCATGACACCCGATGAATTGATTGGTGCCTGGTTACCATTGCTGAACATTTTAACCAAAGATTCCATAAAAGAATGCTGATCAAAAGAGGCAGGGAATGTAGACTTTCAGGTTCTCATGAAATGCATACTTTGTGGAGCCATGGAGGCTGGATGAACCCTGAGATAAATTTTAAAACTTAAACCAAAAATATTCCATGAAGTTTTCTTAGAACCAAATAGTAGTTTACTTGTAAAAAGTGTTTGCCTTCAGCATTATACTCTTTTAAGATCTTTCTATACAGTATCCAAATGCCAATAGCATTCAAAAGATTAGGTAGAAACTTAGGAGGCAGTAAGTTTACAGTTAAGAGGGAGGAACAACTCAGAAAAAGGGTGAGAATGATTGCACAACTTGTAGAATTGTACATGAAGAAGTTTGGATTAGTGTATGTTTTTCTTGTGTATATTCTCAACAGCAACAACAAAAAATAAATTATATTCAAAAAGTCATTTAAAAATATAAATTTTGTGAATATCATATCAGTATGCGCTTCAAACCAACTTTGAAGTCCAGTGCCATACCAGGACTCCATGTCGCTATGTTGTTGTTATGTGTCGTGGAGTCGGTTCCAACTCACAGCGACCCTGCACAGGGTTTCCGAGGCTGTAAATCTTTACGGGAGCACAAAGCCTCATCTTCTCCTGCGGAACAGCTGGTAGTTTCAAACTCCTACCGATTTGTAACTACTATGCTACTATAGCTCCTTGATACATACAGTTCCTTTGAAAAATAGAGGAAAATAGTCCCTATGCCCATTGTCATCGGGTTGAATTTAACTAGTAGAGATCCTATAAGACAAGAGTAGAACTTCCTCATAGGATTTCCAAGCCTGGTATGGTACTGTGGGTTAATGTGCAAGACTGTGAAGCTGTTTGAAATGCAAGGTCGGTTATTCAGGCTCACCAGTCACTCCTTGGAAACCCTGTACAGGGTCGCTATGGGTTGGAATCAACTTGATGGCACTTAACAACAACAACAACACTTTTTTTTTTTTCCTTAAATGTTTTATTGTGAATTATGTAATAGTTTACATGGGAGAACATTAGTTTTACATTCATTCTATCGTATATTGTCTCATTGCCACGGTTACAATCCCCTCCATCCTATCCTTCCCCCGTACCCCCCAGGTCTTCAGCATACAGTCGCTCTCCCTCTCTGGATCTAAAGTCTCCAGCTGCTCCATTGCTCCACGTCATCATCTCTGGCTCCATTTCAGGTATCACTGCTTCTCTGGGTAGGGCCCTGCTCTCTGCTCTTCTCCCTTGATGGTCCTAGGGACCTCCGCTCCTAGACTGAAAAGTTAATCACTCCCCTTCTTGCTATAAAATGTCTACCTTTACATTTCTGACCCTCACAATCAGTCCTGATAACAATTATTCACTATTGTATCACAAGAGACCTGTCTGCATTTCATTGCATCAGCCCCGCCTAGACAGATTGAATACTACTCACTGGAGATTCTACCTTCCTCCAGGCCCTCTGGATCTAGGTTCCCTCTTGAAAGCTTGTAAGCCAGTCACTTCTTGCCTTTGTAGCCCCCTGCCCCTCATTTTGGGTATCCAATGTCCAAGTTGCCCATCCCTGTCTACTCTGTGTGGAGGGGGTGGGAATGATTCTTGCTGTAAGGAAACAACAACACTTTTTATGGATAAAGCACTAGACTGCAAGATTGGTATAACCCCCAAGGTGGCGGTTCAAACTTACCAGCCGCTCTTTGGAAACCCTATACAGGGTTGCTATGAGTTGGAACTGACTCGATGGCACTCATAACAACAACCATCTTTATGGAACTAGAATGCCACATTTTTCACCTGTGGAGTGGCTGGTGGGCTTGAACTGCCAGCCTTTTGGTTAGCAGCCAAGCACTTAATCATGGCACCACCAAGCCTCCCAAGGAAGTACTACATAATCATTTTAGCAATTGATTTTGAAATGTTTTCTTACCCAAATTAGATTATAATTTGGGTAAGAGGACATTTCAAAATCTTTGTGCCTGTTTCCTGTGAAAATTACTAAAGTTAGTATGGATGCAAGGCCCATTATAATTAGTCTACTTTTGAGCCATGCTTTTAGAGTTTAAGGTGACATTATGTGTTAAAAAAGATACCTACACCTGTAAATAGGAACTTGCCTGTTCACATGTTCATCTGTGTAGGCATCAGGAGTATTTAAAAAATCAAAACCAAATCACAACTGTTTTCTATAATTCTGTGATGTAAGCTCATTGTTGTGTCCCCATCATCTAGATTACTGCCTGATACACAGTGGGTGCTCTATAAATATTTGTTGAATGACTGTTGAATAAATGAGTAGTAATTTTGAAGTGTTCATGATTGGGAAACATAAAGGGGTTTGCCTGAAAGTTAAAGGCTGCTGAAATGCACGTGCTGCTGTTGTTAGGTGTCCCTGCATCAGCATCCACTCATAGTGACCCCCTCCCCAACACACACTCACACACACACTCACACACACCCACACACACACACACACACACACACACACACACACACATAACTAAAGGAAACACTGCTGGGTCCTATGCCAGTCTCACAATTGTTATGTTTGAGCCCATTCTAAGTATATCTGGCTCATTGGGGGACTTCCTCTTTTTCACTGCCTCTCCACTTTACCAAGCATGATGTCCTTTCCCAGGAACTGGCCTCTCCTGGTAATATGAGTACATTAGATGAAGTCTCACCATTCTCACTTTTAAGAAACATTCTAGTTTTACTTCTTTCCAGACAGATTTGTTTGTTCTTCTGGCTGTACATGGTACTTTCACTGTTCCTCACCAACACCATAATTGAAAGGCATCAGTTCTTCTCCAGTCTTTATTTGTTCATTGTCCAGGTTTCACATGAGGCTATTGAAAGTGTCATGACTTGGGTCAGGCACACCTTAGTCCTTAAAGTGACATATTTGCCCCTTTAACACTTTAATGAGGTCTTTTTCAGCCAATTTGTCCAATGTAGTATGTTGTTTGATTTCTTGACTGCTGCTTCCATGAGCATTGATTATGGATCCAAGTACAATGAAATCCTTGACATCTTCAGTGTCTTCTTCATTTATCATGATGTTTGTTTGTTTGGTTGTAACAATTTGTCTGTGAGTTAGTCGAACTGTGGTGGCTTGGCTTGTGTGTTGCTGTGAGGCTGGAAGCTATGCCACAGGTGTTTCAAATACTAGAGTCACCTGTTGTGGATTCCTGGGGTGTGGTGCTTTATAATAAACACTGGGCTACTAACCACAAGGTCGGTAGTTCAAGCCCACCAGCTGCTTTTTGGAAACCCTATACCAAGTCACTGTGAGACAACCACTCAATGGTATTTAATACCAGCACCACCCCTGGTGGACAGGTTTGGATAGGTTTCAGTGGAGTTTCTAGACTTAAGAACAGACTAGGAAGAGGAGTAGGCAATCCACTGAGAGACATTAGCCACTGAAAACCTTATGAATAGCAATGAAATGTATGTCCTAAGCAGCCATAAAATGAATAGATATAAAATCAAGAAATGTATAAATATCTCAACAGGCAGCGCTTGTTCAGTAATCAAACTTTTAAGGCTGCTGAATCAAGTAGGTTCAATAGTTGCAACTTTAAACTGAAGGAATCTTTATATTGTGTTTATCTTGAATTATGCAGGAGCATATAGTGACAAAAAGTGAATTACCTGTCTTGCCCAGTTGAACATCAAAGGTGTCCAGAGAAGGAAGGGGGAGCCAAGTTCTGCAAAGTGTGCATTTAGAATCAGGCATAGTGGATACTAAGGAGCTCTGGTAGCGTAGTGGTTACGAATCGGGCTGCGAACCTTAGGGTCAGCGGTTTGAAACTACCAGCCGCTCCGCGGGAGAAAGATGAGGCTTTCTACTCCCGTAAAGATTTACACCCTCGGAAACCCTGTACAGGGTCGCTATGGGTCGGAACCGACTCGACGGCACTTAACAATAACAACAACAACAATAGTGGATACTAAGGACAAGGATGAAGGTTCTGATGGTTGGACCAACTCTTGGAAATTTCTATAAGGTGGGAAGTTCTTAAAGCTCTCAGAGGGCAAGGAGACCCTCCTGGAAATCCAATCTCAACCGTGGATATGCCTTTATATAATTTCCAGCCCACTTGCTTACAAGGCTGACCCATATCTTAACCCAGCCCTTTAGGTGTAAAACTTTTCAGCTGAGCGTCTATGCAGCACTGCTGCTCTGATTTCTATCTGGTAGATTTTGATAAAAGATGATTCACTTTTTAAGTGTGTACATTATGGCCAGTTTTTCCAAGATACATACTTCATAAAGTGAAGCAATATTGAGATGTTGTCACTGCTAGTAACTTTTTCAACACCTCACTGACTGAACCTGTGGTGAACTATTCACCATAATCGGTGACATTTGTAAAATGCATATACAGTAGCCAAGGGATTTTAAAAGTAGTGGAACCTGAAACACAGGTTAAGTAAAACTCTATAGCCTGCTATGAACTGTAGAACAGACAAATGTATCTTTGGGATTCCATAGACAAGTAAGCAGCCTTCGTTGATTGCTCACTTTGTAGCAGTGAGCACAGGATAAAGACTGTACATATTTCATATTTTAAAGTCCTGGTGTGGCATTGTGGCATACAGCACGGGACTGCAAGGTCAGTTTGAACCACAAGGTCGTTGGCAGTTCAAATTCACCAGCTGCTAAATAGAAGAAACCCTCTACAGACAGGGTTGCTTTAAGTTGGAACCGACTCAACAGCACTTAGCAACAACAATAAACTAAGAGTGGTCAGCTGTCCATACATTTGTATTAACTTTTGTTCTCCCTCCTTTTGCAAGAAGTGGCCAGAAGCTTATTCCTTTTGCTGCCAAGATATGTACTGATAGCTTAACAACAATGTAAGATCCTGGAAATGGGAGTAAAATAATCTCAGTTATGACATTAGTCTGAACCCTGTGCTTTTTGTTAATGTGCATTATTTTTTCAAGTCATCTGGTGATAGGGTTCTTATTAATCTTGCAAAAGGGAAAGTGTACATTTAAAAAAATGTACTTCAAATATTACTTTAATGTCTGTTCTGATCAGGTTTTTAAAAAAGTATATTGCTTACATATCACTTACAATCTATCAGAGCTCTAAGAATGATAGAAGACAAAAACATTTTACTCTTTCCTTTGCCACCGCTTGCATGTTTGCAAGTTGATTGATTCTGTGGGGCCGTTTTTGGAGAGATGTCAGCTTCCGTCTTTAATATGAAGAGTTGTTTACATTCATGCAAAAGAGAAAAAAAATCATCATCTATATATCCAGGACTTACAGCATACACAAGTTTCTGAGTATATATTATTTGGCAGCATTCTGAAAATTATATTTAAAAAAAACAAAAAACAAACTAAGTCCTGCACTAAGCAAAGGGTGGAATCCTGGTGTGGCACTGTGGGTTAATGCGCTGAACTGCAAAATCTATGAACCTAAAGGTCGGCAGTTCAAATTAACCAACTGCTCCTTGGAAGCCCTATACAGGGTCACTATGGGTCAGAACTGACTTGACGGCACTGAGCAACTACAAGAAGCAAGGGGCACAATGAAATAATCCCATCTTCATTGATCCCTGCATAGTAAGGATCATCATTAATCCAATTTCCAATATGTGGAAATGGATCTAGACTTCATTTCTATGTCTCTATCCTTGTCTTCAGCTGCTCACAGTGCACCCACTCAGTCACAGTCACTGAGCTCACACGTTGGAAGGACTCCTTTCTGACTTACAAATAGGTAGACACCAGCCCCTGTTAGCTTTCACTTCCCCTGCAGGTTCAGTAATTCACTGAATCCACACACACAGCTCCTGGAGAGTAGACCATACTTCTTGTTGTCAGATGCCATTGATTTAGGAAAACTGACAATTACCTGTAGTCAAGACTAACTTTAGTAAATTAGTTTTGTGTAAATCCCTGGGATTCTTTTGTTCCAAATAGCTGTTTATAAACAAGGATTAGAAGGGTGCTTTGTGTCTTCCTAGTTTATGATAAGCCAACTATGCTGAGCCAGTTAAAATATTTTAATAGTTAATAAAATAATTGCTATAGTTCATAGAGTGTATTTATGTTATTGTTGTTAAGTACCTTCGAGTTAGCTCCCACTCATAATAATCCTGTGCACAATAGAACACAACACTGCCCTGTCCTTTGCCATCCTCACAATTGTTACACTTGAGCCCATTGTCGCCACCACTCTGCCAATCCATCTCGTTCGAGGTCTTCTTCTTTTACACTGATCCTCCATTTTACCAAGCATAACATCTTTCTCTCTGGACTGCTCCGTCCTCATAATAGGTCCAATGTATGAAGGACGAAGTCTCACATCCTGACTTCTAAGGAACATTCTGGCTGTACTTCTTCCAACACAGATTTGTTTGTTCTTCCAGTCTATGTATATTACTTTCAATATTCTTCTGCAACACCATAACTCAAATACATAAATTATTTTCCAGTCTTCCTTATTCACTAACTTTGACATGCATATTTTGTTATTGTTAGGTGCTATTGAGTTGGTACTGACTCATAGCGACCCTGTGCACAACTTAACGAAACACTGCCCGGTCCCAGACCAACCTCACAATTATTGCCATGCTTGAGTCCATTAGCCCATTGACGCTGCCATATTGCCAATCCATCTCACTAGGGGTCTTCCTGTTTTTCTCTGACCCTTTACCTTACCAAACATGATATCCTTCTCCAGCGACTGGTCCCTCCTGACAATATGTCTGAAGTATGAAAGACGAAGTTTGACCATCCTGGCCTCCAAGGAGCACTTTGGCTGCACTTCTTCCAACACAGATTTGATTGTTCTTTTGTCAGCCCATGGCACTTTCAATATTCTCCTCCAACACCATAGCTCAAAAACATCAGTTCTTTTATGGTCTTCCTTATTCACTGTCCAGCTTTCGCATGCATATGATGTTATTGAAAATACCATGGCTTGGGTCCGGCTCACCTTAGTCCTCAAACTGACATCTTTGCCCTTCAATGCTTCTTTAAAAAGGTCTTGTGCAGCAAATTTGCCTAATGCAATACGTCGTTTGATTTCTTGACTGCTGCTTCCATGAGTGTTGATAATTGATCCAAGAAGAATGAAGTCCTTGACAACTTCAATCTTTTCTCCATTTGAAAAGAATGTTGTTTATTGGTCCAGTGGTGAGGATTTTGTTTTCTTTACATAGAGATGCAATCCATACCGAAGGCTGTGCTCTTGGTTCTTCATCAAGTATTTTAAGTCCTCTTCACTTTGAGCAAGCAAGGTTGCGTTATCTGCCTATCGCAGGTTGTTAATGAGTCTTCCTCCAATCCTGATGCCACATTTTTCTTCATAGAACCCAGCTTCTAGGATTATTTGCTCAGCATACAGGTTGAATAAGTATGGCGAAAGACTACAACCCTGTTGCACACCTTTCTTAATTTTAAACCATTCAGTGTTCCCATGTTCTGTTAATACTGTGACTTGGCTTAAGTGCACATTAATCCTCAAACGGGTATCTTTGAACATGCTGCTATCCTACAATTTTTTTTTAAAGACCCGTTTTATGGGTGAAAAAATTGAGATTCAGAGAGATAATTTGGAAAAGTGAGCACAGTAAGTAGGGGAAAAGAAATTCAAACTAAACCCCTAGAATCAAAAGTATTCCTCTTTTTTCCTACTATTTGCTTATGCCAACCTTTAAGACAATATTGTAGTTGTTAGGTGCCGTTAAGTCATTTTTGCCTCATAGTGACTTTATGCACAACAGAACGAAATGCTACCGGGTCCTGGGCCATCTTTAAAATAGTTGTTAAACTTGATCCCATTGCTGGTACCGTTGTGCCAATCCATCTCATTGGATCTTCCTCTTTATTGCTGACCTTCCACTTTATCCAGCATGATATCCTTCTCCAGGGATCCCTTCCCCTGTAATTTCATTAATTCACTGAAACCACTCACAGAGTTCATGGAGAGTAGGCCATACTTCTTGATATCAGGTGCCGTTGATTTAGGAAAACTGGCATTTGTCTGTAGTCAAGACTGACTTCTTTAGTAAATTGGTTTTGTGTAAATCCCTGGGAATTTTACTCTTATTCCAGATAACATTAAGTCTGTTCCAACTCATAGTGACCCTGTACAGGGTGTCTGAAGCAGTGCATCTTTAGGGGAGTAGAAAACCTATTATTTCTTCCCTGGAGCAGCTAGTAGATTCGATCGGCTGATGTTGAGTCCAGTGCATAATCACTATACTACCAGGGCTTCTAGAGTTTTTGAGACTGTGAATCTTTATTAAAGCAAACTTTTTCATCTTTCTTTCACGGAGGAGCTGGTAGGTTTGAACTGCTGACCTTGAGTCCAGTGTGAAATAGACATTACGATGCTACCAGGGCTTCTAGGGTTTTTGAGGCTGTAAATCCTGATGAAAGCAGACTGTTTCCATCTTTCCCCTGCAGAGCGGCTGTTGGGTTTGAATTATTGGCATTTCAGTTATCAGCTCAACGCTAAGCCTACTGTACCACCAGGGCTCCTGGAAGGAACCACATAACTTAAATTGAACATTTTAGACTCTATTTCAAATATTATATCTTAGTTTTCAACTCCGCTGGCTTAGCTGTGGTATAATGTTGGTTCAGGAAGGTTAGGATGACCTGCATAATGATTGATATGCTTAGTATTTCTAGGGGTTGTTTGCATTTCAGAAGAGAAGTTGAAACCAAGAGATTTTCATAAATTTTCCATAGAACTGGGAAGCTTATCCAATTCTAGGAGCTACTTCTGTCTTCCTCTTCTTTGGGGAGTAAAATACTTTGCATCATACATTTCTCTGTTTGGTCGCTTAGCCCAACCAACACTTCCTGTTGTCTACACTCACAGGCTACAAAATATATATTTTAATTTCTCCTTTCATAATTGGTATATAAAATAATTATTGCTATTTAAAAATTGCATATTGTATACTAGATAATTACATAGAAAGGAAATGAAAAGAACATCCTCATGAATGCTGTTATTTTCAGGACTCTGGACTTGGATGTGCATGTAATTTCTTCCATTTACCTTCCAGTCATAATGGCTGCAGTCAGGGTCATTTTCAGGGGGAATGCTGCTAATAGAGGAAATAGGTTTTTTGGCAGCAGTACATTAATGTAACTGTAAGCAATTTGCTAAATAATCAGGCTTGCCTGTCATGTTGTTTTTGTAGCTCTTGTATGAGCACTGTTATGGGGGGAAAAATGCCCTCTGATGCACTGTCTTTTTGCTAAGAGACACAAAGGTATATGTATATATGTGTGCATTGTCTATTCCTGGAATTTTGAGGACTTTCTGGTTGCCGGTATGTGGTGGTCCCTGGGAGTTTCAGCAATCCCTGCTCATGTTAGTGATTGTCCATGTACCCTTCCCAAGTTCCAAGAGTGACACAAATTTTCTTGAATGGAATCTTATGTTAATGCTTTTCCCAAGAGCTTGAGTTCAGCCTGCATCAGCCATTCATCTGAAGTTAAGTGCTGTTGAGTTGGTTTTGACTCACAGTGACTCTGCATAGGGTTTCCCAGGAGTGGCTGGTGAGTTTGAACCATTGAGCTTGAGGTTCATAACTGACTTTGCGGTAGAGTACTTATCCCATAGTAGATGCAAAATTTGTTTGAAAAAGGTTAATTATTATGTTTTCTTTGATTGTAAATCTACTCTCGGTACTGAGTTAAGCTTGGTGTTGCTGACATGCCACATGTACACATCCAAACTACCTTATGCAAAGGGATAACATTTTGTAACTAACATTTCACATAATCTGTGTTAGATATGGAAAGGAAGATGACAGGCATATGCCAGACATAGGATTCATTACTCCATATTCACTTTTGTTTTATATTCTAATAACCTGCTGTATTATTAGTGTGGTGACTTGGATGGTTTGGAATAGTTAGGAAAATCATCATGGACTAGAATAATACTTTTTTAAAATGTGAAATGTAGAATAGACAGGAGAGGATCAGACCCTAGAATCAAGTAGTCTCAAATAGCTATAATATTTAATGTTTACTGAATAGTACTAGGCACTGTTCTAAGTGGGTTAAATACAAGGAGGCTTCAAAACATTCTTGGAAAAATTCCATGATCATTTTTGATTCTATTTTTCTGTGAACTTTTTGAGGCCCCCTCACATATTAACTCATTTCAACACTCCCAACAACACTCTCTGGTAGGTTAGCAGAAGTTATTATTTTTGTTTTGTAAATAAGGAAATAGAAGCATAGAGAGGTTAAGGTACTTGCCTAAGTCACTCAGTAAGTATAATAATTGGAATCCAAATAAAAACTCAGGGCTTGTGATTGGGGACAGTAAAAAGGAAAGGGATTTTGTCTTTTTTGAAAATTTACAGGAAGAAGAAGAATGTTTACCGGAAGAAGAATGTTATCAAATGTCTCCATTTGCTACATACTGGCTGAGTTCTTTTTCATACTACCCCACCAGCTGCTCTGTCATAGAAAGATGAGGCTTTCTGTTCCTTGAAGAAGATTTAAATGCTTGGAAACTATTCAGGGTCCCTGTAAGTCAGAACTGACTTGATGGTACTTAACAGTAATAACAATACAGAGGAGAGGGATGCTTCAGGGATGAGTACTGTAGCTTTAAGAAAACAAAGGACACCTCATGGAGAAGCTGGTGGGTTTGAACTGCCAACCTTGTGGTTAGCAGTCCAGTGCTTGTCCTACAGTGTCACTAGCACCCTTTGTAAATATACTAAAATGCATTAAGTTGTATA
>NW_006408549.1:20158046-20169739 GCF_000296735.1 Chrysochloris asiatica | reverse complement strand
AAAAACCCAACTTAGCACCTTTTCTTTTTTCATGAATCATGGTGAAAAAGAATGATGACTATATTAACATTAACACTGACAGACAGAGTGCATGTTCTCTACTATTGACTTGTACTACGGAAAAGAAACATCTATTCTTCTGAATTGGGTAGGAAGAGAACATGCTAATTTGGGTGCTAAGTTCTGTTGTTAGCTTGATAAAGAGATCTAGACACTATAGACTTACGACATTTAAAAAGAAATCATGTCATGTCACCAACAGCTTGAAAACTTGAAGTAGCATCTTATTACCCACCCACTGAGGTGGCCCACCACTGAGCTCCTCCACCTGACACTTGAAACTTGCCCTTCTCCTTGCTTTCCCCTCATGAATGTCTAGCTTCTGTGACCTACATAAGGTACCCTCTTGAGCTGCTCCATTTGAGTACTTCAAAGTTCAGGCAGTATCCAGCTCACTTGTACTCCTACCTCTCCCCTGACTGCTTCATAGATTTCTCCTTGCTGTTAATATCTTATGCACTTGTCAGTATCTGTATTCTAGAACATAGCCAAATTAATGCTTGTAAAGTGTCCAGGAAAAAACCAGTTTGACTTCTTAACATTGGTAGTAAAGGAACAGAGTAGTTTTAGGTTTACTACAATATCCCTGATTAGGGGACTTAGGAAGCAAATTAGGGATTTGTGAATTTTGTGTTTATTAAGGAACACATAACTTTGCCTTTAAAGGGAATTTCTAGCTACAACTAGGACTACATATCTACCTCATTATTCTCAGTCTCTTGTAATTGAGGCAATTTAAACACTAGTATTGATTTTTGACATACTTGAGGATTTCTGCTGTTTTCAGAGTCTAACAGAGTAATTAAAGAGATTTTGTAGGACATGAGGTGGTTTGGGGCATCAATAAAGGGCTCTTGGAGTCCTGGTGTGATGCTGTAGGGTAAGCACTGGACTGAGAACCGCAAGGTTGGTGTCTCAGATCCACTAGCCACTCTTTAGAAACCCCATACAGGGTTGCTGTGAGTTGGAACCAACTTGACCACACTTAGCAACTACAATTTGTGGCGCTGTGGATTAACATGTAGGGCTGCAAGGTTGGTTTGAACTGCTAGGTCAGTGGTTCAATCTCACTAGCTGCTCCTAGAAAACCATATACAGGGTTGCTATAAGTTAGACCCAATTACACGACACTTAACGACAACAGTGGTGGTGGTGTGCTTTGAAGTCAGTTCTGACTCATAGCGACTCTGCATAGGGTTTCCGAGGCTGTAAATCTTTACGGGAACAGAAAGCCTTATGTTTTTTCCACAACAATAGTAACCCTTATTATTTCTGACTTGATTAGGTGTATTGTACAGCTCAGAAATCATCCTGTCATATTTAAATATAACAGTATGATGAGTGGATTTATTCTTCTTGACCCAGAATTCTGGTTAAATCTCAAATTGGAGGTCAGAAAATGTTAAATAATCCCCATTCTAAGGTGTGGTGTTGTAGGATAAGGACTGTACTGCTGACCTCAAGGTCGGTGGTTCAAACCCACCAGCAGCTCCTTGGAAACCTATACAAGGTCTGAGTCAGAACTGATTTGACAGCACTTGACAACAACAAGAAGAATATTTGCCAGCAGCTTTGAGGGAGGAGTTATTTTCCCACAACCATCATCAAGCCCACTTCACTCTAAACAAATGGCTCCGTGAATCTTCTACTGGAGAACGTGCTTTCTTTTTCTGTTTCCTGGTATCACTTGGAGTCCTTTACTGTCTGTCCCTGGGTTTAGGTAAAACAGTTTATCTTTGATGCTGTACTCCCCCCTCCCACCCCAAGGTCAGCCCCCATCAAACCCTCTCTACATTATCCAATCCTCTTCATAGATCAGTTGGCATTTGCAGAGGGGTGGGGTCTGTTTGTGGTGGGTAACTACCTCCTAGTAAGTCACTAGGGAAGAGAACACTAGCCTGTTTGTTGGATACTTTGTAAAACTAATTTGTCAGCTTTATCAACATGTAATCTAAGAAGCCCAGAATCAGTTTGCACCTTTAAACCTGTTAAATCTGTTTGTGTGGAAGTAGCTCAGTCATCAATAGCTTTTAAAACTCCCGAAGTAATTTTAAGAAGCAACCAAGGAGTAGTTGAGACCTTTTACTCCTCCTAATTGGATCGTAGCCACAATTCTTTTTAAAGAGTAAATATCTCACTCAGTATCTTTTTTGTTGTTGTTTCTCTTTTTGTACTTTTTATTGTGAGTTGAATGAAAGTTTATAGGCATGATCAGTTTTATTGTCAACAAATAGTACACTTTGTTTCATTTCAATGATTACAATTCCCTTCCTGCAACAGCAGCTATCCAGCTACCTCCCTGTGGTCCCTATTTCCATTCCACTCCACTTCCCATTCCTTCTCAACTTTGTCCCCAGGTACATGGTGCCTTTTTGATTTTGAATAATTGACCATTCCATCATTCAAAGTAAGCACACTTTACTCATGTTGTTCTTCCTTCTACATATCTGTGCACTGCTTGGCTGAAAGTTGGACCATGAGGATGAGTTCCTTTCCAGACCTGGGGTTGTACGTCCCTCCAGTCTCTTTCTGAACAATAAGCCAGGTCTTTCTCACGCTTTCTCTCTTTTTTAAAAAATAATTTTGAATTTTGTTCTGTCACTGCTTCTTTTTAAAAAGATTTTGTTGTGCATTTAGTGATAGTTTACATGGGAGAACATCAGTTGTGCACTCATCCTATTGTATTTTGTATCATTGCAATGATTACAATCTCCTCCAAGTATCACCATTCAACAGTATTTGCTTCAATTCCCACTGTTTTGTGTGTGTGTGTGTTTTTGATGTACCCCAAAACACTCAGGAATATATATAATAATTTAAACAACCAAAGGGCATATTCTGCAAGCCTGCCTCTTGGCCGCCAGCATACAGCTTTTATCTTTCCATGAGTCTAGAGTTCTCAGCTGCTCTCTCTCTCGATGTCCTCATCTCTGCCTCCATCTCTGGAGTTGCTGCTTCTCTGGATAGGGTCCCACATTCCACTAATGTTCTTTTCCCTTGATGGTCCTAGGGTCCTCTGTTCCTGGACTGTAAGATTAGTTACTCCCCCCTTTTTTGATACAAAACTTCTATTTTTACAGTTGTCTCACTCAATATCTTATTAAATAAACAAAAAATACAAATGCAGTTAAATCTGTTTTATTTTGTAACAGAAGGTTTTGTCAACCTTTAAGTGAAGGATCGAGATTATTATTAGACTTTTTCTGAGAGGTAAAATTTCCAGTGAGGTGAAAAAATTAGTATTTCTTTATTTACCATCTTCAAAGCTGCATTTTTGTATCATATAGTAAATGCATTTTGTCCCAGCAGGACAGTCTGACTGAAACAAGATCATTGGGATGGGCTAATGGACCCCCCAAAAGTAGACACAAACCCACTGTCAACGAGGCGATTCTAATTCCTAACAACCCTAACATAGCAGAGTAGAACTGCTTCATAAGGGTGCCGAAGCTCTGCATCTTTGTCGGAGCAAAAAGCCTCATTGTTTACTTGCAGAGCAGTTTGTAGCTTAAAACCATTGACCTTTTGGTTAGCAGCCTAACTTATAACACAGTACACCACGAGGACACCAAAGAGCGTAGAACCACAAAGCACATATAACCAACAGTCTCATTCTAGCAAATTCACTCTGTTCCTATTCCTAAGATTCATGGGTTATATGAATCTGTTTTGTTGTTACTGTTAAGTGCTGTTGAGTCAGTTCCAACTCAGCAATCCTGTATAAGGTTTCTGAGGAGTGGCTGGTGGGTTTGAACTGTTGACCTTGTGGTTAACAGTCCAGTACTTATCTCATAGCACCACATCTAGCTTTTTTTTTTTTTTCAGAATGAGTGTGTTTCTAAAGACCCCATTTAATTGGTTTTTTTATTTCATTGGTTTTTTTCACAGCTCAAGAGATGGCTGCCCAGTGTGTCACAAAGGTAGAGCTAAATATTTCCTGTGACAATCTTCTGGATACAGATGTAGGGTCCAAATCAGATCCTTTGTGTGTACTGTTTTTGAATACGAGTGGCCAAGAGTGGTATGAGGTAATATCAAATATTCTACTTGAAAATAATCTGAATTACTGTTCAAAATGATAAAGAGTTTATTAAGAATGTTAATGAAATCCTCTTATCTGTTAATGTATTTTCCAGGGTAAGGTTGTTCTAGATTGTGGAATTCTTCATACATATGTAGAAACTTCCTGTCATACTTTTGTGTATAGAGTGCATAGATTAGATTCCAAATGCACCTTGATCTGAAGAATCTGTTTGTTTTTCTATGTGTGTATAGGTTGAACGCACAGAAAGGATTAAGAATTGCTTGAGTCCCAGATTTTCTAAGACATTTATTATTGATTATTACTTTGAAGTGGTTCAGAAGTTGAAATTTGGGATTTATGACATCGACAACAAAACTATTGAGCTGAGTGATGATGACTTCTTAGGAGAATTTGAATGTACCCTGGGACAAGTGAGTATAAGTAGCTGCTGTACTTTAGTTTGTCTAAATTTTAGCCAAAAGATTAAATGCTTTTAATAAGTGTTCATTAGTTTAACTTCAAAATTGAAAAACATAAAATCCTTTTAAAGACCAAGTTCATATATAATAGACATGGCTGACTCAAAATTGTACTGTAATTTATCTTATTTTTCAAAAAGATTGGGGCTATGTGCTTCTGGCAAAGACTGTTGTTATTTCTTCTGTACAAATGATGTTTCGTAAGACATTTCAGTAAATAATACCGTTGCTCTAGCAACTCTATGTGCTGTTTACAGTTTGGTATAATTTTGTTCATATATTGAAGTCATGAATGTTATCAGTGTAACTGTAACTTCTGTATAATTCTGACTGAGGAGCATGACTGGTGCCTCTTTACTCCTGATGCCACCCACCACACCTTTACCCTTCTTGCTTCTTTTTAGTTATAATTATATCGCTTTAAACCTTAACCCCCGCATGGTGAGCTTTCTCTGACTCCCTAGTAGAATAGTTTGGGGTACCTCCCCAGTGTTTACCTGACACACTCTTGCTTCTTCCCACAACACTCACCATATGTTCTTGAAGTTGCTTAATTATCTTATTTCCCAGAATGTGACCAACTTGGTCAAGGTAGGTCTGTAATTTTGGCTCATCATTTTGATCCTAGTTCAAAGTTTGACTTGTAAGGTGAGAACTTAACCATTTGTGTAGATTGAGGAAGACTTTCGGAGGGAAGAGTTCAGTTTTTTTTGTTTTTTTTTTTTAATTGAGTAACATGTTTGTCTTTTATGAGCTTATTTTTCAGGGTTGATTGTTTAGTGACCATGACTGTTCTTAATATGGAAATTGACTGGTTTTCGAATGCTTTAAATAGTGTCAAAGACAAAATTAAGTGGTTTTTTTTGGGAGGAGGTGGGGAGAACAGTGAAGTTAAATGACCAAATTTTAATGATTTTTAGTTTTTTTTTTCTTTTGAGGTTGTAAGTGCAGACTTCTAAGCTCTTCATGCCACTGGCAACCCAATTTCAATGAATTTGAGACACCTGTTCGGAAGTACCTACGTTTGCAATATTATTTTAGTCAGAATGATACTTTGTAGGGATTGAATACTGAAGTTGTGTGTCATTTGAAAAAGTTGTCCCATTTATTTAGTTTCACTTCAGTGATTTGCATTTCTGATGAGAATCTGGCCCTCTTTTTTCATTACATGAAAGAAGTTAAACTTTGAAGTAGTTAGTAAAGAAACTAGCTGGTTGGGAGATGGTATCTGCCAGGGAAAGCTCTTTGAAAATCTCTTGCAGTTGGCTTTATGTATTTAGTTACATTTTAAATGTTTAAAGATTTTTTTTTTTATTTTAATAATCTGTAAATACTTAAGGAATGAACTTAATGTTTTCTATTTATTAGGATTTTATGTGAAGTTTATCATTTTTTTACTTTGAAACCATGCAGTTTAAAAATTCATGAAGTGAAATTTCTGTTTCCAATTTAACAGATTGTTTCGAGTAAGAAACTAACTCGACCTTTGGCACTTAAAAATGGGAGACCTGCAGGAAAAGGGACCATTACGGTAAAATAAGATGCTTTTGTTTATCTTTTTAAGTTTCCCTTGAAAGATCGGGCAAGAAGAGAACATACTAAAACTGTTCTCAACAGGTGAACATGTTAGAGCTGTGCATTTACATTTGACTCATATGCAGCACTTCCATTCCACCGTTGCTTTATTATGGTCATAAATGCGAATTATATTCCATCAAAAAAGACAGAAAGAGAAAAATAAAGTATAAAAATTCCTTCTTTTAGTTTTAAAGTTGGAGTCTTGAATGGACATTTTAGGGTGACTACTAGACTAACTGCAAAGTTGTTGGTTCAAACCCATCAGTTACTACTCAGAAAACATATACAGGCTCACTGTAAATTGGAACCAACGTGATGGCACTTGATATCAACAGTAGAAGTCCAAAGAGCCTTGGTGGCCCTGTGGGATAGGGATATAAACCCGCCAGCTGCACCATGAGAGAAAGATGACTCTGTTTGCTTCCACAACGCTGTACAGTCTCAGAAACCCTAAAGAGGGTTACTATGGGTTGGAATTGACTCAATATAGTAGGTTTAGTTTGTTTTGGTTTTATAGAGGTCAAGTGCATCTTGGTGATGCTTGCGTCTTCGCCATGGAAGGATAAATTCCTAAGAAATTCCTTAATAATATGAATAGATCAGTTTGGCTTTCTGCAAAGCAAGTATCAGCCTCTTGGTGTGATAGATATGTTCAGTAATAACATTTCAGACATAACACGGCCATGGAATCCTCTCAACTCCTTTTTCTTTTTTTTTGAATAGTATTTTATTGGGTTTTAGGTGAAACTTTGCACTGAAAATTAGGTGTTTTTTTAAACAAATTTTATAAAATTGTACCATGTCATTTTGATTATAATTTTCATAATATGTAAACATTCTCATTTTTTCCCATTCTCATCTGTTTCCATTGATCCAGCTTTCCTTCTCCTTGCCTTCTCATCTTTACTTTTTGGGTAAATGCAGACTGTTTTGTTCATATAGTTAATGGTTTAAGTGAACATATTATTCATGGTGGTATTGTTTGTTTTATAAGTCAGTCTATTATTTGACTACAAAGTGACCTGCAGTAATAGCTTTAGTTCTAACCTCAAAGAGTATGTAAGGGCAATAGTCTTGAGGGTCTCTCTAGTCTCTATTGGTCCATTAGACTTGGACATTTTTAGGAATTTGAGTTTTGTTCACATTCTATCTGGGATCTTCTTTTATCTCCTTAGTCATAACAGTTGATAGTGGTAGCTTGACACCATCTAGTTCTGGTCTCAGGTTACAAGTTACTTTGACTCACGTGGACTTTTAGTTCTGTAGACTAGTTTATTCTTTGAGCCTTTGATTTTCTTCATTCTCTTTTGCTCCAAAGCAGAGACATCAATAATTGTATATTCTAAACACCTAAACCACTTTTTTTGTACTTGCACTCTGTGGTTCATTCCCCACCCACATTTTTCCATCACTGATTTATTGGCCTGAGGCAAATGAATATATGCATTTATCATTTTAGATATCAAATTATTTCATGCCCATCTATTAAGTTTGTCATATCTTGAGATTCTGCCCATGTAACCCCTGCATGGAGTGGTGGTGTGTCTGAAGGTGGAAGGAAGTCTGTGTCTACCTGAGCAGCAGCCATATTGGAGAGATATGGTGATTATACAGAATTTTTTGAGCACTTGTATTGCTCTGTTTTAGAGTTCCTAAGTCATGAGAATGTTAGGGTTATTAACATTCCTGAGATAGAGAACATACCAGTAGTTAGCTTTATTGCTCTTGGGTATGATTGCCTGGAATTTATTTTTAAGTAGAGCAAGTATTTCACTTCCTTGGGATGAAAAAAATTGATCTATTTCAGTTTTTGAGAATTCTCTAGTTAAAATTTACTTATGCTTATCACTGTTTGTAGAGCACTTAACAACAATAGCAGCAGCTAGTGTTAAGGGCAGTCCTGTATAAAATTTATCCTCCAGTCTCCTAGCTTTGAGTTTTCTCTGAGACTGGAGAAGATCCAGTGTGGGCAATAATATTAACAAAGGAATTTGCATAATGCAGATTTGTCATATTTTGAGAAAATAATTCACACATATGATAGAGATAAAGGTAAGACTTTTTTCCCTTAAAGTTTTATTTGTTGTTGAAAATAATGCACAGCAGACTATGCACCAATTCTGAATGCCCAATTTAGTAGCATTGATTGCAGTCATTGTGCAGCCATTTCAGTCTCCTTTCTTGAGTTCTTCCTCTCTTGGTAATATAAACTTAATGACCCCTAGGCTTCTTATCTATTTTTGAGTTCCTGTTGTCAGTTTGATTCCATATTGTTGTTGTTAGGGGCTGTTGTGTCGGTTCTGACTCAGGGACCCTTTGCATATGGAATAAGACACTGCTCAGTCTATTGTGGTGACGTTTAACCCCTTGTTGCTGCTACTGTGTCAGTCATCTCATTGTGGGTCTTTATCTTTCTCATTGACCCTTCACTTTACCAAGCATGATGTCCTTCTCCATGGATTGGTCACCCCCTGACAACATGTCTGAAGAAAAAGAGATGATGTCTTGCCATCCTTGTTTTAAGGAGCATTCTGGCTGTACTTCTTCTAATAAAGATTTCTGTGTTCTTCTGGTAGAACATGGTACTTTGAATATTCTTTGCCAATATCATAATTCAAATGCATCAATTTTCTATGCCTTTCTTACTCATTGTCCAACTTTCACGTGCACATGAGATTATTGGAAATACCATGGCTTGGGTCAGGCGCACTCAAACTCAAGACATATTTGCTCTTGAACACTTTAAAGAGGTCTTTTGCAGCAGATTTGCTAATTGAGTACAGCATTGGATATAGATAGTTCATAAGAGAGCATAATGCTCAAGGCAGACCTTTTTACTAGCTATGCTAACTTTAAGACTTCAGGTGGTACTTTTCATTTAAGGGTTAAAGATGATCTCAGGACAACAGCATCAGGGTGAACCTTTCTTTTCTTTTCTTTTTTCCAAACCTTTCTTAATGGCATCATTTTCTTACTAAAAGTTTGGAATCTATTTATTTGTTAAAGAACCCAGGTGGTATTATAGATAAGCAGTGGACTGCTAACTACAAGATCAGTTCAAACCCAGCAGTCATTCTGTAGGATAAAGATGAAGCTATCTGCTTCTGTAAAGATTTACAGTATAACTCAGGATCTACTCGATGGCAGTAGGTTTTGGTTTTGATTTATATATTATCAGACAGTAGAATACATCACCTCATAAGTGTATCAGAATTTCTGAAACATTTTTCTTTTATTACTTTACCTACTTATAGATTTCAGCTGAAGAAATAAAGGATAACAGAGTGGTCTTGTTTGAAATGGAAGCAAGAAAACTGGATAATAAGGTAGGTAGTTTATAGAGAGTTCAACAAGGATGTCAAGCTTTTCTTCATACTGATTACTTTGCGTGAAAGTAGTCAGTTAATATTATGAGCTCCATCTTTGTGGGCATTGGTTAGTGCGTCAATTATTTCCAAATCTGTCATTCTGTCTGTGTGTGTGTGTGTTTACACAGAACTCCTTTCCCTTTACCTCTCTCCTGTAGATAAAATTAGAGGATTTGTCTAGCTTAAAAGAGGAATTGATTACATGTGCTAAGGTTACTGTAAAAGTTATGTGAGAACATTTAGTAGGATTACCTTTAGGAAAAAAACACACATAAAGCCCATGTTTATTCATTATAGGTCATTTAGTCTGTCTGCATCCAAAAGCCAATATTTTATTTTTGAAGGATTAACAGCATATGAAGAGTATTTAAAAACTGACTCCATGGCACCTAACAACAACAACAGCATGACAAAATATTGAATGATGTAGAAAGCATCAAAAGAAGATGGAAGAAATCACCAGTCATTGTACCAAAAAGAAATAGTTGATGTTCAACCATTTCAAGAGGTAACATATGATCAAGAGCCAATGATACTGAAGGAAGAAATCTAAGGAAAGGCATTAGCATTGAAGGCATTGGCTAAGAACAAGTCTCTGGGAATAGACGGAATACAAATTGAAATCTTTCAACAAACTTATGTGACTCTGTGGATACTCACTCATCTGTACCAAAAAATTGAAAATAGCTGCCTGGCCAACAGATTGGAGGAGATCCATATTTGTGCCCATTCCAAAGAGAGATGACACAACAGAATGGGGAAATCATTGTACAGTATCATTAATATGATATGCAAGGAAAGTTTTGCTGAAGATAATTTAAGAATGGCTGCAGCAGTACATTAACAGGGAACTGTCAGAAGCTCAAGCTGGATTCAGACAAAGATGTGGAACAAGTGATATACTTGCTGATGGCAAATAGATCTTGGTTGAAAGCAGAGAATAAACTATAGGCTCTTAGTTGTGTGGATCATGACAAGCTATGAACAACATTGTGAAGAACGAGTATTCTGGAACATATAATTGTGCTCATAAGGAACCTGTACATAGATCAAGAGGCAGTTTTTCAAACAGCAAGGGAACACAATGTTTAAGATTAGGAAAGGTGTGCACTAGGGCTATATTCTTTCACCATACTTTTTTTTTTTATTCAATCTGTATGCTGATTGGAAGAAATAATAAAAGACCACATGGACATAAAAAAAAAATAAAAAAAATAGAACAAGAGCAGACTACATATCTGCCAGTAAAATGACAGAGTAGAACTGCCCTGATAGGATTTTCATGACTGTAAATCTCTCTGGAGACAGACTGCCACATCTTTTTCCTATGGAGTAGCAGATAGGTTCGAACCACCTATTTTTGGTTAACAACTGAGTGCATTAACCACTGCGCCATCAGGATTCAGTTACCAATGCAGAATGATGCAAAATGTGGCTTCATATTTACTGCAAAAAGGAAGGAAAAGCTTTTGTTCTGAGGTTTAGAAAAACCAGTTCAATTCACACAATCCATTTTCTCCTTAAATTCTGAAATGACCTAATGCTCATTCACTAGTGAAGTATGCTGGAGGAATGATTTTCTGTTGGTTTGTTTCACAAGGTGACTTCACAGACAGGCATCTCACTTAATCTCAAAACACGGGGCAGACTTCTTAGTGGATGAGCTTATATTATATGAGTGTTCATTTTTGTGGATAGGCTTGAATGAGATTTGGCCTTTGGAGGAATGTATTTCAGAAGATGGAGAATATATTTTTTTCTCCCAGAAAGCCATAAAAAAAGGATTTAGTCAATTGTTAAAGTAGGCAATGCAAATGGTAATAGACATGGCAGTGTCAACAATATCTGCAATTTGGCAGTCACGTATGATGCCCAGCTGAATCAGTACATCCAGAAAAGTAAATATCTGGTGGGGAACCCAAGAAAAGAAGAAGAAAAGCACAATTGCCATGATAATCTTAAAAATATCATCATTTCTTGGCTTGTTCTTGTGATTTTCATAAGCCTTCTTTAGGGATTTTAAAATAAGAATGTAACTTGTAAGAATGATCAGAAAAGGAAACAGAAACCCCAATATGTTCTTAGTTAGGCCCAGCCCTATGGGGGAGGGTTGAATTTTGGGATTCATAATGGTAGCTCTGGTAGCGTAGTGGTTACGAATCGGGCTGCGAACCTTAAGGTCAG
>NW_006408549.1:20143608-20157936 GCF_000296735.1 Chrysochloris asiatica | reverse complement strand
AACAACAACAACAAATGGAAAGCACAAACTGTGATATATGTGTTCTCAATGAAAAATATATTTTGGTGGATTACTGATGGCAAACTGGCTGAGCCAGCCAGCAGCTAATTAATGATGCAAGTGACTTTGGCTACAAGCATTGTGCGCCGAAGACAGGACGTCATCGGATGAGTGATGGCCAGATATTGGTCAATCCTGAGACATGTGAATAGAAGAAACACACTAGCATAGAGGTTGAAACTCACGCTGGCTGATGCAATTTTACACAGGTAATTGCAAAGTATATTGTGTTGGTGAAAAGGTATTATTGATCATGGTAGGGCTAGATATGAATTCAAGGCCCAGGCCATTAATGAATTACATTTGTGATCTTAGAAGTCATTTAACCTCTTTGAATCCATTTTCTCTCTTATAACTGCCATAGTCACCTCAGAGAGTTAGTATAGCCAATGTTTGAAATATCATTTATGTAATGTTGTTCACTACTATGTGAACAAAGCCAGATAATAATGTCATCCTCACATGTCTGTCATTTTGACCTACTGTGATGGCTTATTTGTTGTTGTGATGCTGGAAGCTATGCTACTAATGTTTCAAATGCCAGCAGGGTCACTCATGGTGGAGAGGTTTCAATGGAGCCTACAGACTATGAAGAAGGAATAGATGGTTCACTTCTGAGGGAAACCTTATGAATAGCAGTAAAACATTGTCCGATATGTAGCCAGAAGCTGAGTCCCTAGGTCATTAAGGTCAACTCTACTTTGAGGTGGCAACACTTCCACACTTGTATTTTGTTTGGAAGCGTTGCCACCTCAAAGTAGAGTTGACCTTAATGACGTGGAAGGAGCAAAGCTTTCAGGTCCTTTATTTTCTCATGGAGCCGTGATTCAAAATGAGAAGAAACAACTGTAGATAATTGGTTAGATACTCTAAAATAAATAATCCATTGATAATTGGAACATGGAATGTATGAAGTATGAATCTAGGAAAATTGGAAATCATCAAAAATGAAATGGAATGCATAAACCTCAATATCTTAGGCATCAGTGAGGTGAAATTAATGAGTATTTGCCTTTTCAAGTTAGACAATCGTATGGTGTAGTATGCTGGGAATGACAGATTGAAGAGGAATGACGGTGCGTTCATTTTCAAAAAGAGCATTTCTAGAACTATCTTGAGTTATAATGCTATCTACAATAGGTTAAAATCTATATACTTACAAGAAAGACCAAGTTAATTAAACTATTATAGAAATTTATGCAGCAACCACCAAACCAATGATGAAGAAATTTGAGAATTTTACTAATTTCTCCAGGCTGAAATTGATGAAACTTGTAGTCAGAATGCATTGATAATTTGTTGATGACTAGAATGCAAATGTTGGAAACAGAAAAGGGAGGGATTGATAGGAAAATATGGCCTTGGTGATAGAAATGATGTTGGAAATCACATGATAGACTTTTGCAAGATTAGTAGCTTCTTCATTGCAAATATCTTCTCAACAACATAAATGGTGACTATGGACCCCACCAGAAGAATTGTACAGGAATCAAATTGACTACATCTGTCAGAAGAGACAAAAGAGAAATCTCAATATTATCAGCCAAACGAAGGCCGGGGCAGACTATGGAATAGTCCATAAATTGGTTTTATGCAAGTTTAGGATGAAGCTGAAGAAAATTAGAAGTCCACCATAGCCCAAATTATGAGCTTGTATATATCCCATCTGAATATAAAGACTATCAGGAACAGATTTGACTCATAAAACGCTAATGACCAAAGACCAGAGGAGTTGTCGGATGATGATAACAAGAACATCATAGAAGAATAAAGCAAAAAGTCACTGAAAAGACAGAAAAGAAAGAAAAGAGCCAAGTGGATGTCATAAGGAACTCTGACACTTACTATTGAATGTAGATTAGCTAAATGATAAATGGAGAAATGATTGATATTTTCAAGGATTTCATTTTACATGGATCCATAATCAGTGCACTTGGCAGCAGTAATAAATAAAATCAAATGATGTATTAAGCAAATCTGCCACAAAATACTTACTTAAAGTGTTAAACAGCAAAGATGTCAGTTTGAGGACCAAGGTGCCCATGACCAAAGCCCTGTATTTTCTGTTATCTCAGCTTGTGAAAGCTGGACAGTGAATAAGGAAGACCAAAGAAGAATTGATCCATTTGAATTGTGGTGTTGGCAAAGTATATTGAAAATACCATGTACTGCCAGAAGAACAAACAAATGTATCATGGAAGAAGTCGAGTCAGAATGTTCCTTATAAACAAGGATGGTAAGACTTTGTCTCTCCTACTTTGGGCATATTGTTATGAGGGACCAGTTCCTGGAAAAGGACACGGTGCTTGGCAAAGTAGAGAGACAGAGAAGGCGAGGAAGACCCCAATGAGATGTTTTGAGCACAGTGGCTATAGCAGTGGGCTAAAATCATAATGATTGTAAAGATGGTGTAAGACCAGGCAGTGTTTCATTCATTTTTTTTGTAGGGACTCGGTGACACCTAACCACAACAATAGTGTTATCTTGGATGTGCAAGAATCTCTCTTATGTCTGTATTATCTATAGTTAAAACAAGCCCCAAAGAGCCTTGTTGATTATTGGCTCCGTTGATCACTATATTTTAAAGCCATCATGTGCTTCAGAAGTCTGAGTGTGATGGACAGGATTATGAGCATTTATCACACGTGCCGTAGTATGTTGTTAGCTATGTTAGGTGCCATCGACTCGGTACTGACTCATAGCATCCCTATGTACAACAGAACGAAACACTGACCATTCCTAGGCCAACGTCGCTATCCTTACTATGCCTGAGCCTCTTGGTTCTGCCACTGTGCCAATCCATCTCATTGGGGGTCTTCCTTTTTTTCTCCGACCTTCCACTTTACTAAACATGATATCCTTTTCCAGTGACTGGTCCTTCTTGATAATATGTCTGAAGTATGGTAGACAAACTCTGGCCATCCTGGCTTTTAAGGAACACTCTGGTTATACTTTTTCCAACACAGATCTGTTTGTTCTATTGGTGGTTGTTGTCGTCAGGTGCCATCCATGATATTTTCAATATTCTCCTCCAACACTGTAACTCAAATGCATCAATACTTCTACGGTCTTCCTTATTCATTGTCCAACTTTCGCTGCATATAAGGTTATTGATAATACCATGGCTTGGGTCAGGTGCACCGTAGTCTTCACATTTACATCTTTGCTCTTCGACACTTTAAAAAGGTTTTGTGCAGCATATTTGCCTAACACAATACGTCATTTGATTTCTTGACTGCTGCTTCCATGAGTGTTGTTGGTTGATTCAATAAGAATGAAGTCCTTGGCAACTTCAATCTTTTCTCTGTTGTTAAGAATGTTGTTTATTGGTCCAGTGGTGAGGATTTTTGTTTTCTTTACATTGAGATGCAACCCATACTAATGGCTGTAGGTCTCTGATCTTTATCAGTATTTTAAGTTCTTGTTTCCCTTTAGCAAGCAAGGTTGTATCATGTGCACATCACAGGTTGTTAATGTGTCTTCGTCCATATGAAGGCCATAGTATGAGGGGTCTTCAAAAAGTTCATTGAAAAATCCCATAATCTTACTTTAATTCCATTTTTTCCATGAACATTTTGAAGTATTCTCATAGTTCACCCCAGTAAACTTTAGTTAGCTTAAGTTTATGAGTAGGTTGACAGGATTTATAATTAAAGCCAGTATATATCTATACTGTAGAGCCAGGCTTTAGGTTGCTGTTAACATGTAGAAAATGTGGTTGCATATAGTTTCCGGGGGGAATAATTGCTTTTTAAAAAATTATTATTGTAGGATCTATTTGGAAAGTCAGATCCATACCTGGAATTCCACAAACAGACATCTGATGGAAACTGGCTGATGGTTCATCGAACAGAGGTAAATGTCTAAATTTGAATGTAGGGTGGAAGGAAAGTTTCTTTTGGAATTTTGGTAGTTTTTGTTTTTTGCTTAAACTACATATTTATAAAAATGTCAGTTCATTGTTTTTTTTAAATCAGGAAGTATTATTTATTTTTTTAATTTTTAAAAATTCTAAACCCTTTAAGAATTGAAAGAGCACTCAATTGTTTACCTGCATACCTCTTACCTAGATTTCACAATGCACATGTTCTCTGTCTTTGGCTGACTCTCTCCACCTTTCTCTCTGTGGACGGACACACACATGCACACATACACACACACATGCTTTCCTTTTGCAAAACAGTGCTTATGTAGGTGACAGACATCAGTAGTCTTCCTCCAAATATTTCTGCAAGAGTCTGAAGAACAAGAACATGTTCCTGTTCAACCACGCTTGAGAAGATTAACGTTTAAATAGTTACATTATGATTCATCTTTATGTTTTTGTAGTTTCGTATGTATTTTGTTTGTTCATGATCCAACCAAATTTCACATACTTCATTTGGTTATTATGTCTCCACCATAGGACTGTTTCCCATATCTTCCTTATGCCTCATGCCATTGAATCTGTTGAATCAATCAAGACCAGATTTTCTAACATTCTGGACTTTTAAATTTCCTTACCATTAGATCCAATTCCAACATTTTTTGTCAAGAACACTACATGTGCACCTCCCTTTGTATCTTTAGGAGCTTGTAACATCAGATTCCCTAGAACTAATGTTGCTAAGCTTGGCCACTTAATTAAGCTGTTGATCACCACTCTTGAGACTGAATGAATAACTTCTTCTCCAGCATTTCATTCAGTGGTTTTAGTATCCATTGATGATCCTTGTTTGAATTAATTATTATTATGATTGCTAGTAAGATGTGACTTCTTTTAAAAATCTTTTATGTCTTGTCTGTACATTAGTAGACATTCCTCATTTATCTCTCCCCTCTTTTTTGTTGTTGTTGTTGTGAAGTGCCGTCAAGTTGATTCTGACCCATAGCGACCCAGTATAGGGTCTCCAAGGAGCAGCTGGTGAGCTTAAACTGCCAATCTTGCAGTTCAAATGGCTTTACAGTTTGGCATATTAACCCACAGCGCCACACCAGGACTCCTTTTTGTTGTTAGTATCACTGTAAACTTAGAGATTTAAAATATTTATTGTGTTATAATTTGTATTAATAATTATTATTTCTGCTGCTCAAATTAATACATATTTGATCAAGGGAAATACTTTCAAATGGCTCCTAGATTCTTTTAACATGACCCCATTAGTATTTAAGCAGTTTCTTCATGTTCTGGTATGTTCTCAGTTCATCAAACTTTTCCAGTCACAGATCTGGAATGGACCATTTATGTTGGGGAGCCCTATTCCTTTTAACTGTGTCCTGATGTGGACTGTAGGATAAGCACTGGACTGCTAACTTCTAAGTTGACAGTTCAAACCCACCAGCCACTCTTCAGAAACCCTGTTCGGGGTCACTATGAGTTTAAATGCACACGATGGCACTTAACAACATTCCTTTTAATAGGAATAGTATTTAGACACCAAGATCTGGGTGCTCTTTTGCTCATTGCTATTGGTTGTATTTAATTTTAAGTCTTTTCAGTGGACATAACTGGGAAATGTCTGTGTATCTATTATTTGTGTTTGTTTATATATGTTAAAATCTAAAATCATGAATTCAAAACTACTTCTCCAGTTCTAGTTCAATACAATTGTGGTTTTCATTACGTTTTCTCATTGTATATTTGAATCCTCTGTCTTCTGCAGTGAAAACCTTGGTTTCTAACTAAATCAAAGTACCATTTTCCTACTAAACACACAGAGTAGTTTCAGTGGTTTTTTTGTTTTGTTTTGTTTTGTGTTTTCATTATATTACGATTTCACTAATATTTCCAAGTAATGGCATGTGAGAATTATTTGTACATATGAATCAGTTCAATAAGATGAACTGTGTTTATCCTCATTTCTATTTCCTTTCCTATTTTTATTTCCATTTAGCTTAGAACCTTTTTATGAACATGTGAAGTTCTAATAGCTTATAATAATTTTCTGTAGTTTTCTAAGTGTACTGTAAATGTGTATGTATTGTGGACGTAATTTTTGGTCTTCCTTGGAATGTACCACATCTGGACAAACTTTTACATTTTTCAAATAGTAGTTTTTATGTGTTGTTGAGTTGACTCTGACTCATAGTGATCCTATAAGGTTTCTGAAGAGTGGCTAGTGGGCTTGAACCATCAACCTTGTAGTTAGCAGTCCAGTGATTATCCTACAGTGCCACATTAAGACTCCTTTGATACAGTAGTAGTATAATATTTTCCTAGTCATTTAACAACAACAAGCTTTTATTAGGAGCCTTGGTGGTGCAGTGAGGTAAACATTGGATTGCTACCTGAAAGGTCAATGGTTTGAACCCACCAGCCACTTCTTGGAAGAAAGATAAAGCAGTCTGTTTCTAGAAAGATTTTTATAGCCTCGGAGACCCTAGGGAGCAGTTCTGTCTTGTCCTTTCAGTTGGAATTGATTTGATGGCAGTGAATATTTCTTGTTTTGAAAATGTTGAGTGAACAGGTGAAAGTATTGCAAGCATTTAGAAAGGCAATAGCAAAGCATTAATGAACAAAATATTTTTCTAACTGGTATTTTCAAACTTCATTTTCATAGGTTGTTAAAAACAACTTGAACCCTGTTTGGAGGCCTTTTAAAATCTCTCTTAACTCCCTGTGCTATGGAGATATGGACAAAACCATTAAGGTAACTTAAAATTATATAAATATGATTAAAGAATCATTATTATATATAATGTAATATACTCACACACGCACTCACCTGTTTCATAAAATTCATTGATTAGATAGCGTTTTAAAAAGTAAGGGATCTTACAGATACCTATAAAGTAGAATTTTGTTTATACCTAGAAATGCTAAAACAGAAATATTTCTGGGAGGTAAATTAATCATTTTGAAGGAGTAGACATGTTTAATTTCTCTCTTGACCTAATATTTAATCAAACATTATGGTTTTATTTCGCAATTTTAAAAATAGCACGCTCAATTTAAGTGTTTTCTGGTTTAAAAAGAAGTTTTTGCTCTGTGACTATAGAAGCCTTAAATACATTCTTTGCCTTTGATGTGTTTTTTTTTTGCAGATAAAAGCAGATGTTAGCTTAACTAAGAACCCAGAGCTTCCTCCTACCTTTAGCAAGATAGAAGAATTTTGATCTTTACTTTCAGAGTCAGATAAAATTCCCTGAAAGTGTTTAGGCTTTGGTTTTAAAGTGTTAGGGAAGTAGAGTGGGAACAGGTAATAATTGAATTGTCTCAGGTTAATTTGTTTTGTTTTTACTTTTCAATTCAGAGCTACTTATCTTTCCCCTTGAGAATACTTTAAAGACACTTTTATGCTGTTCTTATGAATGCCGTTGAGTTGGTTTAACTCAGAGTCCCTGTATAGCATTTCCAAGGAGAGGCTTGTGGGCTTGAACTGCTGACCTTGTGGTTAACAGTCCAGTGTTTATCCTACAGTGTCACACCAGAACGCCTGTACTAGAGGCAGCTTTATGTGATCACATGAAGATTTAAAAAAAATTTTTTATTTCAGAGTTCAGCAGACCAATTTTTTTTTTTTGGTATGTGTTCTTGGTAATTTATATGGTGAAAGTATGAAAGGTAATATTGTGGAACACAAGCATACGATTTGGAGTCACACCACAGTTTAGGTCTTGACTGAAGCTTTTTGACCAGCTAATGAAACTTAGGCAGGTCATCTAACTTCATTCATACAATGAAAGTAATAATGCTTGTTTTATAAAAATTAAAGATTAAATTTGAGAAAGTGAAACTTTTGTCAATTGTTAAACACAGTACAGATGCCATTATTATTAAAAATTTTTTCATTTCTTTGATCTATAAAACTTGACATAAGTTTGTAGAGAACTTTAAAAACTAATGTAAGTATAGTTTATATATTTCAAACAGCAATAAAGATTGAGGTATAAAATACTTAGATAAGTAGCTTTAGAAAGTATTCTTTATTGTTGTGTCAAATTTGGAACTTTTGTGTCTCACATTAAAAGTTGCAAATTGTTGCTTCATTAGATCTGAGAAGTCAGAAAAGGCTGGGGAAAAATTTCTTAGCCTTTCTTAGTTGATTGTTTGTAATGCTATGCTAATAATGAAACAATGTTTCAAATTTTTTTTTTTTTTTTTTTTTGCTCACAGTGGCATGCTTACAGGGCTATTTTATTATAGTAAGTAATTGGATTTCCTGAGCTTTCTATGATGAATGTCTTCTATTCACAGTTTCTCAGTTTGTGTTTAACTACATACAGCTTGGTTTGACACATCATCATTGGCATTCTTTCTTTAATTCTCTATTTCTTTGCAATGTCAGAAAGTCATAAATCTTTGATTTTCTTAATGTTTGGAAATTGCTTGAGGTGCAATAAAGACTTCCAGAGCAGAGAATAGACTCAGAATCATTGGTAATTTACTTATTGCAATGTTAACATGCCAGTAGTTTTACTCTAGCATGTATTATTCCTTAGGTTAAAGTGAGTAAGAGAAAAAATAGTGCATGCTATTACTTTGTCTAAAATGCGAATGTCTTAGTGAATATAGTATTGAGTGTGTGTGGTTTTTTTGTATATATACATCTCTGAATATGTATATATGCACAAATTTAAATTTCACAAGCACTGCTGTTAACTATTGTTTAAACAACTAATGTGTAAAAAAATTGTAATTCTTCAGGAAGATAAATTAAATAACACAATCATTATTATTTTTAACCTCCAAGTATATCTGAACATATGCAATTATTATAAAGTCTGTGTCTTTCTTTACCTCCAAACATTTGCTTTTAGGGGGGCAATATGAAGCCTTTCCTATGAAATTCATCAGAAAGTTCAGTTTAAAATATTTTTTACTTTACTTAATATTGCAAGCAATCTAAACATATGAAAAAATTCAGCCCTTCATTAATTTGGTATAAAGAAAATCTTGGCCTTATCAAAACTTTATTTTTATCTTAGTTATAAATTAAAATTCTCAGGCTGCTAATCTCAAGGTCAGCAGTTCAAAACTACCAACAATTCCATGGGTAAAAGATAAGGCTTTCTACTCTGATAAAGATTCACAGCCTTGAAAACCTGAGTCAGAACTGACTCCACGATACACCACTAAATGTAAATCTAACATATAAAGTTCTGTTTTCCATAACAGAACCATATCTTTAAAAACATGAAATTATTAAAACATTAAGATAGTTCATTTCCTTAGTTCCTCTACCAAAAAAAAAAAACCCTGTTAAAATCATTAATTTTCTTTTTATACATAGTCAGTTAAAGGACTTTCAGCTTAAAAATTGAATATTGAATATGTAGGATAAGAGTCTGTCAGAAATGGTCAGTGACCAAAGTGCCTACAAATCATTTCATTACATATACTTTTAAAAAACTTACTGTTATTCCTAATTGCAGTTCTAGATTTGCCAGTTTCTGTTGATTGATTGATTTTTCATCTTCTTGAATAATGCTAGTAAGGAATTTGTTGCTGTTGTGACTAGGTGCCATCGAGTCAGTACCGACTCATAGTGACCCTATGCTCAACAGAGCAAAACACTTCCCAGTTCTGGGCCAGCCTCACAATTGTTGCCACGCTTGAGCCCATTGCTGCCATCACTGTGCTAATTCATTTTGTTGGGGGTCTTACTTTTTATCTGACTCTCCACTTTACCAAATATGATATCCTTCTCTAGGTACTAGTCTCACCTGATAATATGTTTGAAGTATGAGAGACGAAGTCTGGCCATCCTGGTTTCCGAGGAACATTCTGGCTGTACTTCTTCCAACAAAGATCTATTGGTTCTTTTGGCAGCCCATGGCACTTTCAATTTTCTTCTCCAACACCATAACTCAAAAGCATCAATTCTTCTATGGTCTTCCTTGTTCACTACTGACCAGCTTACACATGCATATGAGGTGATTGAAAATACCATGGCTTGTGTCAGGCACACCTTAGTCCTCAAGCTGACATCTTTGCTCTTCAACACTTTAAAAAGATCTTGTGTGGCATATTTGCCTAATGCAATATGTCATTTGATTTCTTGACTGCTGCTTCCATGAGTGTTGATGGTTGAGCTGAGCAAAATGAAGTCTTTGACAACTTCAATCTTTTCTCTGTATAGATGGATGTTCTTTATGGTCTAGTGGAAAGGATTTTTCTTTTCTTTATATTGAGGTGCAACCCATACTGAAGGCTGTGGTCGTTGATCTTTATCAGTATCATTTCCATCAAGCAAGGTTGTATCATCTGCATATCGCAGGTTGTTAATGAGTCTTCCTACAGTCTTGATGAAATGTTTTTCTTCATATAATCCAATTTCTTGAATTATTTGCTCAGCATCCAGACTGAATAAGTATGGTGAAAGAATACAACCCTGGCACACATCTTTCTTAATTTTAAGCCATTCGGTGTTCCCTTGTTCGGTTCGAACAACTGCTTCTTGGTCTATATGTACAGGCTCCTCATGAGCCAATTAAGTTTTCTGGAATACTCATACTTAGCAATGTTGTCCATAGCTTGTCGTGATCCATACAGTTGAAAGCCTTTGTGTAGTTAATAAAGCATAGGGTAACATCTTTTTAGATTCTCTGCTTTCAACCAAGATCCATCGCACATCAGCAATGATATCCCTCATTCCACGGCCTCTTCTGAATCCGGTTTGAACCTCTGGAAGTTCTTTGTCAATATATGCTTGTAGCCATTTCTGTATTGCCTTTAGCAAAACTTTACTCGCATGGGATATCAAAGAGATTGTCTGATTATTTCCACATTCCGTTGGGTCACCTCTCTTTGGAATGGGCACAAATATGGATCTCTTCCAATCAGTTGGCCAGATAGTTGTCTTCCAGATTTCTTGGCAGAGATGAGTGAGTGCCTCCTGTGCCACCTCACTTTCTTGAAAGATTTCAGTTTTTATTCCATCAATTCCTGGTGCTTTGTTCTTTGCTGATTATGTCAGTGCTCCTTGGATTTTCTCCTTCAGTATCATTGGCTCTTGATCATATGCTACCTCTTGAAATGGTTGAGCATTAATCATTTTCTTTTGGTACAGTGCCTCTGTGTATTCCTTCCATCTTCTTTTGATGCTTTCTGCATCATGCAATAATTTGCCCACAGAATCTTTCAATAATGAAAGTCGAGACTTGAAATTTTTCTTCAGTTCCCCCAGCTTGAGAAATGCTGAGCATGTTCTTACATTTTGGTTTTCTGATTCCAGTTCTTTGCACATTTGGCAATGATATCCCTTATTCCAGGGTCTCTTCTAAATCCGGCTTCAACCTCTGGAAGTTCTCTATCAATGTATGTGTGTAGCCGTTTTTGTATTACCTTTAGTAAAACTTTACTCACAGGGGGTATCAGTGATATTGTTCAGTGATTTCTGCATTCCATTGGGTCACCTGTCTTTGAAATGGGCACAAATACAGATTTCTTCCTTTCCGTTGGCCAGGTAGTTGTCTTCCAAGTTTCTTGGCATAGATAAGTGAGTGCCTCCAGTGCTGCATCCAGTGCTGTTGATTCCATCCATACCTGGAGTCTTGTTCGTTGCCATGCCATCAATGCACCTTATACTTCTTCCTTCAGGATCAGTGGCTCTTGATCATATGCTACCTCTTGAAATGGTTGAACATCAACCATTTCTTTTTTGGTACAGTGACTCTGTGTATTCCTTCTATCTTCTTTTGATGCTTTCTGCATCATTCAATAACTTGCCAGATAATCCTTTAATGTACTACAAGTTGAGGCTGGAATATTTTCTCATTTTCCTCAGCTTGAGAAATATTGAGTGTGTTCATCCCTTTTGGTTTTCCAATTCGAGGTCTTTGTACATTTTGTTATAATATTTGACTTTTTCTTCTTGAACTGACCTTTGAAATTTTCTGTTCAGCTCTTATATGTCCTCACTTCCATTTTACTTTATCATCTCTACACTGGATAGCAAGTTTCATACATTTTGGCTTTTTCTTTCTTTCTTGTCTTCTTAATGACCTTTTTGTTTTCTTCCTGTATGATGTTGTTGATATCATCCCACAACTCTTCTGGTCTTCGGTCTTTAGTGTCTAATGTATCAATTCTGTTCTTCAGACGATCTCTAAATTCAGGTGGGATATATTCATGGTCTTACTTTGGCTCTCATGGACTTGTTTTCACTTGCTTCAACTTCAGTATGAATTTTCATATGAGCAATTGATGGTCTGTTCCACAGTCTGCCCCTGGCCTTGTTTTTGCTGATGATACAGAGCTTTTCTACTATCTCTTTCCATAGATGTAGTCAGTTGGATTTCTGTGTATTCCATCTGGTAAGAGCCACGTGTACAGTTGTCTTCCTGTTTTGGGAAGCATTCAGTTCACAAAAGTGAGAAGAGTGAAACCACTTTGCCAGGTGCACATATGTAAATATTGAGCATTTTTGTTTGGTGATTAATACATCTGAAGTATAATTAGAAAAATGGAGGTAATGATTGAGGGTGAATGCAGATTGTTTCTCAGTTATAGACTTTCATTCTAGAGCACATAATCAAAAAAAGACTTAAAAGTGTCCTCAGCACAGCTTTGTTTTCCCTGTGTTATTTACCATTTGTACTGTCTTTCAAGACTTAATTTAACTCCTCTAGATTTTAGGTTTGCAAAATGGAAATAACAGTGACAGTATTCACATCTGCCTACCTCACAAGGTATTTAGAGGCTGTACACACTACCCATAAAACCAATTTTAAGAAATGAAATGAATCTGTTTTGGAATTATAAAGCACTATAAAAATGTTGACTATTGTATGGTCACAGTTATGGCCATTTTTTTTCGCTTTCCTTGAATGCCTCTGCTAACTGTATCATATTATTTTTGTAACCTTGGAAAGACTCTTCTAGTTGTCTGGTGAGCATTTAGTCTTTGTTATGTCTGTCAACTTGGCACAAAACTGTATACAAATGAAGTACTACCATCTCTCTTCTGTCAGTTTTCAGAAAGAGCATTTAATGAGCGCCAGCGCTAAGACCAGACTTCACCCTGTTTTGTATGGAAATAGATTAATTATGACCTGCTATAGCTGCTTCCTCAGTGGATTACAAACTCGTTCCCTGAGATTTTCTCTTTATTGTAACTGTTGTGATCCTTAGCATCATGCAGATTTGACTTCTCTCTAACCCCTAATACAAAGTATGCCTCATAAAATTGCAGCTAGTTTTCCTGAATTCTCAATTACTTAAAACTCTGTTCCCTAGTTTATTGACTTCTTTTCTTTCTCTGGATAATGGTAGTTAGTCACAAGATAAAGAAGAGAATGAGAAAGAAGGTGTAATTCCATTTTTTCCAGTTGTTGCCACTTATAAAGGGCATGATAGAGGAGCCAGGAACTGCTTATGTGGAATTTAAAAAGTATTTTTATTTTTCATTTGCTTGTGATCTGTTCTAGAACTCCATTCCAAGGATGGTTGAGGTTTGAATGTACTTCATTACTTCTTTAGGACATTAGTTCCTACTTCTCCAAGCTGTTGTTTTTAAGTTCTATTGAGTCAATTCTGACGCTTAGCGACCCTGTATAGGGTTTCCTATGAGCAGCTGGTGAACTTGGACTTCCAACCTTGTGGTTCATACCAACCTTACAGCCCAGCACATTAACCTGCAATGCTTCATGGTAGGTTCCATTTATCCTAACCAACCAACCCTTTTTGAAGTGATAATGTTGATTTTTGTATGTTTTTATTTCTAGGTAGAGTGTTATGATTATGACAATGATGGGTCACATGATCTCATTGGAACATTTCACACCACCATGACAAAACTGAAAGAAGCCTCTCGAAACTCACCTGTAAGCTCTATCTTTGTCTTTTTGCCTACATTATTGTTTAACTTTGTATTTTATTTGTCTGTTGTTGTATGCCATGGAGTCAGTTCTGACTCTTAGCGACCCCTGTATAGAGTTTCTGAGAGTGTCTGTTTGGTTGGAACTGGAAACCTTGTGATTAGCAGTCCAGTACTTAGATAATCCAAAATTTATTCTTGGTGTATAAGTTTATATTTATACATAGACTTTCATTTCATTTGGCTTAAAGCAACATAGATGATACCCAAATGGGGGAACTACAAAGGCAAGAAGTGACTGGCTTATAAGCTTTCAAGAGGGAACCTAGAGCCAGGGGGCCTGGAGGAAGGCAGAATCTCCAGTGAGTACCATCCAATCTGTGTAGGCGGAGCTGATGAAATGAAATGCAGATGGATCACTTGCGATACAATAGTGAATGATTGTTATCAGGACTGATTGTGAGGGTTGGAAATGTAAAGATAGATGTTTTATAGCAAAAGGAAGTGATTAACTCTCCAGTCTAGGAGC
>NW_006408549.1:20132270-20143388 GCF_000296735.1 Chrysochloris asiatica | reverse complement strand
ATACAGTGGAATGAATGTAAAACTAAAGTTCTCTCATGTAAAATATCATATAATTCACAATAAAACATGAAAAAAATAATTATTATGGCCAGAAAAGAATAAAAATAAGATAAGCCTTTAAAAAAAAACAAAAAACAACATAGATGTCTTGATTGTATAAATTAGTTTGAGGACTTTGGGCATTTTATTGGTCACAAAAATGATTATTTACAACATTGAAGAAATACTTAGGATTAAGAGTTTTATAATCCTCTCTATTGCCCCTTTCGTCTGTCTTGTTCCATGCCAAGGGAACGACAATAGTATGACCCCATAGTATTATTGATGTCCAACTTTTAAGTTCTTGTCCTGCTCCATTAGCCAGTTGAAATCAAGTGGACACTGAGGTGCAAGTGGACACTGAGGTGCAAGAGAAACAGGGAGATTATTGTCTGGGCATACAAGGAACAATGTGAGGGATCATTGCTAAAATACAGTGAGGCACCCCAAATTGGGGATTCTAGGGTCTTTAGTCCCTTAAATTTCCAGGATCCTAACTTCTTTCCTCTGATTCACTTTGGTCCATAAATAGAAGTTCATCTGTTGAGTCCTGCTCTTCATGATGTTCTCTAGATGTACCCCTGGCTTCTGAAGTGGGCCTGGGGAGGGTGGTGAGTTAGATGATGTCTTTCTTTGTGGAGATACTTGGGTCCATCTGGGTCAGCTGGAAGACACTGGTGATGAACTGCGTGTGTTGTCAGATTTGCTTCGAGCTGGTCTGTCTTTGCAGAAGGGTCTTCAGATGGAATGCTAATGAAGAGGATGTAGGTGCTGTTGACAGGCTGGAAGAGTTAGATAGTAAAGGATGGTTAACAGAGTAGGGAGCAAATAGAAAAAAGGGTTATTGGCCTAAGGGTTTAATTACCTCAAATTATTTCAGGTTAAAGTGCCATCTAATGGAACTGATTTTATTTGCATGAAACACATTGTTAATCTTTGTAAGTTACTCATAACATAGGAATATAAATTGTTTACTAGCTGTTCTAAAATGGTCTTCCTTTTTGGAGACTTCTGGTCTGGGATCAGTTGGAAGACACTGATGTATGGATTGAGTAATGCTGATGTGTATAGCTTATGCTTTCAGAGATAAAAATACAGTGTTTAAGAGGTGATGATTAGGTGAGAAGGTCTATTTATTTTTAGGTCAAACCTGAAAAACTAAATAAAATTTACAAGTCACGTGATTTAAATAGTGGGAGAAGTGTGTTTTAAGTAAACATTGTGCAACTAAGTATCTCAACAGGTCATAGAGAACTCTGATTTTGTCCCTACTCCCTAGCCATGAGGCCCAGATACCAGGAGTAACCTGTTCAAAAGTGCTTGTATAAATGGGAAAGTCTCTGTAAGTCCCACCTAATGATTAAGTACAACTCAGTGTAAGAACTGAATTGGCTTTGAGCTAACAGTGTTTGCATTAAAATAACAGCCAATGTTTGTTGTAATACTACATATAAGGATTTTCTTTTACAAAAGGCAGAACTAATGGAAAGTAGTGACAATATGAACATTAAAAATAAGGGAAGCCAACCTAAGCAACTCAATATGGAGAGATGGCCTGGATTATTTCACGTTGATGTTAATAAGATTTAGTAAATGTTCTGCTTATAGAAGGCAACATGAAACTAGCAGTTTTATAATTCTTTATCATGGTATTCTACATTTAGCTCGCTCACTTGTTTCTTGCCTCTCCTTTTGACAGGAAGAGGCTTTTGAGGTGGCAGCAGTGATACTGTTAAACCCCCCCTCCCTTTACTCTTCAGGGACCAGAATGTTTCTATAAAATGTAAACTATATTTGTGTTTTCAGTTACTGGCACAGAGCCTGCTACTTGGTAGACACTGTGTAAATGAGTAATGAATAAAAGGAAGTAATCTAGATTTTTATTAGTGAGAATTCTGTTTATGGCATTTCTGCATCTCAGCAGTTCAAGCTCACCAGCTGCTCCTCGGAAACCCTATACAGAGTCAGAACTGACTCAACAGCATTTAGCAACAACAATATTTAATAATTAATGTTTATGACCTCTTTAAAGTGTTCAAGAGCAAAGATACCATTTTGAGGACTTATGTGAGCCTAACCCAATCCATGATAGTTTCAATAGCTTCATATGCATGTGAAAGTTGAACAATGAATAAGAAAGACTGTAGAAGAATTGATGAATTTGAATTATGGTGTTGGAGAAGAACATTAAAAGTACTATGGGCTAGCCTGTCCTCTGCCGGCTGGCTAGTGTGGCCATGGAGGTTTACATTCCATAATTTCACTACGAGGAGAGTGATCCGGGGCGGGGATATGCTGTGTTTAAGATAGAAGTGCTAATGAATGGAAGAAAACATTTTGTTGAAAGAGGTACAGCAAATTCCATGTCTTGCACAAAAAGCTTAAGAAAAACACCAGAAATCCCTTCTAAGCATGTTAGAAATGGGGTCCCTAAAGTCTTGGAATAATGATGACAAGTTTGGAAACATATTTACAGGCTGTCATTTTAGAAAATGAAGAACTACCCAAACTGTTTCTTGATTTCCTAAATGTGCGACACTCCCTTCTCTACCAAAAGCAGAGAGTTGTGGGTCTTTTGAAGAGACAGACTCTGAGAAGTCAAACACACTGTCCCACCAGCCTGTGCTGCTGTCCTCAGGGATCCCTACGCCTTGCCTGCAGCCAGCGATTGTCCAAATGTGGTTATTGAAGGAGTACTACATGGAATATTTTACCCTTACCTACAGCCCAGGTAGAAATTCTACATGGCAAAAAGAAGCTAAAACAACTTTCGAAGTCTTTGTCAAGGAAATTGTTATCTACCAAATTAACCTAAACTGTATGACATAACAGCCGTTGCTAGTTGCGATATTCATAGTCCGTGCTTAATTCAGGGCAGGGATGTTCCCATTAGAAGGGTGCTTTTAAAAATAGATTGTAAACCAGGGCTGTGGTCAGGTTAGGGCCAAGTATTTAAGAAGTTGGATATAGCTGCCAACTTGGAAACCCATGAAAAAGACTCCAGAGCATCCCTGGGAACACTGCATACACTAAACAGATTTACTCTCTGCTCCAGGAGCACCATTTGTTCATTGAAATCCATATCCTGACTCCGACTGATCAACTTTCAGTGTTTTGGTTTTATGACACACTGATCTGTTCATTGTGGGATTTTCTCAGCTACTGATAGGGACATTCTCAAGAGCTGACACCAGCAAATGTCACAGAAACACACTGTGCTAAATGTGAGAAAGGAACTAAACTGGAAATTAAGTTATGCTGACAATATCATGAAATCTTAAAAATCATGGCATTTTTATTTATGTTACAGTATAGTTGCATCATACCCAGGGGTCAGTTTATAGCATTAGCCCATAAGACAAAATAGGGTCTTATTAAGGCTACCCTGAAAACCCTTTTGGAAGGGTCCGTATTAGAAATCTGTACATCTATCACAACCATTTTTTTTTCCTCCAGTTGAAGACCAAATGGAGTTGTTGGTATTTGTTCAGGGGGCATTTTATGTAAGAAGCACATCTTTAAACACTAGTCTCAAACTCAGCCCACAAAATGTTTGTCATTTGAGAGGCAGATGTGGCTGAAGGAATGCCATATTGACAGCGCTCATCTTGATTTGCTTGAGGACATATACTCATTGAGTTGTTGTTGTGAAGTGCCATCGAGTCAATTCTGACCCATAGTGACCCTGTATAGGGTTTCCAAGGAGCAGCTGGTGAGCTTGAACCACCACCTTGCAGTTCAAACAGCTTTGCATTCATTGAGTAGGTGGTATTAATTACCACAACATTAAATGTTACTTGCCTTATTTCCTTTTCACTTACCTCATATACTGCATTAATGTAAATTAGTGTTTATGATGTGACACTGCTGAATTTCAAACAGACATCCATATTTATCTTATACGTTTCATATGAAAGTTGAAAGCATATGTGTTACCTGTATGTGCTGTATTTAGGCATTTCCTTGAAAAATAATTGATGGCTAGCCTATTTATGTTCATTAGTTTTGTTAAGTTTCTATGTGGGAGAAATATATTTAGAATCAAAACTAATTACTAAATCATGTCTTTTGATTAGCATCTTAAATATATAAATTTAAAGCCTTCAAACATGAAGATAAGTTTTATGATAAATTATGTTGCAACTTCTTGGAAACAATTAAGTAATTGTCATCAACTGAAAATAACTGTAAAGTTAAGTAATGGGAATGTTTTTAAATGTTTTTATGTTATTAGCTATTTTGAGTTAAATAAAAGCAAAATATAGAGCATTAAAAAAAGTACTATGGGCTGCCAGTAGAACAGTCAAATCTGTGTAGGAGGAAGTACAGCCAGAAGGTTCCTTAGAAGTCAGGATGTGAGACTTCGTCCTTCATACCTCACACATGTTCTCAGGAGGCACCAGTCCCTGGAGAAGGACATCAGACTTGGTAAAGTGGAGGTTCAGCAAAAATGATAAGGAAGACCCCCAACGGGATGGACGGACACAGTGGTAGCAGCAGTGTGCTCAAAGGTAACAACTGTGTTGATGGCTCAGGCCCAGGCAGTATTTTGTTCCATTCTGCATAGAGTCCATGGGATCACTATGAGTTGGAACTGATTTGATGGCGCCTAACAACAACAACAACAACATTAATGATTATGACCAAAACTCTAACAAGATCCTGAACCATCAAGGAATTTAATTTAATTATATCTTAATGACATTGGATTAAGTATGCTTTTAAATGTTTTGATCCTTTGAAAATTAGTCATGACTCTGAATTACCTAAGCTGCTTTCTGTTAATCAGTAGAGGTGACTTAATCAGAAGTGTTCACTGAGTATCTATTATGTTCTTATTATTAGGCAAGACAGTAAGGATTTGGAACATCACCTTGAAGGTGATTATATTGTAGCTATGAAGGAAAAATAATAAAATGGAATACCTGAAATTAATACAGAATATGTAGCTAAAATTTTTCATAGTTATAAAAAGTTTAAGAGGAAGCACAGTGGAGCTGTAAGATAAGCATTGGACTGTGAACCACAGGATTGATGGTTTGAGGCCACCAGCCACTCCATAGGAGAAAGATGAGGCTTTCTGCTCTTGCAAAGAATTACAAGATGTGAGTTGGAACCAACTTGTCATCACTTAACAACAAGAAGTTTAAGGAAATAAATGGAGATCAGAGAAGAGGAAAACTGTAGTAGATACAGGCACCAGAAAGAAGGTTGATTTGAGCCAAGCCTTGTAAATATGGTTGGGTGGATAAGAAATGGAAAGGAAGAGTGTGCTGTTTGGGGGAAGGCACTGAGGAGAAATGCCATGTATTATGATAGATTTCTAACCACTATTCCCTACGGAAAGAGAGTGATCTTTGATGCATATTTTACCACAGAGTTGGGGCTTCAAATGCTTACATTTCTTGTTAGTAGGTTTTTCTTCCCTTTTTAAACAATATATTGTTGCTGTGTGGGTAATAACTGGGATATTATTTCCTTTATTATAAAGAGGAAAGTTAGAGTATTTGTTGGCATGCTTATTATCTACAGAGGAAAAGTTTATACTTAGGAACTATTATATATACTTTTAGGTGTCCTTTAATTGCTGGAAGATTAACTGTGATGTATTTCACATATTCAGTGTATTATGTGGACTCCTGGATGTGGTGATGTAGGATAAGCATTGGACTGCTAACTCACCAGCTCCTCCTTGGAAACTGTATACAGGGTTGCTTTGGAACCCACTTGACAGCATTTAACAACAACAACAACAACAACAGTGTATTATGTAATTGTTTCAGAGTTTTGTTTTGGGGCATACCTATGTCAGAAGGTAGTTTGATTCCAAGAGGAAAAAGTAATTCGGTTAAACTCACTTTAACGTTTCTGATGTTGCTAGTGAAAGTTAACATTTTGTGTAGTCCCTCCCATTTGCCTTCTCATAATTGTTCAGCTTGCCTATCTATGCATTCACTTGTAAACTGGTATTATGTTACTGTGGGATTGTGTATGTGCTAGCATTTTCCTCTGTTGTCTTTCACTCTTGTGCTCCTCCCAGTGTTTTCCTTTGTCTTTTTCTGTGCTGCCTTTCCCCTTATTGTAGATTGCCTTCCCCTTCGTGTGCCTGATTTTTAGTTTAGTGATTTCATCTTCCCCTCCAATCCTCTTCAGTCCCTCATAATCCAGGAATGTTGCTTTCTGTGTAAAAAACTTCTCTTGACTTTTTATAGTTGTGGTTTCATACAGTGTTTGTCATTTATGATTGACTAATTTCACTCAACTTGATATGCTTTAAGTTCGTCCATATTATGGAGTATTTCACAGATTGTTTTCTTTAACATTGAGTTGTGTACATACGTACATAGTTTGTTTATTCTTCTGTTGATAGGAACTTAGGTTGTTTCCATCTTTTAGCTATTGTGAATAATCTTATGATGAATATGGATGTGCATATATCTATAGGTTCAACAGACTATATTTGTACATCTGTATTTACAAATGCTGAAAATAGACCCATGGACATAGTAGAGCAAACAGGGGGCAAAGTTATGAAAAAATTCTTAAGCATAACCAAACACTTTGAAGGAATGATGTGCTGGGACTGGGGAGCTCAGGACCATAGTCTCTGGGGATATTAAGGTCAATTGGCACAACATAGTCCACAAAGTTTTCTGCATCCTACTTTGGTGAGTTGTGACTGGGATCTTTAAAGCTTTCAAGCAGCTGAGGTACAACTCTCTCCATCCAAAGCATGGAATAATGAAGAAAATAAAAGATGCAAGGAAATAGGTAGTCTAAATAACTAATGGACCATGTGAATCCTGGCCTCAACAACCCTGAGACTAGAATTAGATGTTACCTGGTAACCACTACCAACCACACTAAAGAACTGGTAGCATATTGGTTATGAGTCGGGCTGCTAAGCTAAATACCAGCAGTTCGAACCTACCAGCCATTCTGCAGGAGAATGATGAGGCTTTCTGTGCCCATAAAGATTTACAGCCTCAGAAACCCTATGCAGGGCCGCTATGAGTCGGAACTGACTCCACGGCACACCACCACCACCAACAACCACACTGAAAGGGATCACAATGGGAGAAAAACATTGAGCAAAGCTCAAAATCATAAATTAGGCTTATTGGTTATATAGAAACTGGTGGAATCCCTGGGATTATGACCCCTAGTCACTCTTCAAGCCTGGAGCTGATCTCACCCCCATGGCTCAACTTTCAGCCATATAATAGATAGGTCGTTATGGTGAAAATAATACCATAATAATTCCTTAGAAATAATACACATTCCTTAGAAAAATCTACCATTCAAGATCAAGAGGGCAGCATTTGTCCAAGGACAAAATTCAGATGACAGGAAGGGTTAGGAAAGAAGGATGACTGCAAATGGGGGACACTCGGAGGTAGGGAGCTGAGTACTGTTGCATTATGGGAATTACATCAATGATATGAAGCAAATATGTATGAATTGTTGAATGGAAAGTACAAAAAAAAGTTTTTTACAGTACTAACATTTCGCCCTTTCTTTGCACAGGTTGAATTTGAATGTATAAACGAGAAAAAGAGACAAAAGAAGAAAAGCTACAAAAATTCAGGTGTTGTCAGTGTGAAACAGTGTGAGGTCAGTTTGGTCTTGCCTACTTACTGGAATGTCATGAGATTATATTTGGAGTTATGGCTGTGCCCAGCAAACACTGAAATTTTAGGCACTTAAAACTCACATGAGCATCTGGATACCTTAAAAGAAAAGAAGAGGGTAGGAAATAGTAAAGCAGTCCTTTAAGTAAGGCTGATTCCAAGGTTTGACAACTTTTTAGCAGAGTACAAGGAATATTAAAGTTTTCCATTATCTTCTGAAATGTGAGGCACCATAGTATTTTCCCACACCGTTAGTGGAACTAGCCTCGCCCATTGCTACTATCCTGATGATAATTTCAAGATGAGATATTATCAGTGGAGGGAACAATCTTAAGTGATTTCATACAAGGTACAGTGAGTTTCATTATTATTGTTTTAATCTTGATTACTGTGCTTTTAAAGCTCTCAATATATTAGACTAATTACTAATTTCTTAAAGCTTTAAGTGAGTATATTTCATCGTTGGCCATTAATATCCGAATTTTAACATTGCTTTGAAGAAGTAAGATGACAGATTTATGGCATGTAGGGGACAGGGTTTTCTTTAATTCATGTGTAAAGGTGATTTCCATATATTTATATCATGTGCTGTTCAGTTAGCAAATTTTTATCATGTGCTATTCTGTTTACAAACCTTTCCCAGTAGTAAATGTTCAGTGTTGACAATTTGCATTTTGTTCTCAGATTACAGTGGAATGCACGTTTCTTGATTATATTATGGGAGGATGTCAGCTGAATTTTACTGTAAGTAATACATTGAGATTTTCAAAGCAGGTTGTAACATGTTGCTTCCTCTTCATTTTGCAGTGTTGTTTAATTTATTGCAGAACTGACTTTGTGATGAAGTTTACACAATCTGTTTATCATGGTTTCCTCGGAAACCTAGGATGTCTAGGTCTGTCATGGTGTTTTCTGCTCTACGCCTAAGACCTGTTACTCCTGAGAGAAAGCAGATATGTCCAAAGTGGTGGTTATCCTAAGGCGATTTAAGTAATAGAAAACATGACTCCAACATATGTATAAAAACAACCCATTAAGTCATGGTTTTAAAAATTCATGATGTAAGGCAGCTTGAAATGTAGGGAGGGACAGCAGGTTTTTTCATGCTGAAACCAAATAGAAGTGATAATGTGTTTCATTCTTTTTGGAGATACTGGTGGTGGTGGTTATGTGCTGTGGAGTTGATTCCGACCCATAACGACTCTGAATATGGTTTCCGAGGCTGTAAATCTTTACAGGAGCAGAAAGCCTTGTCTTTCTCCTGCAGAACCACTGGTAGTTTCAAACTGCTGACCATGAGATTAGCAGCCTGACTTGTAACCACTACACTGTCAGAGCTTGGAGATACTGGTAGGCACAGACATTTTATGATGAAATGGCAGTAGCAGATTCTGGGATAATGTTTATATTTTGTCTCCTGAAGCTTTTTCTGACGTCAAGCAAAGGTGTTCCTGTCTTCTCATTTGTAAGGACTCCCAATTGTTATCTGGCAGGTGGGAGTGGACTTCACTGGCTCCAATGGTGATCCAAGGTCTCCTGACTCCCTCCATTATATCAGCCCCAATGGTGTTAATGAATATTTGACTGCCATCTGGTCTGTGGGATTGGTCATTCAAGATTATGATGCGTGAGTATGGCTTTGGAAAAACAAAAATATTTTCCTAAGTGCCCTGATTGAATTGGTGAGGATGAGGTATTGGAGAGGAGTAAGGCTCCTAGTGTGGCACTGTTGGATAACTGCTGGACTTTGAACTACAAGGTTGAAGTTTCAAATCCACCAGCTGCTCCTTGGAAACCCTGTACAGGGTCGCCATGAGTCAGAATTGACTTGATGGTTCTTAACAATAACAGCACCTTGCTCCATAAAATACCTCTTATTTTTTCTGTTTTGCTCTTTTTGGGACAGTGTGTTTACCTTGTTGTTTTTAAGTGCCATCAAGCCAGTTCTGACTCACAGCGACCCTGTCTAGGGTTTCCAAGAAGCAGTTGGTTTGAACTGCCGACCTTTTGGTCCAGTGCATTATCCTGCAGCACCACACCAGGACTCCTTAGATCTCTTATTTTTGTGGCAATTAATTAAAACTGTACTATATATGGCTTGGTAACTTAATAGCTAACTGAAGTTTAAAAGACTAATATGATTTCCTTGGATTTATTCTTTAGGTGTAAGCTATCTTTGTGACTGTGGTTCAGGTGACACATTTTATAAATACGTCTGCTTATTTCGTAGTCATTGTCAATTTTTTTTTTTTTAGTGGTGACTCATTTTAGCAACTGTTGAATATTGTTCAATTACTATAAAACATTCTTAATGGATTTTCTTTTGAATAGATTTAAATAGGTCTTCTTGAAACTTTATTGAGCAATTAAAAAACTGCATGAGCATTTTTTATTTTCTGAATCTGTTAGAGCACAGAATAAATTTTCACTTGTTTTTTGCATATTGCAGTTTTATGATAAAAAGACTCTTATGTATTGATGGAGCTTTTTCTTAATCTTATGACATTTATAGGGGTGGCATTTTCAGGTAAATGCAAACAAATCTACAGTGAGAATTGACAATTTCATTATCTGACTAGTATAATTTAAGGCAGAAATTGCTAAATATGGTAAGTATCCCACTTAGTAGTTGTTGTTGTTGTTGAGTGCCGTGGAGTCAGTTCTGACTCATAGCGACCCTGCACAGGGTTTCCGAAGCTGTAAATCTTTACAGGAGCAGAAAGCCTCTTCTTTCTCCCGCGGAACCGCTGGTAGTTTCGAACTGCTGACCTTGCGGTTCACAGCCCGATTCGTAACCACTACGCTACCCACTTAGTAGAATACTGTGTAATCCCAAATGAAAATATAGCCATGGAAAATAGAATCAAATATTTGTTTCTTAATAGAGTATTCACGTATTTAAAGTGAAACCAGTTAGAAATATAATGAGAAATTGAAAACATCTCTGTTGTAGTGGGGCTCCTTTTATGATAGAAAAGTTAGAAAATGTACAGGGCTAATTTCTTAGACTGACACCTGGAAGTTAATAACAAAACAATAACAAGAAAATTTACCACATAGAAATGGAAAACACTCTTAAGTAGCTCATAGGCAAAGAGTAAATCAAGCTATAGTGGTACATACAGCACAGTGGGAAAACTGTATGTGGTTCTGTTTCTATAAAGAGAAAAATTTCTGGCCTTACGTGTTTTCTTAGATCTCATGCTGCTACAGTAGAAAGGAATACCACAAGTGAATGATTTTAACAAACAGAAATTTATTTTCTTAGTTTAGCAGTCCAAATCCAGGGTGCCAATTCTAGGGGAAGACTTCCTTTCTGGGTCATCTCTGGAGGAAGGTCGTCATCTCTTCTCACCACCTGAGGGCCCAGGGTCCCCAGTTGTTGTTGTTGTCAGGTGCCATCGAGTCGGAACCGACTCATAGCGACCCCATGCACAGCAGAACGAAA
>NW_006408549.1:20126694-20130534 GCF_000296735.1 Chrysochloris asiatica | reverse complement strand
CTTTTCCTCCTTTCTTGTCTTCTTAATGACTTTTTGCTCTCTTCATGTATGATGTTCTTGATGTCATCCCACAACTCTTCTGGTCTTCGGTCTTTAGTGTCCAATGCATCAGGGTCCCCTAGAGATCTCCATATGTTTTGGTGACTTTAGTAAGGGTGATGCTTCTCTTCCTAATCACCTTAAAACTAAACAACTAATCACATTATGTGGTAACTGCTGCATCACATCATTGCAAAATTGCCAAATCACTGAGAATTATGACCCAGACAAACTGACCCATATTTTGGGAGGACACAGTTCAATTTCAGTCTATGATATATGCTTTCAATGTTAAACAAGAATAATTGAAAACAAATAGGCTAGATTTTCATCATAATAAAATTAAAGAATGATCTGTTAGTGTTGCATGCATTCCGACTCATAGTAAGCCCTGTAAAATAGAGTAGGACCCCTCCAGAGAGTTCTTTACAGTTCTTTACCATCTTTACAGTTCTGCATCTTCCTCCCTGGGAGTCACTGGTGGGTTTGGACCTCTGACCTTTCAGAAAGCAGCCTAATGCTTAACTCCTGTGCCACCAAGCCTCTTTAAATTAAAGACGAGGAAGAAAAAATGAAGACATAATAATATTAGTAACTTCCATATAAATGTTACCTGTTATGTGTTAGGGTCAATTTTGAGCACTTTCCATTTACTGCTGTTAGAATGCTCATGCTTCTCGGTAAAGTACTGTTTTCATCCCTGCTGTGCAGATAAGGAAACTGAGGGTTTAAGTATTTTGCCTAGTGTTGTGTGGCTGGTAACTGGCATAGTGAGGATTGAGCCTTGCCTCTCTAGTTCAGGGACACACTCTTACTGCTGCATTATGATGCTGCATTTCCTCTATACACAAAAGTAATGATTGGGAAAGTTCACAGCAGCAAAAAGGAATAGGAAGCCCACAAATTGAAATTAAACCAAAAGATGCTTTGCAAGTCTAATAAAATCTACATATTGGCCACATTGACTTTCAAGAAATAGAAAAAATCATGTATAGAATGTTGGTAATGAGAAAGATTATAAGCATAAATACAGGAAAATTTTTGAGAAGTTTTAAGCTAATACTCTGTTAACGTTTATGCTATCACGTTTGAAAATTTGATTTAAAGGATGATTATATTACAAAGCTATAAATTATCAAAGTTGATCAAAGAGGCAGAGAACTTGAATAGAGTAAGAACCATGGGATGTTGAAACAGGAGTCTTAAAGAGTCCAGAGCACAAAGGTTCCAGGCCAACACCATTTCATACGTAAATTCTACCAAATCTATAGGAACAAATGGAAACCTAACAAAATCAACTGGAAAAAGTACTAGAAAGTAGTGAAAGTTCAGAAAGATGGTCAAATACAGCATTAAACATTAAAATCAACATTTTCTCTTGAACCAGTAATAACAGGTTCGAAAAATTATAGTGGATAAAATTATCTTAGCTCATAATAGCAATAAAAATAAGGAATGAAAATAAAATAAAATCTTTACTAAGAAAAACTATAAAAATCGTTGTTGTTGTTAAGAGCCATCAAGTCAGTTTCGGCCCATAGCGACTCTGTATAGGCTTTCCGAGGAGTGACTGGTGAGCTTAAACCACCGACTTTGCAGTTCAAATGTTTTTGCAGTCTGGTGCATTAACCCATAGCATCACACCAGGACTCATACTGAACAATTAATATTACAATGATACAATATTAATGTACTATTGTTAAGTGCCTTCGAATTGGTTTGGACTCTTAGCAACCTGCTAAAGGGTTTCTGAAGAGTGGCTGCCTAGTTTGATCTGCCAGCCTTGTGGTTAGCAGTTCAGTGCTTATTCTACAGTGGCACACTAGGACTGATAGAACAATAATGTAATTTTTGGTTGTATTAAAATGATAGTAGATTAATCGGAATTAATTAGTATTTATCAAAATTGAAGTGGAACCTTGCAAAAATGATTATTAAAGTTATCTATAAGAAAAATGAATCAGAATAGCCAATTTTTTTGGCATGGTGGGGTGAGAGGAAATGAAAGGAATTTTCCCTATCAGACATTAAAACTTATTTTAAAGTTGTATCAATTAAGACCATTAACTGGGTAAATGATCCAAATAGGCAGTGGGACCAAACAGGCAGTCAAGAGATAGACCCAAGTGTGTATATGAATTTAGGAGCACTGATGGCTTAGTACAGTGCATGTTGGGCTGCTTACTGCAAGGTCATCAGTTCAAATCTACCCGGTGCTTTGTGGGAGAAAGAGGATGCTTTCTGCTCCCATGCAGATTTACAGCCTCGGAAACCCTACTTGATGATGGGTCAGAACCAACTTGATGGCATACAATCAGCCAGCTTGCCAGTGTGTTTGGATTTAGTGCATGATACAGATACTTTAGACTTTAGACATCAGGAGACAGCTGTGACTGCTATCAAACTGGACAAGAAATAGTCTTGGTTCCCTAACTCATACCTGAATCAGTTAGGTTACTATGCTATGTAAATGACTTCAATAACATAGAAGCTTATTTTGTTTCATGTTGTATTTCTAGAGTTTCAAGGCTGAAAGGTTGGTTCTGTCATTGTGAACCCATAGCTTTCATTCCAAGTCCAAGGCAATATCTCCAGTTGTCATCCTCTCTAGACAGTTGGAGCCTTCGGAGTGCATGCCCATTCCTTTTTAGGATGTGCTTCCGAAGTGACTGACAGATCACTTCTATTCACATTGTCTTGATCAGAACTAGCCACCTAGTCACATCCCTTCCACAGAAGCTAAGAGTTGTCCATAGCTTGACTGTCCTCATTATTACAGAGGGAGAGAATGGATATTGATGGACAGCAACAGTTTCTACTGTATCTCCTACTCCAAATGAATGAGAAATTTATATAAAAACAAGTTTAGAAGAGTCTAGAAGAAAACATATGTTAATTGTTTATATACTTGCAGTAAGGAAGGCCTGTAGGCAAGGCAGTGAAGGTAGAAATCAATTTAATAGAAATTTATTAATATTAAAAATTTCAGAAAGTAAAATCTTTTAAACAGAGTTAAAGACAGACTACAGACCGGGAAAGATATTCCCAAACATATGTCACAGATTCTCTCCTCAATATCAAAAGAATTATTAAAAACAAATATAGAAGGAATAGCCCTGGTAGAAAACATGGTATGTTCATTGCAGTGTTTTTATAATGGCAAAACATTGGAAATTAACTGTCTATCAGTTGGAAGAAAATACCCACACAGTGAATACTCAGCAGCTATTCACATGAAACTATATATTTTTAAGTCCACAATCTTGTGTCCCTAAAACATTGAGACCAGATATTCGTACATTTTGCTGCTGTGTAAATAAAATATTTGTATAGCACATGGGAGCTTTATAGTATGTGGCATTTGTGCCATGTTTCTTTGGTAAATTGTATATTCATTTTAAACAGTATAAATACAATATAAATAACCTCATGCCATTGAGATCTGGAGAAGGATATCATGTTTGATAAGGTGGAGGGTCAGAGAAAAAGAAGAAGACCCCAGTGAGATGAATTGGCAAAGTGGCAGCATTGATGGACTCGAGTGTGGAAACAGTAGTGAGGTTGGCCCAGGATCGGGCAGTGTTTCGTTCTGCTGTGCATAAGGTCGCTATGAGTTGCTACCGATTAGATAGCACCTAACAAAAACAATGAAAAAAAAACTTAATGGTTTTTAGAGCTGCTTGGATTTGCTTACATATTTCTCAGGGAATGATGTGTCGTATGTTAAGCAGAAAACTGTTACTATTACATGCTGTCAAATCAGTTCTGACTCATGGTGACCTGTATAGGGTTTCCAAGGCT
>NW_006408549.1:20105406-20126019 GCF_000296735.1 Chrysochloris asiatica | reverse complement strand
GGTTTATTGTGAATAAAGATAAAGTTCTATTTTGAAAAAGCAACATTTTTACTTTTTTTTTTCCCAAATTTTCTTTTTAGTGATAAGATGTTTCCAGCTTTTGGTTTTGGTGCTCAGTTACCTCCTCAGTGGCAGGTAAGGAAGAAAATCTCATTTTAAAGCGTTGCATCCTGGAAAAGCAAAATAGGCTTCATCAGTTCCTTTATCTTTTGATAGGTATCACATGAATTTCCAATGAACTTTAATCCATCCAACCCCTACTGTAATGGTAAGTTCAGAAGTCAACATGAAGGCTTCAGACAGAAGACTTTGCTACTCTTTGTTATTTTCTTGTGATTTAAAACGGTTCATATTTCTTCTCTAGGTTTCTTTATATGGCATATTTAAAGAATTATAGATAAGGTGTGAGAGGGCTTCAAAAAGTTCCTGGAAAAAACCCAGTATCTTTCAAGTCCGTTTTCCACAAACGTTTGAAGTCCTCTCTTATAAGAATTGTAGCAGGTGTGGTTGGGGTGATAGTAATAATTATGGAGGAAGTCATTATTGTAATGGTGAAGGTGGCAGGCTAAATTATACCTGAAGAGATATCATAGAACAAAAGGGTTGTTCTCAGTCTTGAAAGTAGATAAATAAGAATCGTCATACATTAAAAATCTTTTAACATTCAAGTTGATTTAAAAATAAACCTTAAGTAAAATAAGTAATTCAGCATACAGGCCTTTTGTAACTTGTTTTAAGTGTAGCAGTCACTGTATACAGAGAAAAAGTGTTCAGCATCTAATTTCTTGTTCAAAGTGTATTTTGTAAATAGATGTGGAGGTGGGTGAAAGGACCCAAGAATGGAACTCTTATAGCAACTTGCCTCTGTGTAAAGAACAGGAGAGAGACATTTGTCTTTCCTTTTGCTATTTTCCTTTTTTCTACACCAAATTTCCAAATTTCCAAGTGCTTTCTTGTTTTCACCCCACTGAGCCACCAACCTGAAATGCCACATTTCTGTGGAGAAGGTCTACTCTGTTCCTAAGGGTTGCCATGATTTAAAATTGACTTTGATAGCACTGAAAGGGTTTACAGGCAAAGAGCTATATAGGATACCATCACTCACCGGTCAGTTTGTCATACTGTGTTGGGCTGCATTGCTGTGATGTTGGAAGCTGTGCCATTGATATTTCAAGTACCAACAGTATCATCAGTGTAGTTAGGTTTGGGCAGAGCTTCCAGACTAAGACAGAATAGCAAGGAAGACCTGAGTATCTACTTCCAAAAATCAGCCAAAGAAAACAGTATGGATTAATAACAGACCGTTGTTTGATAAAGTGCTGGAAGATGAGACCCATAGGTTGGAAGACACTCAATACACAGTGGCCACAACAGTGTTCATGAGCCTACCAGCATTCATGAAGATGGTGCACAACTGGTCTGTGTTTCATTCTTTTGAACATGAGATTCCCCATGAGTCAGAACTGATGGCATCTAGCAACAACAACATAAAGGTCAACTCGGCAGTATTGTTAAAAGCAAAAGATGTAATTTTCTTATATTCATTCATCCCAAATCTAACAGTTAGTCGTATGTAAGCCAAGGGGAAAAATAAAATGCCACATTTCCTGCAAAATTTTATAACACTGAACAATTTGGAGGAGGAAAGAGACATGAGGGCAGAGCCATATATATATATTTTTTAAGTTTTTATTGTGATTTAAATAAAAGTTTACAGGGCCGATCATCAGTTTTACATTAAACAAATCATATACTTTGTTTTATTACAATGGTTACAATCTCTCCATGTACCATCAGTTAACAGTATTTCTATTCATTTTAGTCATTTTTTTTTTTTTTTTTAAACTCGCAGGCATATATAATTTACACCACCACAGGGCATCTTCTGCAAGTCTGCCTCCAGGCTGCCAGCTCTCAGTCCCTCTCTTTCCATGAATCTAGAGCTCAGCTGCTCTGTCTCTCTCCATGTCCCCATCTCTGTCTCCATCTCTGGTGTCACTGCTTTTCTGGTCTCTGGATGTTGTTGTTGTTGTTAGGTGCCGTTAAGTCGTTACCAACTCATGGTGACCCTGCGCACAACAGAACAAAACAGTGCCCGGTCCTGGGCCTACCTCACAATTGTTGCCATGCTTAAGACCATTGATGCTGTCACTTTGCCAATCCATCTACCTGGGGGTCTTCCTCTTTTTCTCTGACCCTCCACCTTACCAAACATGATATCCATCTTCAGCAACTGGTCCCTCCTGACAATATGTCCGAAGTATGAGAGACGAAGCTTGACCATCGTGGCCTCCAAGGAGCACTCTGGCACTCTGGCTGCATTTCTTCTAACACAGATATGTTAGTTCTTTTGGCAGCCCATGGCACTTTCAGTATTCTCCTCCAACACCATAATAGGGTCCCACAATCTGCTTGTGCTCTTCTCCTTTGATGGTCTTAGGGTCCTCTGTATCTGGACTGTAAGATTAACTATTCCACTATTTTTGTTACAAAACTTCTACCTTTACAAGTGTGAGAGTCACATTTAGTCATGATGACACTTACTCATTATTGAATCCTAAGAATCTTATCCCTATTTCTTCACCAGACCCATCTAGACAAGATTAAAACTATTCAATGGAGACTTTAACTTCCCCCACACATTCTTAAACTAAACTCCCTCTTGAAACCTTGTAAAGTAGTCACTTCATGCCTTTATCGCCCCCTCATTTTAGATAGCCAGTGTGTCAGTTGCCATCCCTGTGTACCCTGTATGCAGAGGGGTAGTATTGATACTTGATACAAAGACTCCTTCCCTCTCAGTTGGTATTTTGTGCTACTACCTCGATGAATGTAGGTCAAGTTCATCAAAGAGTAGCAATTTACACTCTTTCCTTTATCAGAAAACATTTTTTTTTTTATCTTCCCCTAGTCGAGTTCTGATTATCAAGCCATTGAGGCTAGGTCAAATGGGTACTATCTGCAAGTTTGGGTGTTCTTGTGTATCTCTCCTCACTTATCATCTAGGTGCTTCACTCTCAGCTCTAGTCCTCTTTGGCTATGCCCTTGTCCATGAGTTAAGGTGTCCCCAGGTCTCACCATACTTTGGACCAATCAGCCCTTCCCCTTTTCTCATGTCCAGGTCAACGGGAGTCTTTGGAACGTGGTTGAACTCAGCCCATTTCTTCATTTCTGCCTTTCCCCCTCTTGCACTTACCAGGAGACCAACGTGGTCACCAGCAAGCTTACATGCCTGCTTATGTGTTCCCTTTGAGTTTAAGTCTTGGAGCAGAGTTGTCCTGAATGGACTTGATTGCTTGTCTTGATAGATTCCTGGCGAACAACTTGTTTGTTCTTATAGTGGCCATTCATGCTGCCATTTTTGTTTTGGGTTTTTCCTGCTGATTTTTCTTTGAAGATGTTTCTTCTGTTGCTCTAGTTGTTCCAGGCTGGTCTGCTTGTCCTCTGTAGTGGGACTGTCCCACCTCAGAAGGTTCTGGAAGGGGCTCAGGTTTCCACCTAAGGTCCTGTACATTACAAAGGCTCTGCAAGAGGCCTGTTTTTCACTGGGCAATTTCTAGAACCCCTTTTAGGTATTCCAATCAGTTATAGGCTGAAGACAGGCTTACAAGCTTTCTGTAATCATGTTTCCTGACATTCCTTTCTGTCCCACTCAAGTGTCTATTTTACAGTTGTAGGCAAGAGTAACCAGTATTCATAAGACAGTCAAACTGTTAGTATTATTTCCCCTCTTCAGACTATGCCTTTATCCCTGTATCAGAAAACCCTGTTGTTCCAAGTTTAAGTATGCATCACTATTTACCGCTGTCCCATTTAGCCCATGCAAACCTGTGTCAGTGTTTCCCTATCTACCTCAGAGGCATATTTTAAAAGTCTACATAATGAGCTAATTGTCTGCAAATGGTCCTATTGACAGTCTCACAATGTAAGGATTTTTGGCAGATGGGAACATTGTTTTTCTTTTCTTCCTAAACAGCATTTATTAAGAGGAAAAGCCTGAACATCTCATTGGGGATAGTTTGCTGTTAGGGTTTCTCATTTTTTTCTTGGATATTTGACCTGCATTAATTGAGTGCTCTTTTGAGGCATTTTTGGTGACTGGCTTTGGCTTTTTTTGTTTCGAACCAGTTGTAACTGGGAATATTATTCTATTCGAGAAATGTGTTTTTTGCTTAATGGTGAAATTGGAATGTATTTTAAAATTAGTAATAATTATGTTTATTAGAAATAAATATTGATGGCATATCACTTGGTGATTCATTTTAGACATTAATTTGGGGGAGGATCAGCGAGATATATTGACACACTGGCTGCAGCAGTGAGCTTGAACATAACAATTGATGGCGGATGATGATGGCGGATTAGGCAGCGTGTTGTTGGACATCGTGATGCTGTGAGTCAGCCCTGACTCAACAGTACCTAGCAACGGCAACATGAGTCATGTGCGGACATTGGGACGCTTCCCAACTAAGTGTACCTTTTCTATTCTTGGTTTATTGTCTGGGGAAAGATTCAGTTTGCTAATGGATAAAGGAGACGCTATACAGAAATATATAGCTTTAAGACCAACTAAAACTTGTCATAGTTAATCATTGAAGTTAGTCATTGTTAAGTGCTGTTGAGTCGGTTCAACACATAGTGATCTTGCATAGGCTTTTTGAGGAGCGACTGGTGGGTTTGAACCTCTGGCTTTGTGGTTGCAGTTCAATGTTTATCCTACAGTGTCGTGTCAGGACTCATTGAAGTTAGTTGCCTAAAAAGAACATTTTTCACTTGTTCTTTTAAAACGTGGTGGTGGTGGTGGTATGCCGTGGAGTTGGTTCCAACTATAACTGCCCTGTGTAGGGTTTCTGAGGCTGTAAATCTTTATGGGAACAGAAAGCCTCATCTGTCTCCCATAGAACAAAGTAAGTAAAAACTGCAAAGGAAGGATTTTGGTATAATTTAGTTTCAGTTCAAGAATCTAAGGCAATTGATATTTGCGAAAAAATTATTGAACAGTTTTGGTATAGCGCTATAGGATAAGTTCTGGACTGATAACCACAAGTTCGGTGGTTCGAATCCCCCAGCCACTCTATGAGAGTAAGATGAGGCTTTCTGCTCCCATAAAAATTGACAGCCTCAGAAACCATATACAGTGTTGCTGTGAGTCAGAACTGATTGGAGGGCACTCAACAACAAAGGCTTGGTTTTCCTACAGAGCATTCTGTTGTAGGGAAGATCCTGCTGCTGGCCTGTCTTAATATTTTTATTATTATTGGACTAACTGATGGTGCCATATGATAAGCACTGAACTGCGAACCACAAGGCCCACGGTTTGAGCCTGCCAGGCACTCAGCAGGAGAAAGATGAGGCTTTCTGCTCCCATGAAGATTTAAAGCCTTAGATGCCTATACAGGGTTGCTATGAGTTGGAAACAATTCCATGGCACTTAATACTAACCAGCATCAACTGACTAATGCCTACAGCATCATCTCATGCATAGAGAGTTACAACTGGTTATGATTAGTTACGTTCCCAGAGGTTGTTCATCAGATCACATCTCTTAAGTCCCAATAACTAAGAGAAGTTTACTGGAACTCAGAAATAGTGAAGAGTTGCTCTGGCAAAGCTTTTAAACCAACATCCTGTGTTCTCTTGGGCATTTTTAAAGGAATTGCCCCATTTTGTTATACATTAAAAGTTATTTTGAGACAGATTTTCTTGGTTGGTTTTCTCAGCAAGTATTGAGAATTCTTAAGGATTTATAATATCCTATTTGTATCTTGGACTTTCTAGTATTAGAGGAAGATTCAGTAGGTGCATATTATTTCTGCAGCAAAAGATAATGACTGTTCACCTCAATGCAGTGTTCTGGAAGTGAATATTTGCAAGTTAATACAACCTACCATGTTATGCTTAACCATTAAGTTATTGAATAAATCCTTGACTATAATTAGCATTTGATTAATAGCCTCTGTCCATATATACAAAAATTTTTCCAGCTCATCGAGAATTTTGTTTTATTGTCAGTTGTATGATGATAGTACTTTTTCATGGTTTTTTTTTCGCCCATTAGAATCTCATTCTCAAATCACATCATAGTTAAGCACAAGTAAAGCTCTTACACTGTAGCCTAATGAACAGTTTAGCTGAAATGAAAATCAATGTCTTCTACTAGGGGTAGGGTAGTGGGTTACATTCAGCAGTTTTTCCTTGGGAGAAAGATGAGGCTTTCTGCTCCTATAAAGGTTTATATCCTTAGAAATCCTATACAGGGTCAATGTAAGTCAGAACTGACTCAACAGCACACCACCACCACCACCACCACCACCACCACCGCTGCTGCTGCTGGGGGTGGGCAGAACAGATATGTTTTTCCTACGGGGTATAACGGTGTAACTATGGAGTTTTGTGATACATAGTGTAGAAGAACTCCTGATTATAGAAAGACTGTTTAAAGTGCTGTATGTTGATGTATCTTATCAAATTAGCAAGTATGGTGGATAATAATTAAGTTGCCTTTAGAAGTTCTAATACTGCTTTTGTTGTCTAGGAATTCAGGGCATTGTAGAAGCGTATCGGGCCTGCCTTCCTCAGATAAAACTCTATGGACCAACTAATTTTTCTCCAATCATAAATCATGTGGCCAGGTTTGCTGCTTCAGCCACACAACAACAGACAGCTTCTGTAAGTGCTCCGTGGTCAGGGGACAGGGCAAATACAGATTGGTTATTGATTCTGCTGCTGCTGCCATTTTTCCACATGTGTAGACCATTGAGATACAAAATCAGGGCAGGAAGCAATGATATGGTCATTGGATTCATATTTGATGTCATTAAATTAGTGAATCCTTAAAAACAAGACAATATTCACATAGGAGTCTTTTCTCTAGCTTTTAAATTAATTTCAATCAGTGACTTATCTCTACTTTTTTGAAGTAGGTTTAACAAATTAAGGATTGAGGAGATTACCATTTCACTTACTGTTGCAGGACTACTTACTGTCCTAAAGGTTTGAATCAGCTAACCCTTACCTACTGGATCTTGAATACCAAATCTCTCTTCACTTTAGTATACTCAGCAATAAGTATAGAGTAAGTAGGGATAACTATCTCATATGATTGTTGACAGAGCCAAATAAGAATTCATACAAAGTGTACATGTTAACTACTGTTATAAAAATATTATTCCCATTTTAAATTTAAATCACCCAAAAGATGGGGGTCTCAACTTTTTGTTACATTTTACCATTCTCTGAAAAGTTTTATCAGGTTAAAAGAATTGAGAGAAAAATTCCCCTACAACCGTTATCTATTTTTTATAACTGTATTTTTAAACAATGTGTTTGTTTTAGTATGGTAAACAATTCTGCTTCATCCATATTTGTTCTTCTGCTAGTGAAGTTGTTACATGTTCACTTGATAGATACTTTAACATATTTAGTATTTAAATTAAATCTAAGCATAGAGTCCTATGTTTATTGAAGATTGAATCCACAGCATTTAGATACCTTGCTTTCATGTATTTGTGCCAATACTACTTTGTGATGTGCTGCACTTTTAATGAACCTATAGTTCTTGCATGAATGGATTTCCTTGCCATCAAAGGATCTTAGGATGTTTCATGCAAATAGAATCCTGGGTAGAGAATGACAAGGAAAATGAGCAAGAAAGAGACAACATTATTCATGAAACTAGAGATGCCATTAACTGTTGCTTTCGTTGTTTGGTAGCTGTGTCTATTCAGTGGACATCATTTCCTTTTTGCCCTTGGTAAGAACCAGCTGCTGCTGAATGTAACAGAGCCTTTCCTTTTTTGGCAGCAATATTTTGTGCTCTTGATTATTACTGATGGAGTGATCACAGACCTTGATGAAACCAGACAAGCTATAGTCAATGCTGCCAAACTGCCCATGTCCATCATCATTGTTGGAGTTGGAGGTGCTGACTTTAGTGCCATGGAGTTTCTGGATGGTGATGGTGGAAGTCTCCGGTCCCCAACAGGCGAGGCAGCCATCAGAGATATCGTCCAGTTTGTGCCTTTCAGACAGTTTCAGAATGTGAGTACCACCCCACCCCATCTTGGTGCACAGTCAGATGCTTGAGCACACACCATTGGTAATCCACAACCAAGAAGTTAAGTGAGTGTCCAAGGTTAGAGAAATATGTGAACGTGATCTCTTTACTATTTGAAGAGCCCTGATTTGATTTGGCAGCTTTATTTCAGGGTGTGTATGTGTTTGCTTCTTGCAGGCTCTGTGATCAATTGTTTAAAACTGTGTTGTCATTATTCAACCATAAAGAAAAATGAATTTCTGATATATGCCATGGCATGGGTGAACCTTGAACGTGTTATCGTGAGAGAAATAAGTTAGACACAAAAGGACAAATGCTATATGATTCCACTTATGTGAAATTCCTAGATAAAGCAGATGCATGGAGATCAGAGTTCATTAGTGATTGCTAGGGGCTAGGAAGAATGGGAGGTAGATGCCTAATGGGTATTGAGCTTCTGTTTGGGTGAGGAAAGTATTTGGAAAGGATAGTGGTGCTGATTGCACAACATGGTGAATATAATCAATGTGACTGAATTCTGTACTTGGTTAATGGTTAAAATGGCAAATGTTCTGTTACATACACTTTGCCCCAATACAATTAAAAAAAGAGCAAAACACTACCACCAATAAAACTATATTGCTATGAATATCTTAGATATGTTTTATCTTTTCCTTTGTAATGATTGAAGAAAACTACAAATATATGTTGAATTTACCAGACTGGAAGATGAGTTGATGAACTCTCTGGGGGACCCTTTTAACAATTCCTCCTAATAATAATAATTTGCAAAATGACAGTGCAATATCATAGCCAGGATATTGGCATTGATGCAGTTATGCTACAGAACATTTCCACCACCACAAGCATCCTCATGTTAATTTAACATTTTGATTGTTTTCCTTGATAGGCTGCCCTTTCTGTAGTCCTCTGGCAAGACGGAGCGGACACTTGTTAGGGCTTTTAAAAATGTGTGTCCTTGGGTTTCCCCATACTGCCAGGTTCCCTAGTATGCAGCCAGATATATGAGTACATAAAGCAAAAAGGGGCCCCAGGGAACTCGGCACTGTGTTGTTCCTTGGGTCCTAAGGTCTCTAGCGAATCGACCTCCTTTTCTTCAGAATGCTCTGGTGTTTTGTTTTATGTACAATATGAACAGTTTTGGGGTTTACTTAGTGAGAAGAGAAAGGAAAAGTACATTTACTTCATTTCTTCATCTTCATAGAAGCAAATGTCTTATGCGAGGGAGCTTCAAAAAGTTTGTGGAGAAATGTTATTAAAAGATAATGAATTGTTTCTTGAACTTTTGATTTGAAGCCCTTTTGTATCTACTTTTAAAAAGGAACTATACTTTCCTAGAACTATTCAGTAAGTTCTTTAGAATCACAGGATAAACATCAATTTTATTTCTATGAGGGTGAGTCAAAAATTATCTGCACTGTGGTTATATTAAAATGCCTGTCCACGGCGTTGGCAACATTGAGCATGCACATGAAATGATTCTATTGAATAGAAGAGTGAAAGTGCATTATGTGGCAGATCATTTGCAAATCACCCATGGCTTTTCTTCCAAAATAATTCCTGACAGACTTGGGTTTTGAAAAGTTTGTGTGAGATGGGTACCGAAACCACTCATGGAGCAGCATAAACAGAAGCATTTGGACATCTGCAAACAAGATTTGGACCAGTACTCGAAGGAAGGTGTGAGTTTCTTTAAAACAATCCTTACTGGTGACGAGACATGGATTCATCACTATGAGCCTGAGAGTAAATGCAGAGTATGGAATGGAAACATCCTCAATTGCCAACTGAGAAAAAGATCAAAAGTCAACCATCAGCTGGAACATTGATGCTTATAGTTTTCTGGGATTCTCAGGGGCCAGTATTGGAACACTGTGTGGTGAAAGGTTCAACAATCAACAGTGCTCTTTACAGTGAGATGTGTTTAAGTTATGGTGTTGGAGGAGAGTGCTAAAAGTACCATGGGCTGCCAAAAGAACAAATAGATCTGTGTTGGAAAAAGTACTGTCATAATGCTCCTTGGAAGCCAGAATGGCCAGACTTTGTCTCTCATGCTTTGGACATATTAACAGGAGGGACTAGTCACTGGAGAAGGATATCATGTTTGGTTAAGTGGAAGGTGAGAGAAAAAGAGGAAGACCTCCAATGAGACGGATTGGCATTGTGGTGGCAGCAGTGGGCTCAGGCATAGCAATGGTTTTGAAGTTGGCCCAGGACCGGGCAGTGTTTCGTTCTGTTGTGCACAGGGTCTCTTTGGCACCTAACAACAACAGCAAAGTTCACTGAAGAGCTAAAGCCTAAACCTCAAACTTTGGATTGAATGCAGAGGACTGCTATCCAAGGCGGTTGTGATCTTGCGTAGCAATGCACGTCCACACACCTCTGCCCATGTCTTACTTAACCTCTGTTGACTCTGAAAAAACTTCCTTTTGAGGTGTTAAAGCATGCTCCCTGTAGTCCTGATCTTGCTTCATTGGACTTTCACCTGTTTGTTCCCCTAAAAGCAGCCCTTCGAGGATGAAGATTCACCTCTGATGAAGAAGAAAAGACAGTGGTGCATTCTTGGCTCGCAGCTGAGTCTGAAACATTTTAAAATAGGGAATATGAAAACTTGTTGATAGATGGACAGAGTGTACTGAAAAGCAAGGATATTGTGTCGAAATGTGATGTGTTTGTCTTTTCTAAAAGTTGATTAAAATAAATTCTACAACCAGAGTGCAGATATTTTTTGGCTCATCATCATATACTAGGTTTGAATATGCAAAAATCATAATTCAGAATACACCAATGACAATCACTCAATACGAAAATGAAATTTTTTTGTTGTTAAGTATCATCAAGTCAGTTTTGACTCATAGCGACCCTCTATAGGATTTCCAAGAAGTGGCTGGTGTGTTTGAACTGCGAACCTTGTGGTTAGCAGTCTAGTGCTTATTCTACAACACTACACCAGGACTCCCTAGGTATAAAATTAAGAATACATGGATAGAACTTATATTCTATAAAATAAAATACGTTCAGAACCATTATCCACTAGGTAAATGCCAATTAAAACCATGACGTGTGTTATGAGTTGGGCTGCTAACTGCAAGGCCAGCAGTATGACTTACCATCTTCTCTGCAGGAGAAAGATGAGGCTTTCTGCTCCTGTAAAGATCTACAGCCTCAGAAACCATACATAGACAGTCTCTATGAGTTGGAACCGACTCAATAGCACATCACCACTAACCACCACCACCACTGAGATATCCTTATACACCTATTAGGACACCTAAAATAAAAAGTAACAAAATCATGAGAATAAATGCTAGCGAGAAGGTAGAGAAATTGGATCAGCAATTCGTGGGGATATACAATTGTATAGCCACTCTGAAAAGCACTTGGATAGTTTCTTTTAAAAACTAAACATACAGTTATTAAGTGCTGCTGTAACAGTAATACTACAAGTGGCTAGTTTTAACAAATTGATTCTCTCATAGTTTAGGAATCTAGAAGTCTGAATTGAGAGTGCTGACTCTGGAGAAAGGTCCTTGCCCCCTTCCTGCTTCTGTAGACCCAGAATTCCTTGGTGATTTCCATGCTTCTTGTCATCAAAATCCCTCTGGGTCTTGGAGCTTCACAGTGCAGGCAGCCCAGATCTGAAGGACACACTACTCCTGACTCTCCTTTCTTGGTGGTAGTGGGTCCCTCTGAGCACTGCTTACCTGTTGTATCTTGCAAGAGGCTGACTCAAGATACAGCCTAATCCTGTAGATTGAATCTGTACTTATTAACATCATAAAAGTTTGAGGATTTACAACATATAGGATACTTACTTAGATCAGGGCCAGTCACATCAGATCACGTCACGGGGGATGATTGCATCCTGTTAAGTCTTATCATGGAGATAATTATTACATCTTAACCACTAAATCCTGAGAACCCTAGCCTAGCCACATTGACACAAAACCTTAACTTACACCTGCCATATGACCTAGCAATCTCTTCTGGATATTTGTCATAGAAAAAGAAAACACAAAGCGTACATTAATGTTTATAGCACCTTTCTTTGGGTGAATGCTTAAACTGTGGTTCCTTCCATACTACTCAAATATTCCTTCATGGAACAATTTGGATGGATTTGATGGGAATTGTGACGTGTGAAAAAACTGACATTAAAAGGTCATATGAGTCCATTTATATAACATTCTTGACAAAATCCTAGAGATAGAGAACAGATTCAGTGACTGCTAGGAGTCAGGAGATTGGGGAGTGGGAGACTGAAACATCAGAGTGATGGAATAGTTTGGTGTCTTGATTGTGGTGGCAGTCATACAAATCTGCATCCAAGAAAAATCAAACCTAGTGCTGTCGAGTTGATTCCAAGTTATAGCTATCATGTAGGGCAAAGTGAAACTGCCTCAGAGGGTTTCTGTGGCTGCAGTTTTAGTGGAAGGAGATTGTCATATCTTCTTCCAGTCCACATCTGTGGAGTGGCTGGTGGGTTTGAACTGCTGACCTTTTGGTTAGCAGCTGAATGTTTAACCACTGTGCCCCCAGGACTATTACAAATGTATATATGTGATAAGATTGCAGAAGGTTACACACACACACACAAATGAAAACCTTTAAAACTGGTGACATTTGTACCAGATCTGTGGACTGCGCTAATGTTGATTTCCTGCCTTGTTAGTGTGCTAGTTATATAAGATATTACCTATGAGGAAAGTAGGTGAAAGGTACATGGGGCATCTCTGTACTACTTTTGCAACTTTCTATGACTAATAATTTTTAAATAAAAAATTAGTACCAGATGAATAAAATACCTACTTGTAAAAGTTTTTAAAAAAGTGATAAATCTATTGTCCATTATAAGTGATAAATAATAAAATACTGGCACCAAAATTGGACTTGGCAGGGATAATCTCAATAAAATATATAAGCACAGAAACGAGATAATTGCCAACTTTTACTGACTGGTTAAATAGTCTTTTGCCAAAAGACTAGTAAAAATTATGATTGCCAGTAAAGTCAACTTTGATTTTGCTTTTTACCAGGCTCCAAAGGAAGCACTTGCTCAGTGTGTCTTGGCAGAGATTCCCCAGCAGGTGGTGGGCTACTTCAACACATATAAACTCCTTCCACCGAAGAACCCAGCTAAGAAATAAGTCGTGTGGCCACCTCAGCCCAAGTTTTTTGTGCTGCGTGGAGCAGTGGATTCCTTTCTCATCTCATCATGAATCTGTCAGAGAAAATGTCAAGTTCATTGTTTCCCAGTCAATTCAGTGATTGCGGGTGATTTATAATTGCAGTGAGGCACCTTGTAATAGAAAGTGTACGGAAACCTAATTTTGTTGTTGCTTTCTTTTCATAAAAGGAAAATGTTATTCTTGAATGTTTGTCAGTAAGAAAGAATGAAATATTGTTAGGATAATATAATTTTGCTCTAGTCAGTGTATATTTTGAAAGCCAGAGTCCATACCTGAATAAGAGAGCTTCTTAAATGAGATAATATTGAATGTGATCCTGACTCTGCATTCAGTGTTTTTCACAGGGTTAAAAACCACTTTCACTTGTTCCTGAATTTTGCCAGTTAAGAAATGGTTTATAAATACCCATGCAATTGCACAGGACTTCATGTGAAGTTGTTGTTAGGTGCCGATATTGTGAGAAGGGAAGCCATAAATAACCAGTTTCTAAAATGTACAATCAGCAAGTCAAAAGAATTTGATGTAAGTGAGCTATTTTCATTTGGTTTTCGAGATCTTTTATTGTGAAAATCTGCAGATATGGTCAGATTTGAGTTTTCTTTTCATTGATTGTATGCGATGCACAAGATTCTGTAGATGCTAAATTGACGATTTGTCCAGGTTTTACATTTTTAGCTTATTTTCACTGGGGTTTGTTAAAATGGTTAGGATTGCTTTGTCTCCAGGTAACAAGTGAGGACCAAACAAATAATGGGATATTAATTTCCTTTTAACTAATGAAAGGGAAAATTGTGGCTCCATACAATAAGCACTGAACCACAAACTGCAAGATTTGTGGTTTGAGTCTGCCAGCTGCTCCACAGAAGAAAGATGAGGCTTTCTCCTCCTAGGACGATTTGAAGCCTTGGAAATCCTATACAGGATTGCTATGAGGAACAGACTTGATGACACTTAGCAACAACAACAGCTAATGAAAGACTTTACTTATAAAAAGACAATTTTTATACTTTCCTTGCTAAGGTTCCATACATTTTACATAATGTTGTTGTTGTTAAGTGCCACCGAGTCGATTCCTGCCCATAGCGAGCAACCCTGTATAGAGTTTCTAAGGAGTAGCTGGTGCGCTTGAACCACTGACCTCGCAGTTCAAATGACTTTGCATATAGAATCATTTAATGTTTTCTTTTTGTTTAAATAACATTTTTAGTATGATTTTTAAACTCATGAGCTCATGATACCAATCTATTAATCAGAATCACATATTGCATTTTAATGATGTGTTATTCTAAGCCTACATTGTATTGTATTAAGCATAAAATCTGCTGTAACTGTAATCTATTATAACTTGAAAAAAAGAATTTTGCAATTGCTACATTAGGATCGAGTGGTCTTTTATTTGCTTTTTTGAAAAGTAAAAATTTCTCCCTTGACTTTTACCTTTTAGAATATATTGCTTAGAGACCATTACGTTTTCAAATTAGATTCAGTACCATTTTTGGAACCTATGTGCCAAGTGCTATGTATAACCATATATTAGCTGAGCATTTTTAACAATTCAGCATTAAAATTGTGCTTATCACACATCTTTTAAGTTTATGCACACAACATGGTGCTGACCCGCCTTTCAGTTTTATTGAGAAATACGCACGCCTGCCTACTCCTCTTATGCTCTGCATTGTCGGAAGAAAGTGAGCTCTCAGCTTTGATTTCTTAGAAGCAGCTCTTTGTGAAAGTCAGGCCGAGAGGGGACCTGTTTACTGTCATGGTTGCCTAGCCCCAGTGAGCAGTTAGACCTTCCCATGTGGCTTGCTGGCCTCTGTATATCTGCTGGTAACCTGAAGGTAATTAACTTGTAGTTTATTCTTCTACTTAGTGTGTCTTGCTAGTTGGTAAGTCAGTTTGATACTCATAATTTCAAGAGAAGAAAACGGATTGTGAAATAGTTTGGCATTGTATTGTCTAACATGTTTTAATTTCAGTTATTTTTATGTGCTTGGAAAAAGTATAGATCTGTTGCTCTGGCTTTCAGGTTTTTTCTTTGATTCAAATGCAGGAAGCCCCCTTTTTCTTTTGATTGTGAAAAAATATACACAGCAAAACATCCATCAATTCATCAATTTTCTACATGTATAATCCAATGACATTGATAATTCATGTTGTATAACCATTCTCAGCAACCTTTTCCAAATCTGTCACCATGGACACAAACTCACGGCCCCCAAAGCAAGCACTTTCCTTTTCCCCCTCCTCCCTATGCTTGGTAACTACTGATAATCTTTGGTTTCTGTGTACTTGCTTATTTCATATAAGTTTTTGTTCTTTTGTGATTTATTTATCTTGTTCAGCATAATGTTTTCAAAGCTCATTTATGCATAGCATGCATCAAGGACTTAATTTCTCTTTATAGTGGAGTAGTATTAATAAATTAATATGTATATATCTATATAGATATAGCTATATATACTCACACACCCCGTGTTGTGTGTCCATTCATATACCACAGTTTGCTTATTTATCTGGAAGCTTTCTTTGAACAGTTCTCAGTGTATGATTGAAACCAAGCAGAAGTGAAGCATCTCTGTTTGAAGCAGGGGCAGGGCTTCAGTCCTCATTCATGGCGCTGCCTCCCGTGCATCCTTACCCAAGCCCGTCAGCAGTGCCTGAGCCACCTGCAGAGGACACTCAGGCACTGCTGTCACCACCGTACACTAGATTGAGTCTAATTTTATATTCTGGTTTTATCAGAATGGTTTCCTTTAAATGTTTCCTTATTCATTATTGATCAGATCATCAGAAGAAGCTGTTATTCAGAAGCATCATTTCATCAAATTAAATTAATTGGTAACTTTTTGCAGTTTTGGATAAAAGCATTAATAATTTCTAAATAATCATTTTATAGGTCTTATAGTTTCAACACACCACCTAATCACATACTGATTTAGTATTGTTTTATGGTAAAGTTATCCCTTAATTTCGTCACCATTGATTTATACGCCATGGGTTTTCAAAATGTATTAGAAGAAAAAAATAATCAAAGTGAAACTTGTATGTGATCAGGTGTATTACAGACATATTGGAGTGAGGTACCCTGGATAGATATATTGTTTCTCACATATACCTTTATTATTCTCTGAGAAAATGGTACACCAATGGGGCTAATCATTAGGTTTACTACTTGCAATCATTGGAGGAATTTAAAAAGTCTGACAATCTCACTAACCATAAAGAGTTTATAATTTAGTATGAAAAAGGAGACTGAATTCAGAATTCAGACATTTTAATAGTATAAAATCTATGGGATTTATCACTGTTCCGTTTCTGCCTTATGGAGACCTTCCAAAATAAATTCATGGGTCTATTGCTGCTTGTGCTGTATTTTGATAAACTTTGTCTTTTTCATTTTGTAAATTTCTGGGAACGCCATTTCAGTAAATGTTTGCTAGTCTCCTTATGTGTGTGGTTGATAGGATGGAAGTACATGCAAGGTAAGCTTACAGAAGTTGTAGATTGTGAGAGACTATTATGCTTTTATGATGTTATACTTGTTATTAAGTATATATGTTACTAATATATCAATTGATGTTAAATGTATCTTCCTCTTGAATTCCCTTTGGATAAAGTTATTTCTTGATATAATCAACTAGTATCTTGTTTTCCTTTTTATTCTCAGTATGCTATCAGAACCAATAGAAAATGGTAGAAATAAAGTGAATATTGTATTTTCTTGTTTTTTGATAAGTGTTGCTGAATAGATTTCCAACTCATAGCGACCCTGTATAGGGTTTCCAAGGAGTGACTAGTGGGTTTGAACTGCTGACCTTGTGATTAGCAGTCCAGAGTTTATCCTGCAGTGCCATACCAGCATCCTGTTCTATATTTTTGTGTTCTGGTGCATTAATGTGCTGGACTGCAAGGTCAGATTGAACCGCAAGGTCAATCTGCAATTCAAGCTCACCAACCGCTCCTCGGAAACCCTATCTATACAGGGTTACTATGAGTCAGAACCTACTTGACAGCACTTAACAATAATTCTATATTTGATGGAGTTTAACAAATAAGGAGATTTTATTCTATAGGATTTATTCATTCGAAAAGAAACTGTTTTAAGTAAAGGAAAGGTTCTCATCTCCCGTTGACTCTCATTTTGTCAGGCAGAATATCTAATTAAAAAAAAAAAAAAAAAGCTTCTGTTAGGTTCCAGACACTGTGCAAGGTATTGGGGATACAACAGTGACCAAGGCAGCCACATTGCAGTACTCATAGGAATAATGATATAGTTGGTGGGGAGAGATCAGACTGTATCATCCCGAACTTGCTAAGGAGCTGATTTTAGGTCAGTCATCTTTCTAATTTTGTGTTTTTCCTGCCACAATCCTGCCTCCATATCAGATCATTGTTAGGCCCATTGTCATAATCAGTTCCTTACTGGTTCAGAGGTTGGCTCAAATCTGGTAATATATAAGCAAAGACCATCACCCTTGTCACCAAGCTTGGAGATGGTTAGCCAAATTCTCCAGGAAACTCAGCAGCTTCTGCTGTCCTTACAGAATTGTACTTTGGCTTACCATTGACTTTTTCCTCCACCAAAAGAATTCGACAAAAATCCTTACATGTGGACTTTTGACTTCTTACAACCTGGGAAACCCCCAAATCAATAATCAGTTGCCATCCAGTCAATTCTGATTCATGGCAATCCCATGTCTGTCGAGTAGAACTGTGTTCCGTAGGGTTTTCAATGGCTGATGTCTGATCTTTCTTACTATGTGACTTTGGCTGGACTTGAACTTCCAGTCTTTCAGTTATCAGCTAAGTGTGTGAATCATTTGTACCATGCAGGTATTCCACACCTTGCAGAGTCATATCACTAACTTAGCTGCTACTAAGTTTTGTAGCTGCATCTGGCCTTCTAGGAGTGTATTCAGGATTTTCAGGAGTTAGGTAGTTCTCAGACAAAAGACCTAGTAGGAAATTGTCTTTTTCAAGCACCTCTTTTGTGCAGTAGAAAGCATCCATTTGTTCTCTGAACAGATACTTATTGAGTAGCTTTCTAGCCTCAAAGAATTTATAATCTATGGGAGTGGAAATAGTATAGGACTATAAAACAAAAAGTAATGAACAAGAGGGGCCACACTGTACTTGAAGTAAAACTGGTCCTTTGTTGTTGTTGTTAAGTGCCATCAAGTCAGTTCCAACCCATAGAGACCCTGAACAGGGTTTCCGAGGCTGTAAATCTTTACGGGAGCAGAAAGCCTCATCTTTCTCCCACGGAACAGCTGGTAGTTTCAAACTGCTGACCTTGCGGTTCGCAGCCCGATTCATAACCACTACGCTACGGGCCTTCAGATACCTATGGGCATGAGTGAAAAGAAAACTCCTAACAAGATTTCTGACAAGATGCCCCTTCCTCCCTCCTTCCCTTTCCTTTGAACAATATGCATTGTTTTTACTGCCTTCTGTCTAGCAACTACCAGTACTGATGCTAGTCCTCACAGGAAGCTAGGATCCTTATATTGTCCACACTACCAAATGGTTCCTGTATACAATCCGTATTCTGCCTTCAATCCTGCTGCTCTCGAGATCCCCACCATTTCTACTCTGCCCTCATAAATCTCATCATTCATCACCAAAATCCCTATCAGCAATGTTTTATCTGATCTTTTGAACATTCTAATTAAAATCTAGTTCCCTTGAAGAGCATTACTTCTTGAAGAACAACCCTTTCAAGTAGAGGCTATTTTCCACTTGATCTTCTATCCCTACACTCGGAGGTCAATTAGGTGGCTTCCTTGGTCCTCCTTTTGTTGTTAAGTGCCTTTGAGTTAGTTCCGATTCATAGGGATCCTGTATGAGGCTTCAGAGGCTAAAACTCTTTATAGGACAGAGAGCCTCATCTTTTTTCCTTAGAGTGGCTGGTGGGTTTGAACTGCCGATCTTGTGGTTAGTAGTTCAGTTCTTAATCTACAGCTCCACCAGTGCTCCCTTGATCCTTTTATGCTCAGATAATTATTCTTTCCATAAATCTTAGACTCTGAATCTCATCTCATTAGACTAAACCACTCTGTATCCCTCTTAACAGTAATCATGTTCTCCATCTTACCTCAACCCTCATTTCTAACATCATACCCTAGGCCTTATCATTATCAGTAAGAAATCCCTTTTCTTTTTAAAGTTTTTATTGTCAATTGAATGATAGTTTACAAGGGAGAACATTGGTTTTACACTCATCATTTTATTGCAATGATTACAGTCTCCTCTGTGCATCATTATTCAACAGTATTTGCTTCTATTTCTTTTTTATGTGTGATGTACACAAAAGCACTCAGGAATATATAATCATTTAAACAACCAAAAGGCACATTCTGTAAGCCTGCCTCCTGGTAACCAGCACCTGACCGCCAACACACAACCTTTCTCTTTCCTCAGCTGCTCTAAATCTCCATGTACTCATCTCTGTCTCCATCTCTGGTGGCACTGCTTCTCTGGATAGGGTCCTACATTCCACTTGTGTTCATCTTTCTGGATGGTCCTAGGGTCCTTTGTTCCTGGACTGTAAGATTAATTACTCCCCCATTTTTGTTACAAAACTTCTACCTTTACAATTGTGACAGTCACAATTAGTCATGATAACACTTACTATTGAATCATAAGAATCTCATCCCCATCTCTTTTCATCTAGACAAGATGAATACTATTCAGTGGAGAGTCTACCGCCCTCTGTACAATCTGAAACTAAACTCCTGCTTGAAAATTTGTAAGCCAGTGACTCCGTGCCTTTATAGCACCGCCATTTTAGATAGCCAATGTTTAGGTTGCCCATCCCTATATACCCTGTGTACAGTGGAGATAGGATTGATACTTGATGTGAAGACTCCTTCCCTCTCTGTTGATATTTTGAGCTACTACATCCATAAGTATAGGTCAAGTTCATTAAGTTGTTGCAACTTACACTTGTTTCCTGTATCAAAAACTTAAATATTTTTTCCTCTAGTTGTGTTCTGATCATCAAGCATCGAGGTTAGGTCAAATGGGTACTATCTGCAAGGTTGGGTCTTCTTGTGCATCTCCCCTCACTTCATATCAACTGGGTGCTTCACTTTGAGCTCTAGCCCTCTATGGCTATGTCCTTGTCCACGGGCTCAGGAGTCCCTACCACACTCATCTCCAGGTAATCTCCAGGTCAACAGGAATCTATGGAATGTGGTTGAACTTAGCCCATATCTTCATTGCTGCCTTCCCCCTCTTCCACTCCCCTGTAGACCAACGTGGTAGCCAGCAAGCTTACATGACTGCTCATGTGTTCCCTTTGAGTTTCAATCTTGGAGGGGGATTTGTCCTGAGGGGACTTGATTGCTTACCTTGATGGCTCCC
>NW_006408549.1:20085934-20105026 GCF_000296735.1 Chrysochloris asiatica | reverse complement strand
CGACTCCACGACACATAACAACAATACCCTCAAGTTCTCTCTCTTATTTACTCAAATTTTATATTTATTTATTATAATCACTACCTTGTATACATTACTTATTCATTCCTTTCCCCCGCTTCTTGATTCATTGAATTAACCTGGAAATTTTCTAGCTACAGCCACCTTTGTCTGCATTGCTTACATCTGTGCAGATCAAGGTGAAAAAATAAAAACCTGAAGCTACATTCTGTGGTTTCAATATACATTCACAATAACCAACTTCGTTGTTGTTGTTGTTAAGAGCTGTCAAGTCGGTTCTGACCCATAGTGATCTTGTATAGGGTTTCCAAGGAGTGGCTGGTGAGCTTGAACTGTCAACCTTCCGGTTCAATTTTACTTTGCAATACAGCTCATTAACCTACAGCACCACATCAGTACTCCATCACCAACTAAGTGATCCTTATTCTATCTGGTAAGTCTCTCTATATTTTTCCTGGTCCGTTCAGGCTCTTACTCGGTATTCCCAACTTTCTCCTTTCAAAGAGCTCCAAATTCTCCCCAGCACTGATCTTAACTGGTTGCTTTGCTACTTATTTCACTGAGTCAGGAGAGAACTTCCCCAAGCTCCACCGTATGTACTGACGTCTCAGCATCTCTGCCTTCTCTTCTGTGAGTGTGGAGAAACTGTCCACTTCCTTTCTAAGGTTAAAACTCTCACTTGTGCACTAGGCTCAATTTCTTTTTATCTATCCTAAAACATTTCTGTAGCAGGTATCTTTCACTGCTCCTTTATTCTGTTTCCCTCTTTACTGGATTAGTTTCATCAACATAAAAGTATGTTTTTATCTTTTCCATTTTAAAAACCATTCTTGTGGTCCTATACCCCTACTATCCCGTTTCTCTGATTATATTTACAGCAATCTCTCAAAAAAGGTTATTGATGGAGGGGATTGTAATCATTGAGATGAAACAAATTGTATGATTTGTTGAATGCAAAACTGATGGTCTTTTTTGTTAGCCTTCACTCATTCACAATAAAAAGTTAATATAATAAAAAGCAAATCTATTAACTGATCTCATTCTTTCCCTCAGTTTCCTCTTAAGTTGACTCAAACTCAATGGCATTTCTTTTGTATTGCTATATGGTAAATTCTCAAAAAATGCACAACTTAACTTTTCAACAGCATTTGGTATGATAGTTGCTCACTGTTTTCCTCCCATTCCTAAACCAAACCAAACGGAACCAAACCAAAACAAAAAATCCCTTTTCACCTAACTCTTTGTTGGTTTCTGCTTTACTACTTTCACCTCTTAGCATTAAGAATGTTTAAGATCCTGTCTTTTGACATCTTCCTTACTCATCAACACCTTATCTCCTTAGTGACGCTCTTTCAAATTTAAATACCATTTATACACTGATAGAGTACATGTGTGATGCAAATAATTAAGCATTTGATTACTAACTGAAAGATTTGAACCCACCTAGGGGCTTGACAATCTGCTTTAGAACAGTCACAGCCTTTAAAACCTATGGAATGCAGTTCAACTCTGCACATACAAGGTTGCCCTAGTCAGAACTAACTTAATATCTACTGATTTGTTTGTTTGTTTTAATACGCTGACAAAGCATACATTTTAATTACCAGCTCAGGTCTCCTTTGAACTTCAGACTTTTCAAACTTGAAGATGATGGACTAAATTGATAAAAGTGTCACACCTGATAACTTGGATCTCTTAGGTTGTTGTTAAATGCTGCTGACTTGGTTATGACTTATAGGGACCTGGTATAGAGTTTCTGAGGCTGTAAATCTTTTGTGGGAGCAGAAAGTCTCAAACCGCCAGCCTTGAGATTATCAGTCTAGTGCTTATTCTACAGAACCTTAGTGCTTCCTGGATAGCTTATAGAGATTCAAATTTAGAACATCCCAAAGAAAGCTGGATTGTTTTTCCAAAACTTGGTTCACCCATAGTCTTCCATATCATATCACTGTGGCCTAAACTGATTTATCATCAGGATTATTGCCAAAACCTCCTAACTTCTCTTTACTTGTGTCCTTGCCCTTTTAGAATCTCTTTTTCATATAGCTGCTGAAATGATCCTTTTAGAACATAAGTCAGATCATGACATTCCTCTGCTCAAAACCCTCCACTGACTGCCCTCACTCATGAAAAAGCCATACATGGTATGGTTCCTCCTGCTCTTCCTTTTCTAATCTCCATTCCTGCTAGTTTTCCCCTTGACAATTCCTCAGTAACATGCTCCTTGAATATGCCTGACATACGCTGGTCTCAGGAGTGTGCCTCACTTAGAGAGGAGTGTGTCTCATTTGTTATTTCTACTTCATGGAAAACTCTCACCCTTTTGCTTGAGAGGCTTTCTCTTCCACCTTCACATTTTCACCCAGTGAGGCCTTTGCTGATCACTCTATTTCAAAGGATCTCGTTTCCTAGTACTATCTATCCCTCTTTGTTTTTCTCCATAGCACTTATGCTCTTCTAATATATGATCCATCCTTCATTCATCTATCAGTTTGTCGTACGTACTGTGGTGGCTTGCATGTTTCTGTGATGCTGGAAGCTATGCTACCAGTACTGTAAACACAAGCAGGGTTACCTGGTGGACACTTTTCAGTGGAGCTTGCAGACTCAGAGTAGGAAGAATGAGAGGGAGACTACTTCTGAATGTTTAGTCACTGAAAACCTATGAATACCAGCAGAAGACTCTCAGATACAGTGCCAGAAGATAAGTCCCTCAGGTTGGAAGGTACTCATACTACGACTGGGGAAGAGCTGATTTCTAAAAGTAGAGCTGACTGTGATGACATGAATAGAGTAAAGCTTTTGGGATCTTTGTTTGCTGATAGGGCACAACTCAAAATGAGGAGAAATAGCTGCAGACATCTATTCATAAACTGAACATGGAATGTGTGAAGTATGAATCTAGGAAACTGAAAGTTGTTAGAAATGAAATGGAATACATTAAAATCGATATCTTAGATGTTGTTAACTGTCATCGAGTTGATTCTGAGTCATAGCAACACGATATAAGGTTTCTGAGGAGCAACTGGCGGGTTTGTGGTTCCTACAGTGCCACACCAGGAGTCCTAGACATTTAGTGAGCTAAAATGGACAGGTATTGACCATTTTGAATCTGACCATCATATAGTTTACTGTGTTGGGAATGACAAATTGAAGAGGAAAGGCATAGCATGTGATCAAGAACCAATGATACTGAAGGAAGAAGTCCAAGGTGTACTGAAGGCATTGGCAAAGAACAAGGCATAGCATTCATCATAAAAAAGAACATTTCAAGATCTATCTTTAAGTACAGTGTGTTTGTGATAGGATAATATCCATACGCCAGAAGAGTTGTGGGATGACATCAAGAACATCATACAAGAAAAAAGTTAAAGGTCATTTAGAAGGAAAGAAAGAAAGAAAAGTTAAAAATGGATGTCAGAAGAGACTCTGAAACGATCTCCAGTGTAGACAGATTCTAAAGCAAATGGAAGAAATGAGAAGATAAAAGAGCTGAACAGAAAAAAATCACAGGGCAACTCAAGAAGACAAAATCAAATATTACAATGAAATGTACTAAGGCATAGAGTGAGAAAAAAAAGAGAAGAACATGCTCAGCATTTTTCGGTCTGAAACAACTGAAGAAAAATGCAAGCTTTGACTTGCAATATTGAAGGATTCTATGGGCAAAATATTGAGTGATGCAGAAAGCCACAAAAGAAGATGCCCTTTTGCTGCATATACTGCGAAAATGAACACCATTTTCAGCAACCAGACTGTTGACATTAGAGAGAATGTCGAAATCAGTCTGAAGGAACATACAGTTATTGTGAAAAGCTCCAGAGGAAGCTTTCAGGGGAACTTCAATCACATCAACAAAGAACTCAGTCTTTCTGGAAAGAAAAAGAGGCTTTGCAATGACAAATAGAAAGGAAATGTCTACAGTTCCCACTATCAGTAGTCATGTGCAGAATATGATCAAGGTTGTCACACTGGGCTTCTGATACAAGATGAAGTCTTTGTATGCTCACTTTCCTATCAAAACTGTTATTCAAGAGATCTGGTCTCTTGTTGAAATCTGACACATCTGTAGGGTTCGGATGGTGGTAGGTGCTGCTTGTTCAGTATCTCAAGCTCAGAAAGATGAATTAATTCTAGAAGGAAATGACATTGAACTTGTATTAAATGGAGCCGTTTTAATTCAGCAAGTCACAACAGTTAAAAACAAGGATATTCAAAAAATTTTCGATGGTGTCCATGTATCTGAAAAAGGAACCATCCAACATTCTGATGGGAAAGGTATAAGAGCTATCTAGCTTTGGAAACAATGTCAGATGATTTCTAAGACCTAAAATATATCTAAGCAAAAAAAATAAAAAATAAAAATAAAAAGATGGAAGGAATATACAGAGTCATTAAACCAAAAAGAAATGTAAGCTTGCTGGTGACCACATTGGTCTACTGGGGAATGGAAGAGAGGGAAAGGCAGCAATGAAGATATGGGCCAAGTTCAATCACATTCCATAGAATCCTGTGGACCTGGAAATGAGAGAGAGAAGAGGAAGGGCTGGTTGGTCCTAAGTGTGGTGAGACTTGGGAACTCCTGAGCCCGTGGACAAGGACATAGCCACAGAGGGCTAGAACTCAAAGTGAAGCACCCAGTTGATATGAAGTGAGGGGAGATGCACAAGAAGACCCAACCTTGCAGATAGTACCCATTTGACCTAACCTTGATGGCTTGATGATCAGAACTCAACTAGAGGAAAAATTAAAAAACAACAACAACAACTTTTTTGATAAAGGAAACAAGTGTAAGTTGCTACAATTTGATGAACTTGACCTATACTTATGGGTGTAGTAGCTCAAATATGAATTTCTTCCAACCAGTTGGCCAGATAGTTGTCCTCAAAATTTCTTGGCATAGATGAGTGAATTCCTCCAGTGACGCATAGTTTGCGGAAAGATTTCAATTTGTATACCATCCATTCCTGTTGTCTTGTTCTTTGCCAATGCCTTCAGTACACCTTGGACTTCTTCCTTCAGTATCATTGGTTCTTGATCATATGCTACCTCTTGAAATGAGAAGCTGGATTATATGAAGAATGTGGAACTGAATTTGAACGAAGACTCATTAACAGATGATACAACATTGCTTACTGAAAGCAAAGAGGACTTACTATAATTACTGATGAAGATCAAAGACTATAGCCTTCAGTATGGGTTTACCTCAATGTAAAGAAAGGAAACCTCATAACTGGACCAATAAATAACATCATGGTAAATGGAGAAAAGTTTGAAGTTGTCAAAGATTTCATTTTGCTATGATCCACTATCAACACTCATGGAAGCAGCAGTCAAGAAAAAAACCCGACATAGTTCATTAGGCAAATCTGCTCATGAAAGTGTTCAAAAGCAGAGATGTCAGTTTGAGGATTAAGGTGCACCTTACTTACCCAAGCCATGGTATTTTCAATAGTTTCATATACGTATGAAAGTTGGACAATGAATGCGGAAGACGTAGAAGAATTGATGCATTTGAGTTATGGTGTAGGAGAAGAATATTGAAAGTACTGTGGACTTCCAGAAGAACAAACAAATCTGTATAGGAAGTACACCCAGAATGCTCCTTAGAAGCCAGGATAGCAAGATTTCATCTCTCATACTTGTTATCAAGAGGGGCCAGTTCCAGGAGATGGATATTATGCTAGGTAAAGTCAGCAAAAAAGAGGAAGATTTTCAAGGAGGTATGTTGGCATAGTGGCAGCAGCAATGGGTAAAACAATTGTGAGAATGTCTCAAGACTGGGCAGTCTTTGGTTCAGTTGCGCATAGGGTTGCTATGAGTCAACTGACTTGATGACACCTAACAACACCAACCACAATATATAACCCTTTAGATTTTACTTCTTTATTTTGCTTATGATTCTTCACCCATTTAGACTTCAAAAGATCAGGAAATTGTGTCTGTTTTATTCATTGCTGTATTCCCAGAGCCTAGGAGAGAACTTAGTAAATGAATGCATGAAGTATGTGTGGGGCATATGTAAGGATAGAAGTTAGTTTATGTAATTTTGAAGCTAATATTGTTGGAAGATATTCTATTTAATGTGGCGAACAATCAGTATGGAGAAGTCAGAGAGTGCTTCAAGGTAGGTTTGGCATTTTATTGGGCTATGAAAATTACACAGAGTTTGCTTTTAACAATTTATTTTATTTAGTTGTTGAGAATATACACAGCAGAACATACAATAATTCCATAATATCTGCAGTGCAGTTCTGTTACATTGATTACATTCTTCACGTTTTGCAACCGTTCTTACCTTTGTTTCCTAATTGCTTTTCTGCTATTAATATAAACTCCCTATCCCCTACATATCCTATGTAATCTTTTGAGTTGTGTAGGGTTTTACAATGCAAAAGCAGCATAAAAATCTTCCAAAGGAAATGGCATTGGCAACGGCATGAAGTATGAAAGTAGGTTGAGTTTTGGGGAACAGTATTAGAATAAGGAGATGAATCTGAGTTTGTAATGTCCCTGTTGTTTCAAAACTAATCCCCTTTATGCATTGTACAGAATTCAAATTATATTACTCTTTCATACCCCTATTTTATTGAAACCAGAGGTTAGTCCCTTTCTGAAAAACAGGGTAGATCTGAAGTAAGTAATTATGATCTCATTCTGATGCTTACATAGTTGACTTGATCATCATTTGACCCCACAACATGTTGGGAAATGTACTCATTTATTTGGAAAACAAAAAAACCAACAACAACTTCATTTATGTTTATGTGGATACTCCTATTATTGTGTTAGCCCATGATTGTCATATTTGAAAAGTAACACAGAGCCTTAGACATTAGGCTGTGCCATATCTGATATGGTCCTGGGCACAATATCCTGTTTGCATTTTGTAATATGGGGGCTTGAAGTTGGAATCTTGAAAATCCTTTTAAGTGTAAAATTCTGGTATAAACAACAGAGATTGAGGTTATTTAAAGCTAGATTACAGAAACATCATCCTGAGTTTGTATGTGTGTTATTTTATTAGTGTGGTTTCCCAGCAGAGGGAATTCTTATAAAATTGATAGTAGTCATTGTGTATAGTAGGCAGAGATGACTAGAGTTGCTAAGGGACAGTGAGAGAGGCTGTGTGACCTTTCAGGTATTACTCCCTTTCCTCATTCAAGGGAGTTATGGTCTAGAAATGTCAGATTGTATTGCTTAACGAGGCTCATTTACTTGACCTTTGCACCATCAATTCTACTCACAAAAATTGTAGTAGGAAAAATATAGCCAGTCATAAAAGCTCATAGAGGAAAGCATCAAATTTTACTACAGTGAATGGGTAAGATACTTACAACATGAATTTCAAGTATCTTTGGTATGATTAGATACAATAAATTCCAGAACAGCATACTGATTAATACCTTCTAAAGATTTTAAGATTCCTCATAGGGAGGTAAAATAATTTTTATAAATATAGAACAGGCCCAAATTACAGAAAGCATACTTTTCCCTTGTTGGTATTCTATGTAGCAATTTCTCACCTGATTTTTAGGTGAAATGAAATAGAGTCGGTTATATATTACTTTAAGATTATTAAACACCTATGTTAAATCAAGGATGGTTCCTAGACTACAGTGAGGAGAGCAAGTTACTCCTTTCCCTTGAGTGTGCTTAGAATTTATGGCCCATTCTAATACAACATTTGGTGCAATTGTATACTTTAAAATAATTTCCAATTCAAAGTGCTCTCTCACTTTTAGCTAAAAAAGGTTCTGTTTATTTTTGACTTGGTCTATGTGTAGGGTTGCTAGATTTGCAACATGTCCAGCCAAACCTGAATTTCAGATAAACAATAAACATTTTTTAAATATAACCAAACCAAACCCACTGTCACGGAGTTGATTCCAATACACAGGGTCCTATATGGGATTTCTGAGGAGCTCTGGTAGCATAGTGGTTACGAGTCTGGCTGCCAACCTCAAGTCAGCAGTTTGAAACTACCAGCAGTTCCACAGGAGAAAGATGAAGCTTTCTGCTCCCATAAAGCTTTACAGCCTTGGAAACCCTGTGCAGGGTCACTATGAGTCGGAACCGACTCCATGGTACTTAACAACAATAACAACAACAAAGGTTTACAGGAGCAGATAGCCTCATCTTTCTCCTGTGGGGTAGCTAGTGGGTTTGAATCTCTGATATTGTGTTAGCTGTCCAATGCCTAATTACTGTGGTGCCAGGGCTCCATATTCCAAATATTACATGGGGCATCTAATCCACTGTCACTGAGTTGATTCTGACCCATTGCAAGCCTCTAGGGCAGATTAGAACTGCTCCAAATCTGTATGGGAGCAGACAATTTCATCTTTTTCTGTAAGAACAGCTGGATGGTTTGAACCTCCAACTCTACAGTTAGAAGCTCATTGCTTAATCCATGGCACCACCAGTGCGTCTTTGCACGGAGCATAGTGATACTAAAACTGTTCAGTTTTGGTGTCCTGTATTTTACCTGGCAAACCTGCTTTCATGGTAGATTATACAAATGGCTACAATCCTTCACCTTCCTCTAGATCCATGCTGTTTACAATGTGACTTTGCAGTCCTCCCATCAACAGAGAAATTTTATTTCTCCACCTCTTGAATCTTTGTTGGTCCTGTGACTTACTTTGGCTTTTACAATGGAGTAGAAGTAATGATGTATCAGTTCTGAACCTTTATCTTAAGATTGTTGCTCATTTCTGCTCTTTATCTCTTTCTCTCTCTGCGCAGTCTAAATCTACCCAAGCTGGACTAGTTTATTAGAGGATTAGACACCACATGGTTGGAGAACATACCCTCCATCTGAAGCTCTCCTAGATCAGCCAATCCCAGTCAAGTCAGTAGCTGATTACAGACACATGCGTCAGTCTATTTAGTCCAGAAGAACTGTCAGCTGAACCCGGTTCAAATTGGCAACCCATGGAATCATGAGCTAAGTCAACGGTTATTTTAAGCACAGTTTTAGCTAGCAAAAGCTAGCTGATAGAGTTTATGGCAATGTAAAGCAGAGCTGGGCTTTTTTTTTTAAATCTAAAGAGCAGCTTCATATTTGAGTTTTAAGGGGCCACAGACTAAAGTAATACAGAGAATTTTTGTAATCAATTTTGACAAAGACCATTTGGGAATGACTTGAGTGAGTCAGAGGAAATTGCTTGTTGAAATAAGTACTTTGGTCCACAGGGGGTAAAAATCTTTTACTTCTATAAAATAATTTGTTTTGCTTCTTTAACCATTTAATATTTAAAAGACTGAACCTCTGCTGAGTGGCTTGCTGCTTTCTTTTTCCTTTTCTGGAGCCCATTCTGCGGTATACCTCTGGTGATTGATTGATTAGTGAGGTCAGAGTCTGGTTGAGGAAGAACTTTTTTATTATCTATGTACTATCAATAAACCAGTTAGTCCACAGACCACTTGCTTATTAGTCAAACGGACAATGGACCTGTGCTATAGGTGTCCACAGAAAAGAGATATGTGGATTAGCAAAAGTAGATGAAGAAATGATGTGCAAGTTTATCGAGAAGGGGTCTAGTGTTGCGGTTAAGCCACAGGCTCTGAAGCTAAAGGGTTTTAATCCGAGTCCACGATTTACTTACTGCACAGGATGATTTACCAGTGGACTGGAAATGTTCAATCGTTGTCTCTGGGGATATCTGAATGTCTGGTTTTTGACTCCTGAGTAACCTAAGGCAGCAGGATTTATGATGTGGTGTTTAAAGTGAGCAACTCCCTTGGAATCCCCAGGCTCGCTTTCCTATGTGATGATTTTCAAGTGAGTATGCTCTGTGGAGTATGGTTAGGTCTTTCAATTATCTGAAGTTGGGAAATCTGCTCTCATAGTGACCTCGGACAAGTTAATGATTGCCATATTTCAGTTACTTAATTTGGAAAATGGAGATTATAAAAATAATAATTACTTTATAGGGTTGTTACTAGAATCAACTCAAGGTAACTAAGAATGATGACAACAGGGTTACTATGAATATTAATTAAGTTAATAGAGGTACAGTGTTTAGAAGAGTATTGGCAAATAACCAACAAACCATGACATGCTATCATCATTGGTTGGTGCCCATGATTTATTTAATTCTCATGGTATCTTCTATATCTATTACCATTTCCAGTTTCCTCTGCCCCACACTCACTCTGTTCAATGCAATTAGCATAGTGCCTTAGGTAAGTGGGTATTTATGAATATACCTAGTTTTATATACGTTTCAAATTGGGAATCTGTAAAAATTGCTTTTGTTAATCAGTAAAAGAACATAGCGCTTGGAAACTTTGCTCTCTAAAATGAGAGCTTTTCAGAAATTTTGCTGTATAAAATCTTATCAGTGAGACAGAAACATCCTATTTTTGTCTAGAGGATCTGAGTCATTTTGACACAGCGAGGGAGCCACGTGTACAACTCAAACAAAGAGTTTCCACCACAGCATTCCATGTAGACTTTCACTTAGTTTTTGGGAAACAGGATGTTGAGTATGATTTTCAGCTCAAGCCCTTTGCATTCAGCCCTGTTTTATATGAACCATTAAATTGTTTCATTTAAAGTCTACTGAATCCTTACCTATCCTAAAAGAATCCTACCTGTTTCTGTGTTTGATGGGACAACAATGTTTATTCTGGTGATCGGTCTCCCTTGTTGCAGCAATATAATAAACCTGCCATTGTTGAACTACAGATTTGTCCCTGATGGACTTTATCAGATGGGCCTTATAAAAATATGTCGCTGTTATTAAATGCTGTGGTGTTAATTTTGGCTCATACTGCCCTCATGTGTTAGAGTAGAACTGCCCTATAAGAATTTCTAGGCTGTAATCTTTATGGGAGCGGATGGTTAGTTCTTTTCTCATGAAGAGTCACTGGGTGAGTTCGAAAAGCCAATTTTTTGGTTAGTATCTGCGCACTTACCTGTTACTATCACCGTTCCATGTATGGTGGTATAGTGAAACCTGTGAGAATCTGACGCTGATGGTGGTGGAGGTATGCCATGGAGTCGGTTCCGACTCATAGCAACCCTTGGAAACAGGGTTTCCAAGGCTGTAAATCTTTGTTGTTGTTGTTGTTGTCAGGTGCCATCAAGTTGGAACTGACTCATAGTGACCCCATGCACAGCAGAACGAAACAATGTCTGATCCTGAGCCAACCTCACTACCGGTGCCACACTCGATAACATCAATGATGCCACCTGGCCGATCCATCTCGTTGGGGGTCTTCCTCTCTTTCTCTGACCCTCCATCTTACCCAGCATGACATCCTTTTCCAGTGACTGTTCCCTCCGGACAGTATGTCTAAAGTATGAGAGACGAAGCTTAGCCATCCTGGCCTCCAAGGAGCACTCTGGTTGCACTTCTTCCAAAACAGATCTATTGGTTCTTTTGGCAGTCCATGGCACTTTTAGTATTCTCCTACAACACCGCAATTCAAAAGTATCAATTCTTCTATGATCTTCCTTATTCACTGTCCAGCTTTCACATCCATATGAGGCTATTGAAAATACCATGGCTTGGGTCAGGCACACCTTAGTCCTCAAGCTGACATCTTTGTTCTTCAACACTTTAAAAGTTCCTGTGCAGCAGATTCGCCTAATGCAGTAATACGTTGTCTGATCTCTCGACTGCTGCTTCCGCGAATGTTCCAAGAAGAATGAAGTCCTTGACAACCTCAATTTTTTCTCTGTTGATAAGAATGTTGTATTTACAGGAGCAGAAAGCCTCATCTTTTCCCCACAGAACTGCTGGTAGTTTCGAACTGCTGACCTTGAGGTTAGCAGCCTGGCTCATAACAACTGTGCTACCAGAGCTCCTTGAATTTGTTGAGAATGTCTTATTTTCCTGAATCTTGAAAGGTACAGTCTTACCACCTTTCTATTGCTCCCTATCTGTGAAACATATTTGAATTTTCCTTCTCAGATGGTTTAGCACTTTACACAGATTCCAAGTTTCTCAGATTTTACTGTATTAAAAATTTTTTTCTTTCTTTTAAAAAAATCCACACCCACTAGTATTTTTTTTATAGGCTTTATCCATGTTACTATGAGTTGGAATCTACACGATGATACTGGGTTTGATTTTGGTATCCATGTTGTTTTATGTAACATAGTGGTTACGAATTGGGCTGTTAACCTCAAGGTTGGCAGTTTGAAACTACCAGCCATTCCGCAGGAGAAAGATGAAGCATTCTGCCCCTGTAAAGATTGACAGCCTCAGAAACCCTGTACAGGGTCACTATGAGTCGGAACTGACTCCATGGTACTTAACAACAACAATTATAAAGCAGAATTCCATTGATACGATTTATATTTTTTGAGCACAAGTGAAGTCAAGCATCTTTTTTTATGTCAATTGCCTATTTGTTTTTTCTATGAATTATTCATTCATATTTCTCTTCCTTTTAAAATCTGTGCTTTCTAATTTTATACAAATCAAGCATAAAGCTTTATAGCATAAGAGCTAGGCTTTGCCCTTTTAATAACTTATAATTAAGCAGAAATCAGAGAAAAATGGAGTAATGTACTGTGTGCTACTTCCTGTAAAGGTAAACACTACAGAGTAGAAATGTCATGGGTTGATGTTTTTCGAGTTGCCATGTTGGAATACAGTGTCTGAGTATCATAAAACATGACACATTTTACAAAAGGTTGGTTGGTGTTTTTTTAAGATTTGAGGGAATATGGAGACATACAGTGAGACTAGATTCAGAAATATAGAGAAGAGGTAAGTGATGGAGGAGAGGGCAACTTCCAAAGCATGACAAACAGACTGGATAAAGGCCAAAGAAGTAAAGGAAGCTGGTTCAAGAAGAAGCAGGGAGAGACCCTCTTGAGTGGAGAATATGGATGGCAGAAGTGGTCATTCAATTTGTATAGCTAAGGCTTAAAATTGTTTGAAGGGACAAGCAGGTAGGTACCTGAGTAGACAAGTAACACGATGGAAAGTCATGTTTTAGAAATATCTGATTTTCCATGGCCAAGTGACTGAGGGGGTAGGTCAGTGATTAGCGCAGATGTAGGTGAAAAGGAAGTATTTATTTGAAATGAACAGAAAATATGGAGTAATGTGTTGACATTGGGCTTGGGAAGAAAAGAATAATAAAGTTTTAAGAAAGACAAAGGATTTAGTGACTATATAGGTAATGAAAAAAATTGCTGATTATTTTTAGATTTTGGACTGAGGGATCAGAATAATTATGATTATATAAGATAGTTTGGGAGGGCAAATAAACAACAGGAAGTTCATAACTGGCAATGATGTTATATTGTTAATTTTTTTCTGAATCCAGTTACAAAGTATAAGGGGGAGAGCAAATTGTTCACAAGTTCTAGATTTTTTTTTCTCCTTTTGTTTTTTCCTATCATCAAATCTTTTCAGACTCCTTTTCACTGTCTTTTATAGCTTTCCTAATAATCTTTTCACACAAATATCCTTTCTCAAGTAAGTGCTATTTAACCATTTCTCCGTATTTCCTCAAATCTTAAGCAACACCAAACAACCTTTTGTAAAATTTGTCATGTTTTATGTTACTCAACCACTATATTCCAACATGGCAACTCTAGCAAATGATACAAGTCATTATAGTGATTGATTTGTACATGGTTTGCTGAATGCATCTATGTTTAGGCTTTTTCACTAATAAAATTTGTTAAAACAATCTCAGCAAAGTGCTGTTACAATGACCATCTTCTGGGACTTGGAAATAGCCTTATTATACAGAACTTGATGTTATACACTAATGGCATTTATTAGAATGGAATTCTATATGTATTATTACTTCCGACATTAGCCTGGCTTTTTTAGCCTCCTCACAGCATGAGGCTTTGGTAATTATGCTAATGCTAGCTGATTCATGAGGACAACTTCCTAAAGTGCACTTAATTAACTTGGAGATTTTGTAAACAGCTGTACATGTAGGTTCTGCAAATTGTGAGGATATGTCAATCTGACATGTGTACAGTTGGCCTTCCTAACCTCCTCACTTTTTGCTAGAGCATAAAACAAAAAGCTCAGATTGCTTGCTTTTTCAATGAAGAACTTGAAGAAGATTCTGAGAACTGTCACTTTAGCATGTATGACAGGGAAATTTGATTCCTGTTAAGTCCAGGTAACTTAGGTAGATTGTAAGGGGAAAATACTAAAGTTCATTTCAGTTAGCAAAGACTGCAATTCTTCCAACATATTGCTGCAATGGGATTTTGTCAGTTGGTTAGTCCTGCTGACCAGCATTGTTCTTCAGTAGAATCTTCTGGAGGTCAGATTTCTCATCCAGAATGATCTATGATTTCTACTTTCTTTCAGATCTAGCTGCTTGGTTGATTAGATATTATAGTGACCAGTTACCCTCATCTGAATGACAATCACCTGACTGGCCATATTTAATGAAAATCTTAATCTCTTGATAAGAGATAATATTTATGTATATGGAACTTTAAACCATGAATGACAATGTCATACAGGAATGTACACACTTACACACGCCTGCCTGCCCGCTGCGCGCCCCTCCCCCCCAATTTAAGAGATAAGAATAATGAATCATGTCAGAGAAGATCAAGCTAATCAAAATGGAGGCAAGAAACTCCTCTGGAAAGAGTAGGAGACATAAAAAAAAAAAAAAAAAAAAAAAACTTACTGCAGTTAGAAGAAATAGCAACTGCACAAAGCTAATGATAATGGAGAATAGGGATGGTTTATAATAATCTTATTACCGCTGCATAAAATCACATTTTCAGAAAAGCCCTAGAAGCTAAGCTAGGGATTTGCTTGTGGTTTCTCAAGGGTACAGGCTAGGTCTTTTCCCCCTCATTATTTTAAGCTACAATCCTGGGTACATTCTCTTTGGGAACAAACTAGATTATATCTAAAGAGAATCAAACATTTATTGCTTAGTCTTTTCTTTGACTTCAATCGTTAGAACTTCCTCTCCAGCCTCAGCAGAAGGTGCCATGCTGATGATGAGTGATTGATGGGTAGGTTTCTCTGGGTAATAAAACTGCCCTTCTAATTGACTGAGGCATTTAGCGTGTTGTAATCGGACTTGCTTCATATTTGGGTCTGCCCAGTGGTTTCTCTGCTGGCTTTCTTCCTTTATCTTTGCATTCTTTTCTTTTACCCTGTCTTCCTTCGGAGTTTTCACTTCTTCTGGAAGTTACAAACAATTGGCATTGAATCAAAACCAAGGACTTCAGATTCTTTTTGTTAGCATTCAATGGCTAAGAATCATTGCTAAGAGAAGGACCCTCTGAGTTAAGTTAATATGAGAATCATGTCTCCCTATATATCTGACTGTCAAGTTTTCTTATATGCTGGAGAGTAGGACTGAGCTGTCACTTTTGATTTACAGGGTTGGCTTGGATTGCATTTTTTGTCCCTGCAAAGGAATTCTTTTGTTATTGGTCCTCATACTCTGAATTACTAGACTTGGTGCTAATAATTCAGTCTCGCTTTTTTCTCTTTGAACATTTATTTTTTAAATAAAAATAGAATTAACCAAATGCTATAAAAATGCTATGGTATTTCTCCTAAATAAACTCACAGAGAACACAAGAGGAAACTTACATCTCTCTTCTAGCACAATCTTCTTCATTCATCTCAGAGGTGCTTGAGCTATAACTATATGTTTCTCTCTGCACACGAACATCAAAACCCTCGATAATAAACCTATAAGGATAAAATGTGATGATATTTGGGAATATAGCTTTAAAAATAGAAGTGCTACATATATAGCAGTTAATTGTTGTTGTTCTTAAGTGCCACTGAGTTGGTTTCAATCCATAGCAACCCTGTAGAGGGTTTCTGAGGTGCCAATCTTGTGGTTCAAACTGATCTTGCAGTCCAGCGCATTAACTCCAGCAGTCAGTTAATCCAGACTACCCCAGTCTCTGATATGGAATTAACAGAAGAGTTTGCTGGGGCAAACTTAATGCATTGCTCTGTCCATTAGAACCTCCCATTGTTAAGTGCCATTGAGTCAGTCTCGACACATAGAGACTCTGTATAGGATTTCTGAGGAGTGACTGGTGAGCTTGAACTGCCGACATTACCTGAGGAAAGAACCCTGGTGGATGCAACAGGTTAAATGTTGGGCTGCTAACTGAAAGGTAGTCAGTTTGAATCTACCAGCTGCCCCACAGGCAAAAGATGAGGCACTCTGCTTTTGTAAAGATTGACAGCCTTGGAAACCCTATGGATCAATTTGAATATGTCCTATAGGGTGCTGGGAGTCAGAATTACCTTGATGGCAGTGGGTATTACCTGAGTTGTTTGTTCTCTTTCAGTTTGAGTAGTCAAGCAAGCCCTGCTTTTCCTGTACCTCCAGGTAGAGCGTTAAACATTCATGGTGTCTCTTCATTAGGTGGGAAGAGAAAGGCAAGTCCTTTTCTTGGAGGGGTTGCTTCTATGGTTTAGCCTTCTGCCTTAGAAGCGCTCTGTGAATAGAAGAGAAAAGCTACTTAAGATAGCTCTGTTAGAATTCTGGCAAAATCTACCAAGAAAACACATCGTAGTTTGTTTTTAATGGGCACATTAACAGGTTAAGTGAATTACATTATCATCATGATACAATTCTTCTGGTCCTAGGTTTTACAAACTAAAATTAATCTCATCTCTAATGGAGCAAGGTCAGTGGTTCAAGCTCACCAGAGGCTCCTCAGAAACCCTATACAGGGTTGTTATGTGTTGGAACCGACTTGACGGCACTTACCAACAACAGTGGGGTCTAATGGAGTCCTGGTGTGGCACTTGGGTTAATGTGCTGGACTGCAAAGTTGGTTTGAACCTCACGGTGGATGGTTCAAGCTCACCAGTTGCTCCTCAGAAACTCTATACAGGGTCCCTATGGGCTGGAATCGACTCAACGGCACTTAACAACAACAACAATGGAATTTTAAAGGTAAAGGTACCTGGCTTTCTTTATGAAGAGCTTTTCAGAATCTGGATAGTGTAGTAGAATTTCTTAGCGGGTCTTTTTGTTCAATGTTAAGAGATTGGCAAAACCATGAGCCACCACATTGGCAGTTCAGCGGTTTCCTCCACCTGCTGCTAGAAGGCTGTAAGAGAGGAAAATTAATCTTTGCCACCAGTTTCATTTTTCTTCTACTGAAATCTTAAAAAAACGAAATCACCAGGTTGTCGGACATTTATGCTGCTTAAAGATAGTTCTTGTGAGGTGAGGCTTCAGGTAATTGTGGAATGTGGTAGTAGAAATGGGGATAGTTTAACATTTTTTTCTTCACTCTCACCTCAAATCCAGGTGCCTATCAGGTCCTTCAACCTAGATTTCAGAAGTCCAGAATTCCTTTGGGTTGCGTGGTCTCCATTTACGCCTCTATTTCATTATTCTCTATCCCCCTTTGTTCTCTAGGGAGGTAACCTCTGTGGGTTTACTCTCTGACTCCCACTTGGGTTCAGCTAACAGAATATTGGTAGGAAATCAGAGAGCTGGAGGAGAGTGGATTGGAACATTTGTTTTCCCCATTCTTGCCCTGTCAGGCTTTTGGTTAGCATGGCTGCAGTTCTTTAGAAAATTTGCAGCTCCTCGGAGTTGCAACTAAACCTAGAGTGCATTCTGGGTCTGGTAATCACGCCCTCCCTTCACACCTAGCTGTGGAAACAACTTCCTTGCCATTTTGCTAGCTTTGGGAGATGTTTCCATAGCATGTTGGGTACTCAGATTTTTTACCTCATGCTGTCAAAAATCCTTTTATTGATGTCTTCTCAGTTACCTTGCATTATTAGTGTTTCTATTCCTTATGTGGTCTCTGAATGATACAATCTTCAACATAAAATCTGAGGATCCGTTTTTAATGGTGCCATGGTTGCCTCAGGTGAATCCAATCTCTTTCCCTTCTAATCTCCCTAATCATCTTGTTTCTCAGTGTCATTAATTGCTCTGTAGTGTGCACATACACATGAAACTCCCCACGTGGAATGTCATCAAATTCTGGGCTTTATGTCTCACAGGGACATAGCAGAGTACATTGCATCTGGGAGGTAACCAACAAGTAAATGTGCACACACATGAAAAATAAAAATTCTATTATTCACTAATGATCTGGAAAAAGTGCTGGTTTTAAAAACAAAACAAGAAAAAGCATATTTCAAATGCTTACAAAAATACTATAAGCTCTGCATCAAGAAGATCACACAATAGACTGAATCTCTTGGAGCCAACCAATTCAAAATGGAGAAAGAAGGATCATATAAGAGCTTTGGTAGCACAGAGGCTACAAACCGGACTGTGAACCTCAAGGTCGGTTTGAAACTACCAACTGTTCCACAGGAGAAAGATGAGGTTTTCTGCTCCTGTAAAGATGTACAGCCTTGGAAACCTTGGAAACCCTGTACAGGGTCGCTGTGAGTCGGAACCGACTCCACAGCACTTAACAACTACAACAACAAATGGGTGAAAAGGACAGAAAAAACCTATGACAGTAAAATCTCACAGTTCTACCTTTGGGAACAACGAGATGTGAAAAACTGCATGGCTTCCATTTCAGTCTATTGAAGGCTTATGCTAGACAATGTGTACATTTTCTATTACTGTTGTGTTGTTGTTGTTAAGTGCCGTCGAGTCAGTTCTGACCCATAGTGACCCTGTACAGGGTTTCTGAGGCTGTAAATCTTTACAGGAGCAGAAAGCCTCATCTTTCTCCCGCGGAACAGCTGGTAGTTTCCAACTGCTGACCTTGCGGTTCGCAAACTGATTCCGTAACCACTACGATAGCCGGCGCCGTGGCTTAGCTGGTTAAAGCGCCTGTCTAGTAAACAGGAGATCCTGGGTTCGAATCCCAGCTGTGCCTGCACTAACATAATAGAGTATTTTTTTTTTTTCTTAAATGTTTTATTGTGAATTATGTGATAGTTTACATGGGAGAACATTAGTTTTACATTCATCTTATCGTATATTGTCTCATTGCCATGGTTACAATCCCCTCCATGCAATCCTTCCCCCGTACCCCCAGGTCTTCAGCACACAGTCACTCTCCCTCTCTGGATCTAAAGTCTCCAGCTGCTCCATCGCTCCACATCATCATCTCTGGCTCCATTTCAGGCATCACTGCTT
>NW_006408549.1:20080584-20084489 GCF_000296735.1 Chrysochloris asiatica | reverse complement strand
TGCTCCACCTTCCCTTCCCTCCCCTCACCCATCCCCAACATCCCAATAATCAACAAAGAATCCCCCCACCCCCCTTTAGTATGGGTTCTTTCCCTTAGTCTTTTACAGTAGTGGTCCTATGCAGTATTTCTCTTTTTGTGATTGACTAATTTCACTCAACATAATGCTCTCAAGGTTCATCCATGTTATGCGGTGGCTTGCAGCTTCCTTATTGTTCTTCAAAGTAGTATAGTATTCCATTGTGTGTATGCACCACAGTTTGTTTATCCATTCTTCAGTTGATGGGCACTTTTGCTGTCTCCATCTTTTTCTATTGTAAATAGTGCTGCTATGAACATTGGTGTGCATATATCTTCTCGTGTCGTGGCTTTTTTTTCTTGTGGGTAAATACCAAGTAGAGGAATTGCTGGATCATAAGGTACATAATGGAGTACTACTGTTGTAGAAACAGAATACTCCAACTGACAGTTAATTGTTAGAAAATGAACATAGGGTTTCAACTCTAAATGTAATCATCCTAGTCCTTAAAATAACAACCACAAAAAGCTGATGGCCTTTCTTAGTCCCATCAGAGAAATGAGGTTAGAAGGCAAATGAACTTTCATCTCAAATTCTAGAGAGATTGGTGAATCCAGAGAATCAGCCAAATATGCTGACCTGGAGCAGCAGGTAAGGGACAGTTAAATGGCAGTTCTGACAATTACTAGAAGCTGTGTGTAGATTAGCATGAGAGTGAGAAACTCTTGGGAGCCAGACTCTTAGAAAGACCTCACATTTTGTGGGGTTTACCTCCAGGAAATCCACCAAGTTCTCATTGTGAAGAGCCAACATAGACCCCCTGGTGGATGTGGCAAAGGACGGGGAAAATTAATCATTGTAAAATATTACTAGAGTGTATTTTTTCTCTATAGCAATGACCCACTCTCCATACCTTTTCTAAATATTATCAGTGTTACCCCACCTAAAAGGAACTCTGGTAGCGTAGTGGTTATGAATTGGGCTGCGAACCTCAAGGTCAGCAGTTCGAAATTACCAGTTGTTCCGTAAGAGAAAGATGAGGCTTTCTGCTCCCATAAAGATTTACAGCCTCAGAAACCCTGTACAGGGTCGCTATGAGTCGGAACTGACTCCATGGCACATAACAACCACCACCACCCTACCTAAGGGAAGGGCATTATTCCCACTTCAGCCCCCTACAACCTTCTTGTTTTATCTAAGGAACATGGGGAGCTCCAAAACACAAGTGCAGGTTACATCACAGGAACACAATTCCTCTAAAAGACTTAGATTTAATGATAAGACTATCGAGTGCTTCTCCTTCCCAGTATCTTACCAACAGTGGTTCTGTTAATAGCAGTGCCTTAGAACTAAAACAGGTTTCTAAGAAGGATTACTTGTTGTTGTAAGATGCCTTCTAGTCCTTACTGACTCAAAGTGACCTTAGGCACAACAGAATGAAACGCGGTCTGGTCTTGCCCCAACCTCACAATCATTGCTATGCTTGAGTCCATTGCTACCCCACTGTGCCGATCCATCTAATTGTGGATTTTCATTTGTGATGACCGTTAACTTTGCCAAGCATGATTGTCTTTCCCAGGTACTGGTTCCTCCTGATAGGATGTCCAAAGTATGAGAGACAAAGTCTGGCCAACCTGGCTTCTAAGGAGCATTCTGGTTGTACTTCTTCCAACACAGATTTTTTTTTTTTGGCATTTTATGGTACTTTTAATATTCTCCTCCAACACACCATAACTCAAATGCATCAATTTTTCTACAGCCTTCCTTATTCACTGTCCAACTTTCACATGCATATGAGGTTATTGAAAATACATGGCTTGCATCAGGTGCACTTTAATTTTTGCTCTTGAAAACTTTAGAAAGGTCATGTGCATCAGATTTGCCTAATGAAATATGTCGTTTGATTTCTTCACTGCTGCTTCCATGAGTGATGATGGTGTAGTCAAGCAAAATTAAGTCTTTGACAAATTCAATCTTTTATCCATTTATCTTGATGCTATTTGTTGGTCTAGTGGTAAGGATTTGTGTTTTCTCTACATTTAGGTGCAACCCATACTGAAGGCTGTGGTCTTTGATCTTCATCAGTAAGTATTTAAGTCCTCTTAATTTTTAGCAAGCAAGGTTGTATCATCAGCATATCATACATTTTAATGGGTATTCCTCCAACCCTAATGTCATGGGTTTTTTCCCCATATAATCTATGAAAAAATTATTTGCTTAGCATACAGATTCAATAAGCATGGTGAAACAATACAACCCTGTATTGAACCATTCCACGTTCCCTTGTTTTGTTTGAATAACTGCCTCTTGGTCTATGTACAGATTGCTCATGAGTACCATGAAGTGTTCTGGAATACTCATTCTCCATAATGTTGTCCATACTTGTCATGATCCACACAAATGAAAGCCTTTGTGTAATCAGTAAAGCACAGGTAAACATCATTATGGCATTCTCTGCTTTCAGCCAAGATCAATCTGACATCAGCAGTTATATCCCTTGTCCCACATCCTCATCTGAATCCAGCTTGAATCTCTGACAGTTACCTGCCAATGTACTGTTGAAGCTGTTTTAGAAATATTTTAATCAAAATTTTAGTTGAATGCAATACTAATGATATTTTCCAATGATTTCCACATTCTGTTGGGTCATCTCTCTTTGGAATGGGCAGAAATATGGATCTCTTCCAATCAGCCAAGTAACTGTCTTCCAAATTTCTTGGCATAGATGATTTGGTGTCTCCAGTGCTGCATCAGTTTGTTGAAAGATTTCAATTTGTATTCCATCAATTCCTGGAGTCTTGTTCTTTCTTAAGTGCACCTTGGACTTCTTCCTGAAGTTATATACTGCCTTTTGAAATGGTTGAAACTTGACCATTTCTTTTTGGTACACTGTCTTGGTATGTTCCTTCCATCTTCTTTGGATGCTGTCTTCATCATTCAATATTTTGACCAATCCTTCAATATTGCAAAGCGAGGCTTGATTTTTTCCTTCAGTTCCATCAACTTGAGAAATGCTGAGCCTGATCTTCCCTTTTAGTTTTCTAACTCTAGATCTTTGCACATTTCATTATAATATTTGACTTTGTCTTCTTGAGCTGCCTTTTGAAATATTCTATTCAGCTCTTTTACCGCCTCATTTCTTCCATTTGCTTTAGCATTTCTACACTGGAGTCAAGCTTCAGAGTCTTTTCTGACATCCATTGTGGTCTCTTTTGGCCTATTTAATGACCTTTTGCTTTCTTCCTGTACTGTTCTTGATGTCATCCCATAACTCTTCTGGTCTATGATCATTTGTTGTTGTTGTTAAGTACCGTGGAGTCTGTCCAACTCACAGTGACCCTGCACAGGGTTTCTGAGGTTGTAAATCATTACGGGAGCAGAATACCTCATCTTTTTCCCTCGGAGCCACTGGTAGTTTCAAACTGCCTTGAGGTTAGCAGCCTGATTCGTAACCACTATGCTACCAGAGATCCTTAGTATCCAATTAATCAAATCTCTAATTGAGATGATGTCTAAATTCAGGTGGAATATGTTCCAAGGTCCCTTCTGGCTCTCCTGGACTTGTTTTAATTTTCTTCAGCATCAGCCTGAGCTTGCATGTGAGCATAATTGATAGTCTATTCCACTATTTGCACCTGGACTTGTTTTGGTTGATGATCTGGAGCTCCCCCACCCCACCCCTTCCTACAGATATAGTCAATTAGATTTCTGTGTGTTCCATCTGATGACGTCTGTGTGTATAGTCTATTTTTATGTTGTTTAAAAAAAAATTTGCAATGACATAGTCATTGGTCTTGTAAAATTCTGTTATGTGAATTCCAGGATTGTTTCTATCACCAAGGCAGTATTTTCAAATGGCTGAGCCTACCTTTTTTTTTTTTTTTTTT
>NW_006408549.1:20076796-20079644 GCF_000296735.1 Chrysochloris asiatica | reverse complement strand
ACACTGCTGGCCAACCAGGTCTCCACCTGGGTAGGGCTTAGCTTGCAGCTTCATTGCTGTGTTTCCCTCACTTCTCCTTATTGGTGACAAACATGGACACCAATCAGAGCGCATGCCTGCTTGTATATTCACATTGAGTCTTAGTCTTGGAAGGGGGTTTGTTCTGAGGGGACCCGACCACTTGCCTTGATGTCTCCTTGGTGAGCAACTTGCTTATTCTTGTAGTAATCAGTCAGACTACTGTTATTGTTTTGTATTTTTCCTGTCAGTCTTTCTTTTAAGAAATATCTTCTGTTCTTCTAGTCACTCCAGGCTGGTGTGTTTGTCCTTTCAAGTGGAAATTTCTCACCTCAGAAGATTCTGCATGAGGTTTAGGATTCCACCTATGGTCTTATGGGCTCCACAGGAAGCCTCCTTCACTGGGCATGTTGTAGCCCCATTTTACGTATTCCAATCAGTTATAGGCAGAAGATAGACTTACAAGCTTTTTATGGTGATTTTCTGGCTATTCCTTTTTCTCCTCCTCAAGAGTCTATTTTATAATGATATGCTATGGAAACCAAGATTCAAAAGACAGCCAAGCATCTTAACATTATTTTCCCCCTTTTGTCCATTCTAACCATGTCTCAATCCCTATATCCCAGAGCCCTGTTGTTCCAAGGTCATATATACATCATTATTTACCTCTGTCCCTGTTAGTCCATGCAAATCTGCCTAATTGTTTTCCCATCCTCTTTGTTCTTCCATTCCCCTCCTCCTTCTTGTGTATTGCCCCCCTCCCTAGCACACAAACTATCCTGTGTCTATTCCCTACCCCATGCTTCACCTTCCCCTCCCTTCCCTCACCCTACCCCCATATCCCAGTAACCAACAAAGAACCCTCCCTTCCCCTTTTACTATGCATTCTTTTTCTTTTCTTTTACAGTAGTGGTCCTACGCATTATTTCTCTTTTTGCGACTGACTAATTTCACTCAACATAATATCCTCAAGGTTCACCCATGTTATGTGATAGCTTACAACTTCCTTGTTGTTCTCCAAGGTAGCATAATGTTCCATTGTGTGTATGTACCACAGTTTGTTTATTCATTCTCCGTAGATGGGCACTTTGGCTGCCTCCATCTTTTTGCTATTGTAATTAGTGCTGCTATGAACATTGGTGTGCATATATCTGAGCCTTCCTTTTTGTTTCCAACCTCTTTTACATTACAATTAACAGTAATTATCAATAAATCTTGATTGCATGTTTGATCAATTTCAAACTGAAGAAGTTGGTAGAATTCTTCAATTTCATCATCTCTGGCTTTAGTGGTTGGTGTGTAACTTTGAGTAATAGTTGTATTACCTTGTCTTCCTTGTTTGTTGTTGTTAAGTGCCATCACACTGAGTCAGTTCTGACTCATAGCAACCCTGTATAGGGTTTCTGAGGAGCTACTGGTGAGCTTGAACTATCGACCTTGTGGTTCAAACCGACTTTGTAGTCCAGTGCTACACCAGGTCTCCTTGTATATATATATATATATAATCCTTTCACAGACAGCGTTGTACTTCAAGATAGATCTTGCAATGTTCTTTTTGATGGTGAATGTGATGCCATTCTTCTTTATTTTGTCATTCCTAGCATAGTAAATTATGTAGTTGTTAGATTCAAAATGACCAGTACCAGTCCATTTCAGCTCACTAATGCCTAGGATATCAATGCTTATGTGCTTCATTTCAATTTTGACAAATTTCAATTTTCCTAGATTAGTACTTCAGACATTCTTGTTCTGATTATTAATGGATGTTTACAGCAGTTTCTCCTCATTTTGAGTTGTAATCCATGAGCAAACGAAGGTCCCGAAAGCTTTACTCCATTTGCATCATCATGGCCAGCTCTATTTTGTGAAGGCTGCTCTTTTCCAGTCTTATTTTAAGTAGATTCCAACCTGAGTGACTCAACTTCTGGGGCTATATCTAACAATATTCTGCTGCTCTTCATCATGTTTCAATAGTCAATATTCTGGTGCTGAGAGTGTCCTACTGCTATTCATAAGGTTTTCAGTGATTAAAATTTGGTAGTAGTCTGTCTCTTCTTCCCAGTCTGTCTTAGTCTGGAAACTCATCTGAAACCTGTCCACTATGGGTGAGCCTGCTGGTATTTAAGATACCAGTGGCATAGCTTCCAGAATCACAGTAACATGCAAGCCACCTCAGGACCGCAAACTGACAGATGAGTGGCGGAGAAGGACTACTTATGGAAGCCCAAAGTCAACAGCGGAGGTGAAATAAAGACTAGAGAAATTTGAAGCTTCTGCCATCTACAGCCACACAATCCAACTCCTATAGTAACATAAAAAACCCATGTTAGTGGCCTATTTGTCTTAGTTCCTAGTATCCATTATATCATGTTCAGTTTTCAAAAAAAAAAAAAAAAAAAAAAAGACAAAATCTGGTAAAAGGCAAAGGAAAAATAGTACAAACAGGTAAAGAAAGTATTAGAACCACAGTAAAAATATGACATGGGGGTGGGAATTATCAGGCATGAAATTTTAAATAACTGTGATTAATTTTAAGTCCCTGTCTGGTGATGTAGGATAAACACTGGACTGCAAGGTCAGTTTGAACTGAAATCTTGGCAGTTCAAACTCACCAGCCTTTCCTCGGAAACACTATACAGGATCGCTATGAGTTGAAACTGACTGGATGGCACTTGGCAACAACAATGATTAATTTGTTAAGGATCTAATAGAAAAAGTAGATGTCATACAAGAATAGATGGGCAACTGGAAAACAATATGCAAAAGATTGAAACAACACCTTCACCTCACAAAAACCACCTTATACAAAAACCAACTCAACATGGATTAA
>NW_006408549.1:20043019-20074301 GCF_000296735.1 Chrysochloris asiatica | reverse complement strand
ATGTAAAGATAGACGTTTTATAGCAAGGAGGGGAGTGATTAACTTTCCAGTTTAGGAGTGGAGGTCCCTAGGACCATCAATGGAGAAGAGCAGAGAGCGGGCCCCTACCCAGAGAAGCAGTGATGCCTGAAATGGAGGCAGAGATGATGATGTGGAGTGATGGAGCAGCAGGAGACTTTAGATCCAGAGAGGGAGAGCGACTGTGTGCTGAAGACCTGTAGGTACAGGGGAAGGATTGCAGGGTATATACCCTTTGGTTGGTTGATGCATGGAGGGGATTGTAACTATGGCAATGAGACAATATAAGATAGAATTAATGTAAAACTAATGTTCTCCTATGTAAACTATCACGTAATTCATAATAACACATTTAGGAAAAATAAAATAAAATTAAATTAAAAAAAAAAAGAATAGATGGGCAATGAAAACAGAGTGCTGAAACTCTAAAAAAGAACCAAAAGGAAATGCTGCAAATATAAAAACAACACTGTAATAAAATAATGAACTTGAAGGTCTTATCAGTAGACTACACAGAACCAAGAAAAGGAAAGAAATCAGTAAGCTTGAAGACAAGCCAGTAGAAACTTCCCAAACTGAAATGCAAAGAGAAAATAATAATAATAATAAAAGCACAAAACATCAAGAACTGTAGAACAACTTCAAAAGCTGTTGTCAAATGCCACTGAGTTGGTTCTGATTCATAGCAACACTGTAAAGGGTTCCAAGAAGTGGTTAGTGTGTAAGAACCACTGACCTTTTGGTTAGCAATCCAGTGCTTATCCTATAGCACCACACCTGGATTTCTCAAAAGGTGTGGCATTCACATAATTAGAATTTCAGAAGAAGAGAAAAAGAAGAAATGTTAGAAGTATTAGTGATCAAGAATTTTCCAAAATTAATAACAGACACCAAGCCACACATGCAGGAAAATGAGTGAACACCATACAGGATAAATATCCAAACAAAATAAAACAAAATGCTCCTCAAAACTCTACTCAAGACAAAGAGAAAATCTGGAAAGAAGCTAAGGATGAGAGTGGAACTCTTTGCATGCTTCTTATCAGAAACCAAGCAAGCTAGAAAAGAATGGACTAACATAAACCACTTTGCAAGAATTTTATATTCAGCAAAATTACCCTTCAAAAACGAAGAAAAATAGTGACTTTCTCAGAAAAACTAAATGTGAGCCAACTGATTACAGACCTCCTTGCAAGAAGTGATAAAATAAATTCTTCAGGAAGGAGGAAAATGATGTGAATCAGAAATCCAAATCTACACAAAGAAAGGAAGAACATAAAACAAGGAATTAATGAAGGCAAAATAAAACCTTGTATTTTTCTTATTGTCAAAGGACATAAAAGATAACTGCTTATTTAAGTAATTATAGTAACAGTGCATTGGATGATTACAGCATATGAATGAAAGAAATATCATAAAGAATGCAAGGGTAAGGTTGGGATTACTTTGTTATAAGGTACCTGTACTCCGTATGAAATGGTGGACTTAAACTAGTTAGCAACGTATATGGAAAACTCTAGGAGAACCACTATTTTTTTTTAAAAAGAAGTATAATGAATATACTAAGAGAGGAGATAAAATGGAAGCATATAAAATGTTCAATTAAAACTAGACAAGGCAGGAAAGAGGGGTAAATAATTTAATTTAAGTCTACCTATGGCATTAAACAGGGTCTCTTACCTGCACCTAACATTAAAAATAGGTCCAGGAATATCCAGGACATTAAAAACTGTAATTATTCCCACAAGACAGAAAACAGATACTTGAAATCCATAAGAGCTGGCCATGTAAATGCCTGCTTATTTTGCTCAATGCTTTTATTTTTAGTTTCTTTCTCCATGGCAGTATTTATTTTCATCCTTTTCCTACATTTTTTCCCAAGATAAACTCTGCTTCTGCTTGTTATTTTTTTAAAAGATAAGAAATAAATTTATCTATCATCATAATCATCTCTACTAAATCATCTACCTAACTTCCTATCTGCCTTCTGACCTATGTTTATGACATGGGCATTTGAAGGGCAGCAATTGAAGGAACCTATTTCATTCACATTCTTGTAGCTTTGGATGCAGGGTAATCTAGTAGTTAGGCAGGGCTGGATGGCATTAGGGAGCTTAATTTGGACCTAAGAGTGTCTCTGTGTGTGTCAGACTATGAGAGCAGAACGGAAATAACATATTTAAATGTCAGGTTATTTTGAGATTTCTCAAGCTTTAATTAAACTTGCCTACAGGTTACACGTTTGGAGTGCTTGATGAGTTTTTGAACAGAGGAAATAGTTTGCCTGCCAGATGGATTTTGCCCAAACTCTCTCAGCAACATTTAAAATAGCATCTTTTTTTTCTCTTGTCCACAAATTGCTATTCCAGCACTCCACCAATGGAAAGTTTCCTCATTAAATAGCTTAGTAAGGAGGTCCCTAACGATTTCCAACTCCATAAAGAGTTTCTCTGAATGATCACATACTGAAGGACAAACAATTTAAATGTTCCCAGGTCACAAAATGGTGAATGGAATAACAGTCCGGGAAACAATGGAATTGGTTCTAATCCTAAATTCACCTCTACTTGGACAATAATTTAAGGGCTTTCTGACTTTTATTTTAATCATTGAAGTACTTATTAAGCATCTACCGTGATTTCAGCATACTAAAGATGGGGAAAAGGAGAACAATTAAAGCATAGTAAAGTTTTGTGGAAGGAGAACAGTCTTAGGACCAGACAATGTTGCCATTTATTGTGTTTCTGAGCAAGTTACTTAATCTGTCTTTTAGGAAACAAGGTCATATGTTAGAAGTATTTGATAACCATTGGGAAGAAATAGTTGTATTCAATGACAGATGAGTTTTAAACCCTTATTCACCATATGTAACTGAATAGCAAATTATTGTATTTTACTAGTGTGCTAGCATGGGAAAATGAAAGAAAAACAGTTGTGTGAATTTCAGAGAAACATGGTATGTTCAAGGGACTAGGTGAGAGGATTATATGTGTAAAACTGTACATGTCAGGAATAAATAGCAACATGGGAATTATATATATGTGCATATATACACACACATATACTTTCTAGATCTGCATCTGTATCCATATCTAGACCAATGTATATATTTATTAGAAAGAGCTAGAATATTCGGTTAGTCTCCAGCCAGTCCTTCATTCCCAGCTTTGTCCAGGGCTGTGGTATATGGCACTATAACTTGAGCTCTGTATACCCAGACTGTAATACAATAGGATCACCAAGGAGTTGTGCAGTGCACAACCTGCACCAACTTAAAAAAAAAAAAAAAATCACTGCTGCTACATCCAGAAGAGCCCCATTTAGAGTGATTAATGTATTGTTGTTGTCGTTGAGCTCCATTGAGTCGGTTCTAACTCATAGTGACTCTGTATAGGGTTTCCAAGGAGCAGCTGGTGGGTTTGAATGAACACCTTGTAATTAGCAGTCCAGTGCTTATCTTACAGCATAACTATTTAAAACAAAAATACCAAGAATCTTTTCTAAACTAAAGAAAGTTCTAGTCTAAAAGCATTTTTCTCATCAATCATTATTTTCTAGAATTGTTTCTAGAATTATTTCCTAGAACAGAAATAAAATTAACTTCAAATACTATCACTGAAGAGTATCACACCCAACACTGAGTGAGAGGTGAAAACGTAATATTGTTCTCATTAAGCATATTTCCAGCTGTGTTATATTTAGGGGTCATGAGGCCAAGTACCCTGTGTAGTCCTTTTCAGAGATATTCCTATTACTGGAAATCTTTTTTTTTTTTTTTGCCTGAGAATTGTTAAAGCTTCACTAAAAATAAATACTTACAAAACTTTTGTGGGTGAGCAAATATCAGAGAATGCTCTAGGGTCATTTCTTCCCAGGGTGCTTGCTCTTTGCAGATATTTTGATATTCATGAAAGTATTTAATGGCAAGCATACGTCATCCTAGAGATTCTATTTGTAAAATAGATGAGGAAAATCTGCATGCATAAATTTTTAGAAGAGTTAGAGTGTTGAGAATTCACAGATATATAGTAAAGCCCTTTTATTCTCAGCAGGTTTTGATTTTGAAATTGAATTGGCTTTAGATACATAGATGAACTATGAAAACTTTTGGTAAGAAATTCTAAGGAAGAAGAGATGGAAAAAGAATAACAGGAAAACTTTATTCTACCTCCTGCTTACTTTAAGTGCCCAAAAGAACACTGACTATGAACTTTGGCTAGAAAATACTGTGTAAAACAAACAAATATATTAACTTGTTGTTGTTAAGTGTTGTCAAATTGGTTTTGACTTATAGGGACCCAGTACAGGGTTTCCAAGGAGCAGCTGGTGGGATTGGATCACTTGGTCAGTAACTCTTTCTTTGGAATTCAAAAAACTAACAATGTTATACATGAGAGTGAGTAAAAAACTATCCACACTCAGGTTACATGAAAATGCCTGTCAATGCCCATGTTTGATAACAATGAGATTATTCTGTCAAATAGATAAATGACAATGGATTATATGACAAATGATTTGCAAATCAGCTATGGCTCTGCCTATGAAATAATCCATGACAGACTTGGATTTTGAAAAGTTTGTGCAAAATGGATCAAAACTTGAAAAAAAGTAAAAGTTGCTTTAAAAAAATCATTATTGGTGATGAGACATGAATTCATCACTATGGACCTGAGAGTAAATGGCATGGTATGGAATGAAAATATCCTCAATATGACCAAGAAAAAGTTCAAAAGTCAACATTAGCTGGAAAATTGATGCTTAAAGTTTTCTGGGATTCTCAAGGGCCAGCATTGGAACACTATCAGGAAAAAGTTTCAACAGTTAGCAGTGCTCATTACAATGAGATGCTCACTGAATAGCTGAAGCCTAAACTTGGGATGAAATGTAGAGGACTGCTATCCAAATGAGTTGTAATCTTGCATGACAATGCATGTCCACATACCTCTGCCCACACTGTTGACACGCTGCACAAACTTCCTTTTTTTTTTAATTTAAAGTTTTTATTGTGGATTGAGTGAAAGTTTACAGGGCACATCATCAGTTTCACATTCAACAATTCATATAACTTGTTTCATTACATTGATTATAATCCCCTCCATATACTATCAGTTAAAAGTATTTCTCTATCCACTTTAGCTTTTTAAAAAACACACAAACAAAAAAACCCACTCAGGCATATATAATAATTTATATCTCCAAAGGGCACATTCTGCAAGTCTGCTCCTGGCCACCAGTTCTTAGTCCTTCTCTTCTTAGTTGATGAATCTAGAGTCCTCAGCCACTCCCCCTCTCCATGCCCCCATCTCTGCCTCCATCTCTGGCATTGCTGCTTCTCTGGATAAGGTTCCGCACCTATTTGTGCATTCCTCTCTTAATGGTCCTAGGGTCCTCCGTTTCTGGACTACAAGCTTCCTTTTGAGGTGTTAAAGCATCCTCTGTATAGTCCTGACTTTGCTGTATTGGATTTTCACCTGTTTGTTCCCCTGAAAGAAGCCCTTTGAAGATTTACCTCTGCTGAAGAAGTGAAGACAGAGGTGCATTCATGGCCTAGTACATTTTAAAGTAAGGGAATACAAAAGCATGTTGACAAAGTGTATTGAAAAGAAAGATTTTGAAAATGATGTATTTGTCTTTTCTAAAACTTTTGAGGTTTCTATAATTTTTTACTCACCCTCATATTTATAGAGTTTATAGTTTTAAAGTATTTTTAGAAAATATTATATTTCTTTATTTAAAGATCACATCTGGTATGGTAAATTCTTATCTGTACTTCTTTAAAATTTAATTTAACATTTTATTGTGAATTTGATGAAGGTTTACAGAGCAGATCAGTTTTCCATTCAACAATTAATACACATTTTGTTTCATGCTATTGATTGCAAACCCCAGAAGGTAGCATCACTTAACTGCACTTCCTCCCTGTGTTTCCTATTTCCATCCATCCATCATTTCTAACTCTGCTGAACTTTGTCCTTTGGAAAATCCTGCCCTTTGAATCTCAGATAGTTATTATAATATAATTGTTTGGCTGAAATTTTCACACCTGAAGGGGAACTAAAGATCATAGTCTTCGGAGTTCCATTAAGGCTTTTGCTAACCACTAGGTCTGGTATTTTATATGATTTTTGAGTTTTGCTCCACATTTTTCTTTCACTCTGTCCAGAACATTCTACTCTGAGTCCTTTAAGAGTAGTTGGTAGTGGCAGCCAGGCACATCTAGTTCTTCTGCTCTTAGAGTCATGGTGAAAAATATTCGAGTGATCCATTAGTCCACTCTTCTGTTTCTATACATCTTTGATTTTCTTCACTCTTCTTTCCTTTGAACAGGGAGGAAACAAAAGTTGCACCTTAAATGACTGTTCACAAGATTTTAAGACCACAGTTGTCACTACTCAACAAAGTAGGATGTAAAACATTGTCTTTGTGGACTTTTTGTTGCTGTTGTTGTTATGTGGTGTGGAGTCAGTTCCAACTCATAGCAACCCTGTACAGAGTTTCCGAGGCTACAAATCTTTATGGAAGTAGAAAGCCTCATCTTTCTCCCGCGGAACAGCTGGTAGTTTCGAACTGCTGACCTTGCGGTTCACAGCCTGATTTGTAACCCCTATGCTACCTGTCAAGTCAGTCCTGACTTATGGCGACCCTTTGCAAAACAGTATGGAGCACTGCCTGGTCTAAACCATGCTAACAATTGTCATTACACATTGCTGATGCTACCGTGTCAGTCCATCATGTTGGGGGTCTTCCTCTTTTTCACTGATCCCCCACTTTAATAAACATGCAGTCCTTCTTCAGGGATTAGTCCCTCATGATAACATGTCTAAAGAATGAGAGATGAAATATCACCATTCTGGCTTCTAAAAAAGTATTCTGACTGTACTTCTAACACAGATTTGTTTGTTCTTCTGGCAGTTTATGGTACTTTTAATATGATTTTTCCAACACCATAACTCAAATGCATTGATTCTTCTCTGATCTTATGTTCAATTTGCATGTGAATATGAGACGATTGAAAATACCATGACTTGAGTCAAGATAACCTTAGTCTTAAAACTGATATCTTTGCTCTTTAAAGAGGTCTTTTAGGGCAGATTTGCCCAATACTATATGTTGTTTGGTTTCTTTCTTTCTCTCTCTTTGTAAATATTTTATTATGAATTATGTGGTAGTTTACATGGGCGAACATTAGCTTTACATTAATCCTATTGTATATTGTTTCATTGCCATGGTTACAATCCCCTCCATGCATCATCATCCAACCAAAGGGTATACACTACAAACCTGCCCCACCAGTCGTCAGCACACAACCCCTCTCCCTCTCTGGGTCTAGAGTCCTTAGCCGTTCCCTCTCTCCATGTCATCGTCTCTGCCTCCATCTTTGACATCACAGCTTCTCTGAGTAGGATCCTGCACTCTGCTCTTCTCCCTTGATGGTCTCAGGGACCTCCGCTCCTGGACTTCAAAGTCAACCACTCCCCTCATTTTGCTACAAAATGTCTACCTTTACATTTTCAACCCTCACTCAGTCCGCATAGCAATTATTCACTAATTGTGCCACATTAAGAGCCATCCCCATCTCCTTTCATCAGCCCCACCCAGACAGACTGGATACTACTCAGTGGAGATTCTATCTTCTTCCACGCCCTCTGGATCTAGACTCCCTCTTGAAAGCTTGTAAGCCAGTCACTTTTTGCCTTTGTGGCCCCCCATTTTGGGTAGCTAATGCCCAAGTTGCCCATCCCTGTATACCCTGTGTATTGAGGGGGTGGGAATGATCCTTGCTGTAAAGATTTGTTCCTTCTTTTGAGCTACTGCATCTATAGGTGTAGGTCAAGTTCATCAAATTGTATCAGATTACTTTTCTTTTCCTCTCCTTTCTTCTTCTGGTTGAACTCTGATCATCCAGCCATTGAAGTCAGGTCAAGTGGGCATTATCTGTAAGTGTGGGTGCTTTTGTGCATATGCCCTCTCTTCTTATCCGCTGGATGTTTTACTCTCGACTCTAGTTCTCTGTGGCTGTATTACTGACTACTGACTCAGGAATCCCAAGGTCTTGTCACACTGCTAGCCAACCAGGTCTCCACCCAGGTTCACAGGAGTCTATTGAACATGGTACGGCTTAGCTTGTTGCTTCATTGTTGTTTTTCACTCACTTCCCCTTATCGGACCAACATGGTCACCAGTCAGAGCGCATGTCTGCTCATGTATTCCCACTGAATCTTAGTCTTGGAAGGGGGTTTGCCCTGAGGGGGTACCCCACCACTTGCATTGATGTCTTCTGGGTGAGCAACTTGCTTGTTCTTGTAGTAGTCAGTCGGACTGCCATTATTGTTTTGTATTTTTTCCTGTTGGTCTTTCTTTCAAGAAATACCCTCTGTTCTTCTAGACGCTCCAGTCTGGTCTGCTTGTTCTTGAATTCAAGTGGAAATTTCCCACCTCAAAAGATTCTGGATGGGGTTCAGGATTCCACCTATGGTCTTATGTAATGCAGAGGCTCCACAGGAAGCCTCCTTCACTGGGCATGTTGTAGCTCCATCTTAGGTATTCCAATCAGTTATAGGCAAAACACAGACTGTAGTTTGGCTTCTTGACTGCTGCTTCCATGAGTGTTGACTGTGGATCCAAGCAAAATGAAGTCTTTAGAAAATTCAATGTTTTCTCCACATATCATATTGGATTGGTACAGTTGTGAGGATTTTTGTTTTCTTTACATTGAGGTACAATCCATACTGAAAACTGTAGTATTTGATCTTCATCAGTTAGTATTTTAAGTCTTCTTTGTTCTCAGCCGCAAGATAGTATCATTTTCATACCTCAGATTGTTAAGGAGTCTTCCTCCAATCCTGATGTCACGTTCTTCTTATATCATTCAGTTTTGGGGGTTATTTCCTCACCATAAAGATTAAAAGGTGAAATGTGAAAGGATACAATCTTGGCACATGCATCTTGATTTTAAACCATTCAACATCCCCTTGTTCTGTTCTAACAACTGCCTCTTGGTCTATGTACAGGTTCCTCATGAGTACAATTAAGTGTTCTGGAATCCTTCTCAATGTTATCCATAGCTTTCACACAGTTGAAAGCCTTTGCATAGTTAATAAAACACAAATATACATCTTTCTGGTATTCTCTACTCTCAGCCAAGATCCATCTGACATCAGCATGATATCGCTAGTTCCATGTTCTCTTCTGAATTCAGCTCGAATTTCTGTCAGTTCTCTGTCCATGTAACTTTGCAGCCATTTTTGAATTATCTGCAGCAACATTTCACTTGCTTGTGGTATTAATGATCTTGTTTGGTGATTTCTGCATTCTGTTGTCACATCTCTTTGGAGTGGGCACAAATATGGATCTATTTACTTGGTTGGTTAGATAGCTGTCTTCCAAATTTCTTGGCATAGATGAGTGAGTGCCTCCAGTGCTATATCAGTTTGTTTAAATATTTCAGTATGTATCCTGGAGCCTTGTTTTTCACCAATGCCTTCTTGGCCTTCTTCCTTCAGTACTAATGGTTCTTGTTCACGTACTACCTCCTATAATGTTTGAAAATGGACCATTTCTTTTTGGTACAATGGCTTTGTGTATTCCTTCCATATTTTCATGCTTTCTGTGTCATTCAATATTTTGCCTATAGAATCCTTTAGTATTTCAACCTGAGGTTTGAATTTTTTCTTCAGTTCTTTCAGCTTGAGAAATACAGAGGGTGTTCTTCCCTTTTGGCTTTCTAACTCCACATTTCAATATAATATTTGACTTTGTCTTCTTCAGCTGCTCTTTGAAATCTTCTGTTGAACTCTTCTTCCTCATTTCTTCATTTTCTTTTTCTCTATACTCAAAAGCAAATTTAAGCGTCTCTTCTGACATCCATTTTGGTCTTTTCTTTCTTTTCTGTGTTTTAAATGACCTTTTGCTTTCTTCTTGTATGAAGCTCTTGATACCATTCCATGACTCTTCCAAGTTTCAGTCATTAGTATCTATTGCATTAAATCTATTCTTGAAATTGTCTCTAAATTTAAATGGGATACATTCAAGTTCATATTTTGAGTCTCGTGGACTTTTTAAAATTTTCTTCAGCTTCAATGTGAATTTGTATATAAGCAAATAATGGTCTGCTCTACAGTCAGCCCCTGGCCTTGTTCTGAATGATGATATGAAGCTTTGCGGCTCTCTCTTACCACAGATGTAATCAATTTGACTTTGTGGCCTATGCTATGTTAATTGACTTGGTATGCTCTGAGACTAGTCCTGAGACCCCAGGCCCAGTGACTCATTCCCTCAAGTTGTTAGGTTATGTCTAAAACGTTTTCATAACTTTGTCCTCTGTATGGTCCACCATATTTGTGGATACATTTGTAGTAAAGCTTACCTAATCTTCTAGACAAGGAAATCGAGTTCCAGAATCAGTAGGTATCTGTTCAAAGACAATGCCTATGTGTTTCATAGCTGAAATTTAAATCTAAGATCAGAGAAGAGGTTTTTTGTATCTTACCATAACTCCAGTGTTGGCAATGCAGCCACTGTTATTGTTTTAATGCCACAGTAGAACAAAATAAGGAAAACAGATCATCAACATGGTGTGATAAGCTGTGTCAACATCTGACGATCAACATCTTACTCCCTCTTCACTTTCCAAATGATCTTTAAGAGTTTTGATTTTTACAGAATTACAGAATGGATAAGTTATTTTAGGAAATGTTCTGAGAATATTTGAATGAATATTGCAACAATGATACAGATAATATATTTATTCACAGGAATATTGTGAGGCTTATATGAGGTTTGGAAAGAATGTGTGGCTTAGATAAAAACATACTAAACAATTAAAGAGACTTATTCAAAAGGACATAGTGAAATATAAATATGAATTATCTTTTTTTTTTTTTTTTTTGACATAGGGAGAGTTGACAGATTCAGGATAGAAAAAAAAAAAAATGAAAAATGTTTTCCTTCCTCATTAATCAAATCTTCTAGCTCCTGTTCATGCTTCTAATGTGTTTATAATTTCTGGCTCTTAGAAAATAAAAGAAAGGAAGGAAGAAAGGAATGGGAATAATAGAACCATATTGATGGAGAGTAAGATGAGGGGCTTAAAATATTCCAAAGAGCTAGAGGTCTCCTCTGGTATCTCCATTTTTAAAACTTGAGCATTCAGGAGAACTAGGTAAAAATTGTTCGGAGGGTAAAAGATTGCAAATCAATTTAAAGTATTTGGCTTTTTTGTAGTGATATAAAGTAAATATCAAAATGAAATCGTCAGAATGGGAAATAAAACAAACATATGTGGTAAAAGCTGGAACATGAATGTGTTAAATGAAAACTAGGCTATGCAAAATATTTAAGAATATTTCAATGCCTAAATTCTATTCAATAACTTGTTAAAGCATGACAACACAAAGATGAACAAAGGAAAAAATGCAGAAGGCAGTGATCACATTCATGAAAATAAACATGCCTAAAGGAAATGAATTCATTTAACAAATATTTATTGAGGACCTATTATTTTCCAGGCACTATTTTGAGAAATGCAAATTAAAATGGCCTATTAAAATGCAAAACAAATGAGAATAATAAAGTCATGGCTGTAGTACTGGAGAAAAATAGCAATATCTGGCTGATTGTATTGTAAATTGGTTCAGTTTTTCCAGAATATAATCTGCCCATCTATTACAAGAGTTATAGAAATGTTTCTACCTTTTGACCCAGTTACCCCACTTTTGGGAATAACCCTCAAAGAAGTAACTTAAAAAGAAAGACGAAATAATTTTACTAGGATAAATATCGCAGTGCTGCTCTTTAGTCTTGAAAACTGACATAAAAGGGCACAAGACTGAAATGCATATTCATGACCAACATGAATGTATATTTGTACATTTATAAAGACAGACGGATAATTATATTCACTTATCTATTCAATATTTATTAGGTCTTTTTGTGGACCAGGCAGTGCTATAAACCTGGAGGTAGAGTGTGCAACAAAAACCCAACAAGGTATCTACCACGGCCCCTGGCACTTTTTATCAAGTATCCTTGTATGATTTAGAAAAATGTGGCTTCTCTGGCATATCAAGCATTGTGGGCCCAGAGCTTGGCTAAAAGGATACCTCCCCCTTTTGCAAAATAAGGACACTTGTGCTTGAGGGGAGCAAATGGTCAGAGCTCATGGCTCAGGAGCAAAGTACACCTGGATTCCAAACCCTGCTCCTCACTGGACATCTTGATGCAGAGCATGATTGGCAGTCAAGGTTTTTGCAGATGAGTGAGGAAAAAAGACATTGTAGAAACAAGTTAACTAATGAATACATAATGCAAAGATAAGTGTTTCAAACGGAAGGAATATAGCTTGACAAGAGACCTGGGAGATCCCTGTGGTAAGGGATCAAGGTTGTTGTTGTTGTTGTTAAGTGCTGTTAGTCACTTCCAACTCATAACAACTCTGTATACGGTTTCCAAGGAGCGACTGGTGAGCTTGAACCACCGACCTTGTGGTTCAAACATACCTTGCAGTCCAGCACATTACCCATAGCACCACAGCCTACTAAAAGCTGAAATCTAGGAAAAGGTAAATGTATCTGGACAAAAGTAACAGCATATGTGAAAAAAACTCCCTGTGACTAAATCCTGTGTGGAACATTCAAGGAACTGAGAAAGTCAGAACGTCTGGATTCAAGAGAGCAAGGGAATGAGGTACACCCTGCAGAAAGAATGCAGTAGGAATATTAGGTAGGGGCTGGACCCTGCAGGATCATAGAGAACATGATTAGAACTTTATTCTTATTCTTGTGAATGGTATGAAGCATCAAATAGTTTTAAGCAAGTGGGCAGGGTCAGCTTTCCAAAAGTTACCTCTGGAGACAGTGTGGAGTCTGCATTGTGGAGAAGTGTGGTTATTGGAGTGGGGAATGTACAATCGGCTATTGCAATTGTCCAGCAGTGGTAATTTTGACCAAAGTGGAGGCAATGGAAAAGATAGGAGGCAAATGATTTGAGGGATACTTATGAGATAAGATCGACAAGTCTCGTGGTGGACTGACCAGGTATGATGAAGTAGATGGCAGTGTCAAGCATGCCTCCTTTTAATTTTTCTGTCAAAATTGAAAAGATAGTAATTTCAATCGTTTGGTTTTACATTAGTTTCCTATGGCTGCTATAACCAGTAGACCACAAACAGGTAGCTTAAAACATCTATTTTCTCACAGTTCTGGAGACCAGAAGTTCAAAATCAAGGTGTCCGCAGGACAGACCTCCCTTGCAAGATTCCAGGGGAGAAGGTTTCTTTGACTCTTCTTGTTTCTGGGGGCTTCAGGTGTTCCTTGGCCTTTGACTGCCTAAATCCAATCTCTGCCTCTATCTTCAGATGGCTTTCTCCTTTTCTCTGTGACTTCTTATCTTCTGCCTCTTAGAAGGACATTTTTCTCTGGATTTAGAACCCACCTGAATAACCCAGGATGATCTCTTCTTGAGATATTTAACCTAATTACATCTGCAAAGGTTCATTTCCCAAAAAAGGTCACATTCACAGGTTCTGGGGTTGTCAAAGTCAAAGGCTACTTCAGTCCTCAATAAGCGTTTGTGCTGAATTCATCTTGTGTATATTCTTATTATAGTGAACAATCTATACATCTAATCAACTGGCATTGAAAACTTTCACTTATTTGTCTTACTTTCACTTGTTTGTAGGGTTCTTGAGGGCAGGAATAATTTCTTGCTCACCATTGTATCCTAATAGTTGGCAGTGTGCTTGGTAAGGGAAACCTGTCTGAACATTCTGTGGCATTTAACATTAAGCTTTAAAGGACCCCGAATACAGTGTGTGTGTGTGTGTGTGTGTGTGTGTGTGTGTGTGTGTGTGAGAGAGAGAGAGAGAGAGAGAGAGAGAGAGAGTTCAAAATGAACCATTATTTGAAAAAACTGCAAAGTATTTCTGAAAGGAGGCAGGGTATACATAAAGATCAATGTTTATTGTATACTTTTTCATGTAGCTGCTGCTGATATAATGATGTATAGATAGTTCTTGTCTTTTAATAGCTCAGTCTGTGGGACAGCAATCTGAACAAATTCACTATGGATCAGTGGTGAATACTGTATTGAAGGCTTGAAGGGAGTGCTATGGAAACATAGGACAGGGAACAACTAATTGTTTGAAGGCAGTTGGAGATGACTTCAAAGAGGTAACAGTTGAATAGGAATGAGTAAGAATTTGCCAGGGGGAGGAATTTCCAAAAGATGAAACCAGTGAGGATCCTATTGGAATCTTAATAGTAATCCCAATAAATGCAGATGTGTTTTAAAAAGCATGAGATTTTAACAGATGCAGAAGGAATATAGAAAGTGGTTAAATACATTCAATGACTAAGACTTGTCATTAAATGTAAGAAAAGCCGTGTAATCAGAAACTACTACAAGGCCATCCTCAGCAGACCCTGAAAGTCAGACAAGAGTACCGAAGAACAGCAGAAGAGGCCAGAGTTATACGGGCAAAGTGGTATAAGAGAACTCATGCTAAGCAAAGTGATTGGTTAGTTCTAAGTTCCTTTCCTTATATGGCACACTGGGAATTTAGGTAGCCATGTCATTTTTGCAAGAGTGGATTAGTTGATTTAGGTTTGTGCTCCTGGGAAGGACAGACATTTATCGGAACTAGATACTAACCAGATTTTGATTTTCTGACATAGGATTTAACATAAGTTACTCCATTTTGGGTCTAGTAGAGTCAGGCTGGACTTCTGAAATGGTGTTGTGAATTAACACCAGACTGAAAACCACAAAGTTGGCAGTTCAAACCCACCAGCTGCTCCTTGGAAATCTTCGACTCCATGGTACTTTAAAACAACAACAAATAGTCAGGTCAAGTGTGAGAACTCCACCACAGCCAAGCCCAAAAGCTCCTTATTGAGCATATTTAGAGTTTGCTAGCCTGTTGGTTCCAGTTTTATTTGAGAAGTTGCTGTCAGGAGTCTATTTCAATTGCAACTCAGCAGCACCTGGATTCTATTCCTAGGGTATTTCCTCCTGTGATGTTAATACAAGCAATTAACATACTTGTATTTATGAAGCTTTATTCTTTAGAGAAAACTCAATTCTTGGGAGAGGTCAGCTAATTAATTTCTACAAAGCTTTTGTATGTTTTATGACCTTCAAGAGTATAGCGATTATTAAGTCACAAAAATATTAAATGAGTTTTATAAAGGTTCCCAGTGAAAGGATGATTACTGTTGTTGTTAAGTGCTGTTGAGTTTGAGTTCGTTCTGACTCATAGTTACCCTGTATAGGGTTTCTGAGGAGTGGCTACTGAATTTGAGCCTCTGTCTTTGTGATTCATACTGACCTTGAGGTCCAGTGCATTATCCCACAGCACCACACCAGGAGCCAAAAGCATGATAGAAGCAGGCAAACAACTCAAATCTTTGACTTTTTAAGAAGTTTTCCACTACTGCCCCAGGGGGATGACCTTCTCAGAAGTGGCCACCCAGTTGTTAAGTGAGGAGAAAAAATAAAAGAGAGAAGTCATATTACCAGCAGAGAAATAATATGCTTCAATATTCTAGAAGTCATCTAAAATTATCCAAATAACTAGGTTCCCAAAATAACTTCTCAGCAACCATGATATTAGAGGTTGTATGGCTTTTCTTTTGTGGTGTGGTAGACAGATCAGTGAACCCTGATCTATGGTACTTGGTTTTGCATGTTGGCCCCATCAGTTATTAACTATGGTATTCTGGGGGAAATTTTTGATACTACAGATTTGAAGTTTTCTTAATTGTGAAATGAATACATGAATAACTTCCCAATAGTGTCCTCTTCTCTCCAACTTAATATCTAGCATTCTAGCTCAAGATGCCATCATCTCTCACTTGAGCCCCTGCAACTGACTCAGTTTCATTTGATTGCTCCAGATACCAGACATTGTTTTAAGTGTTTTTCATGTATTAGTATACTTACCAGCCATCCAAGATTATATATATATATGTTATTGTTATTATTATTGAGATGAGGAAACAAGAATAGAGGGGTCAAATAACATGCCCAAGGACTGTAGCTAGTAAGTGGTGGAACTGGGTTTTGAAATCAAGCAATTTGGTTCCACAACAAAGGTTGTAGCACTCATTTACGGAAAACCACCTTCTTAGCCTGACATTTAAGATCTGACAACAATCACAAATTCATTAATTCATTTATGAACTCTTTCAACATATATTGAACATATATCTTAGGTCCTGGAACTATAGAGCTGAATGACCCAATCCCTTTTCTTAGAGTATGGAAAGTCTTTTGCGTGAGAGAAGAGGATGAACAGAAATGTGAAAATCCTTATGTTACCAATACTCTTAGTACAACAAACCCTTAATATATCTGAGCTGGAATTTTACTTCTTTTATAACCTAGACTTTTATTTTATGACAAATAACTGACTGCCTTAGATATGAGTTATCTTTCAGTTACCTGATTTCTCCAAACACAGCCCCAGCTTTCAGAGTAACCAGAACTTGAGCAACCTTAGGACCTCCAAGAACTTGGACTTCTCCTTGCTTGATAATATACATTTCTTTGCCAATTTCTCCCTGTATGTCAAATACGAAGAGCTAAGTATTGATAACTATAAAAGGAGTAAGTGAAAAAATTTAAAAAACCAAACAAACATACAAAGCAATGTAAATGCAACTGTCTTAGTAACTGAGGCAGCTGTATAAACATTGGTTAGACATATCACTTAAAAGGAAATTATTAGGAAGATGAACACTTCCCAACATGTGAGTGTTGTGTGCCACTACTTGGCATATGCACACATATTTCAGTTAGCATGTCATTCTAGGAATGGACATGATTGTAAGCATGACTGTGCCTTGCTTTGGTGACCACAGCTTTGAGGAGGGTGCTTAGTCTATCCAAAGAACAGTCATTCAAATGTTAACTGTACTCTTCTGCCTGGGGTACTGAGGAATACTTTTAAGAACTGATGCATTGGAAACTTTCAGGCTATTATTCTTATTCCATATTGAGAGGAAAGTGTTAATGTAAAAGGTTGTTTTATTCATTCTTGCTTATCTCTGGGGACTCTGGAAGCTGGGCAATGACCTCTGTTGAAGCCCTAATGACAAAACTGGAATGTTCTTACAGTCACTGGTTAATGATGTTATTCTGTATGCCTAAGGCAGTGGGCAAGATGTACCAGACTGCAGCACTGCTTAATGGAAACACCAAGACTTGTGATGTGTACTTGATATGGTAGAGCTATGTGACAAGCCCCATTTAAGGATTCTGGCCCCAAGACTCAAGTGGGCTTCCCTAGTGGGATTGTTTTGCCATGTCTCTGTTGTTCACAGCTGGGAAGAACAGTGCATCCTGCAGCCTTAGTGGAGGGAGGATCTAGGAAGTCTGACCTGATCTGACCGTTCTAATCGTTTCCCATGCATATCTTTTTTCTGTTGTTTCTGTATCCCAGTCTTTGCTGCATTAAATTTTAGGTCATACATATCACTTTGAGTTGTGTGAGTTCTTCCAGCCAATCACCAAACGAGACACTGTGCAGTTTCTGAAACACTCTCACTACAACTTCCCAAAACGTAGATAGTCTGACAAGAGAACTGATGGTATTTGTGTTAAAAAAAAAGCTGCAAATTCCACGTAGGCTGATTTGTATGTAATATTAGGCAATTTCTGGTAGCACAGTGGTTACAAATCAGGCTGCTAACCACAAGGATGGCAGTTCAAAACTACCAGTTTTTCTGCGGGAGAAGGATGAGGCTTTCTGCTCCCGTAAAGATTTACAGCCTCGGAAACCCTGTGCAGGGTCACTATGAGTCAGAACTGACTCCCCACAGTACTTAACAACAACAACAACTTGGATATTAGAATCTATGTAATTTAATGAGTTGGATCTTGCTCACAAAAAAAAAAAAAAAAAAAGTACATGAAAAAATAAATCCACTTGCAGGATTCAGGACAGGATTCGATTATTTGAGTTAATCAAACCTTCTGGTTGACCATATTTTCAAAGGATTGTTGTTAAGTGTAGTTGAGTCAGTTCTGACTCATAGTGACTCTGTATAGGGTTTCCAAGGAGTCCTTAGTGGTTTTGAACTGCTGACCTTGTGGTCAACAGTTCAGTGCTTATCCTACGGCACTACTATTTCAAAGGATTAGAATACACTAAAATCAACTCAAGATGAAATAATATGCATTGTAGTTTCTGTCCTGAGATGACTAAGACAATGACTACTTGATGCCAATACTAGTCCAGAGCTTGATAAGCATTCATCTTTGAATTAAGAAATTAAATTTACTCATTCTCTGGGTAGTTTCAAATTTCTGTAATGCCAAAGGTTATCTTTTTGAACATTAGTTATTGATATATTATAATTGTGAGATTGAGTTTAAAGTTATCAGACTCCATCTCTTAGTTAACATATGGAAAATCAAATTTCTCATGAAGGAAAATCAAATTACCTTATGAAGAAGGTAAAGTCTATGTAATTTCCATTTTGCACAAAGAAAAACCAAGACACATATTGAGGCTTGGCACATGAGCCAAGGTTCTGTTACAGCTGCTTTAAATCCATTGCCAAATAAACCAAGGCCACTCGGAGAGGTGAAGCAGAGTTTCAGATTTTATTAAGCTGGTTGGCTCAGAGGAGCTAACTTATCCAGATTCTATGCCCCTAGTGCAAGTCAGTTCAGGCTAATAAGGGGATAGTATTGGGGTGGGGCTAGGTTGTTTAAAGACAGGAGGAAAACCAGAAGATTGGTCCTGCTCAGTAACCTGATTATCATTCTAGCTTGTCTCCTGGGAGGGGAGGGCAGTTCATGCTTTCTGGGTGGGGGAGGCAGTAAGTTAATGTTTTACCTTTTCCTGTTCAGTTCCATGACCCAGTTATTAAAAGCAAAAGAAAATCTAGAATCCACATCTCCCAACTGAACATTTCAAGATGTTTATATTTTGCATTGTGCAATATAGTAAGCATATATTAGTATTCAAATATAGATCAGAGTAAAATTTCCAGCATAGATAGATTTTGTTATAATGGTGTAGAAATCAGCACTGGATTATGAATCACTAGGTTGGCAGTTCAAACCTTCCAGCTGCTCCTCAGAAACCCTATACAGGGTTACCATGAATCGGAACCCACTCAACAGCACTTAACAACAACAATATTCACATAATATTGATGCTAATACTAATATCTAGTATTTTACAAAAAACAATATCTGATGTTTACATTGAGCTTTATTTTAATTTCTTTATTTTTCTATTAGAACATGCTCCTTTATAAATCTCCAGGAATTTTCATAGATATTAACTAACTTATTTCTTACAAAAACCACCGTAAGGCTAAATAGGGACAACATCTTTCTTTTTAATTAAAGAATTGGTAATTGTTGTTGTTAAGTGTCATCGAGTCGGTTCCAACCCATAGTGATCCTGTAGAACTCCAAGAATTGGTAGTGTTGTTGTTGTTGTTATGTGCCGTGGAGTCGGTTCTGACTCATAAGCGACCCTGTACAGGGTTTCCGAGGCTGTAAATCTTTACGGGAGCAGAACGCCTCATCTTTCTCCCGCGGAACAGCTGGTAGTTTCGAACTGCTGACCTTGCGGTTCACAGCCCAATTCGTAACCACTACGCTACCAGAGCTCCTTAAGAATTGGTAGTAGAGGGTTGAAAAGTAAAGTGTCTTGAAGAAACTTGCAAGGCTGGTAGATGACAGCACTAGAAGTTTGTTGTTGTTGTTAGATGCAGTAGAGTCACCACCAACTCAAAATGGCCTTATGCAAAACAGAAAGAAACACTGTCCGGCACTGCATCAGTCTCACAATGTTTGCTATGCTTGAGCCTACTTTGCTGCAACTAATTAATGTATTAATCCATCTCCTTGGGGGGTCTTTCTCTTTTTCACTGACCCTCTACTTTACCAACAATAATGTCCTTCTTCAAGGACTGGTCCCTCCTGATAATAGAACTGTTGTTGTTGTTAAGTGCCGTGGAGTCAGTTCCGACTCATAGTGACCCTGCACAGGGTTTCCAAGGCTGTAAATCATTACGGGAGCAGAATGCCTCATCTTTCTCCCGCGGAACAACTGGTAGTTTCGAACTGCCGACCTTGTGGTTAGCTCCCCGATTTGTAACTACTATGCTACCAGAGCTCCTTGATAATAAAACTAGCAGTACCTATATTACCCAACTATATGGAGTCCTGGTGTGGTGCTGTGGGTTAACACATCAGACTGCCAAGCTATTTGAACTGCAAGGTCGGCAGTTGAAACTCACCAGGTGCTCCTCGGAAACCCTATACAGGGTTGCTATGGGTCGGAACTGACTCTGCAGAACTTCACAACAACAACAACATATAATTCATATAGATCTATCAAGTCAAATGATATACTCCAATATCATGCCTAATCTCTTAAAAACTATGAATGATCTTAAAAATAAGGGAAAGTGTCTGAAAAGCAGTTTTCCAAGACATACTTCAGGAAATAATGATTAAGACAGGATCAGATGCCTTTTGCTTTGCATGAAGTAACTCTCAAGGAACTGGAATGATTTTTTCAAAGGCAGTTATTACAACGGACTGAAGGTAGAAGTACATAATGGGTACTTAAATATAGTTCAGCACTTTTAATTATTTTTTAATGATCATTTCAATAATTTTCCAAGGAGATCTGGCATAATCAACCAACCAAAACTTCCACTATTTCTTGCATATTACTAGTCTAATTTAAGCCTTTGCTGCAAGTTTAATTAGCATTCAAATGAAGTAGACGGTCCTCTGAGAACAAGGGCTGACAGCATATGCAAAATAAGATCTAACCAAACTCTTTCAGTTGGTTTATGTACTAATTTGGAGAAAGTGTAAAAATGCAATAGCTTTGTGCAGAGTGAGGCACCCTTAGAATCTCCCAGGTTCTTGTGTAGAAGAGTCCGATTTCCAAGGCTAAAGGAAGCATTATGTCACTAGCATGCACCCTATCAGAAAAGAGCAGTGCTGCTTCTCAGTGGAGGTTCTGGACCAGGACCATCTGCCTCACTCTGGGGCTTATTTAGAAACCAAAACAGTTGTCATTAAGTTGACCCAACTTATGGTGACCGCATGTGTCAGAGTAGATTGTTCTCCAGAGAGCTTTTAATGGTTGATTTTTAAAAAGTAGATGTTCAGGCATCTCTTCCATGGTGCCTCTGGGTGGATTTGAACCAACAACCTTTTAGTTAACAGCTGAATACATTAACATTTTACAATACCCAGCGACTCCTGGAGCTTGCTTAGAAACAAATTATGCTTTCTCAGAATCTCTGGATGTGGAGGCCCAGGACTCTACACTTTAACAAGTTCTCCAAGTAGTTTTTACTCCCTCAAACCCACTGCCACTGAGTTGCTTCCAACTCATAGAAACCTCACACAGGGCTCCGAAGACTGTAAATCTTTACGGGAGCAGATAACCTCTCCTTTCTCCCATAGAGTGACTGGTATGTTTGAACTGCTGACCTTGCAGTTAGCAAGCCAATACTTAACCCATAGGGCCACCCTGTGCAGTTTTTAAGCACATTAAGTTATGAGACACAGTGCCTTAGGGTATACTGGAAAAATTCTCAAATGCTCTTTGAGGCAATGCAAGTGACTCAACTGGTAACCACCCTAAGAACCACCCCTGAGATCAGGAAGGTTTGCAAACTGACACCAGAACACTGTCTTTCTTCTGTAATTTAGGTAACCTCCAATATTTCTGGTTGTGGCACTGTAGGATCAGCACTGGACTGTGAACCACAAGTTCAGAAGTTCAAACCCATCAGCTGCTTCTTGGACACCCTATAAAGTTTAGCTGTGAGTTGGAACCAACTAGACGGCACTTAACAACAACAATATAGCAAAGTTTGTTTCTCCTCCTTGCATGTACTTGTTGTTGTTGTTAAGTGCCGTCAAGTCAATTCCGACCCATAGCGACCCTGTATAGGGTTTCCGAGGAGCATCTGGTGAGCTTGAAACACCGACCTTGCAGTTCAAACGGCTTTGCATTAACCCACAGTGCCACACCAGAACTGTCTAAAATATGGTCAAGTAACAAGTTTCATCTCTCAGTATGTATAATCACTTAAGTGTCCTCTTAAGCAAAAACAAAGATAAAATGCAGAAAAAAAAAAAACAAGGGTATAGTTCTTTTGTTTTCTCATCTCTGCTCTTTTCCCTGTTTAGTTCTTTCCTTCCCTCAAGTGTGCTTGCTGATCTATTTTTATTATTGAGAGATGGATGCAATATAAGGGATAAATTAGAAATGATAATACGCAGCTATTCCACATTTCACACGTTGTTAAGCAAATTTGCACTGTTTGGGGGCACGGGTACTAAAGCTTCTCAATTTCCAGTCCCTGCTGCTATTGGAACACATTGAAAGGCCATTTTAGAGTGTTAAGGTTATGTCATTCCAAATACACCACTGCCCAAAAGGGATAATTAAAATGCATTGTGGTTGGTACACCGATTTTATGAAAATGATTTGATATCACCAATCTGCCTGTTTTTAACTTGGGCTAGTTTGTGTAGGATTGTGTGTGTGTCCTTGTTTTCCAGTGTTTCACTCTCTTTCTCCCAGTTTTCTTTTATCTCTGAGCACTCCTTAGTTGCCTTGTCTGATATTTTATCATTGTTCTCTTCCTTAAACATTGGTATTTTTCAAACTTTCTCTTACTTTTTCTTGAGCTTCTTATGAAGTCAGTTTCACTATATACTGGCTTCCCAAACATTTACCTAAGGTTCCATTCTCTCTAATGGGCTAGACTATTTCTAATGGCACACCCTGGATTTCCACTTGATGGCCTGGAAATAGTTCTTACTACACTTGGCTTCCAATTTCACCACTATCCCAAGCACTCATTTGCTTCCATTCCTTGAATATTCTATGTCTTTTCTTTCTTTTTTAGAGTTTTTATTGTGAATTGAGTAATAGTTTACATGGGAGAACATCAGATTTATACTCATCATTTCATTACCATGTTACAATCTCCACAGTGCATCATCATTCAGTAGTTCCCTCTTTTTTTTTTTTTTTTTTTTTTGATGTATACAAAAACACTCATAATCATTTAAACAACCAAAGGGCACATTCTGCAAGCCTGCTTCCTGGCTGCCAGCACTCAGCCTTTCTCTTTCCATGAGTCTAGAATCCTTAGCTGCTCTCTCTCTCCATGTCCTCATCTCTGCCTCCATGACTTTGCTATTTCTTTTAGCTCATATTTCTTAGTCTTCATTGAAAATGTTGTCCCTTCCATTTAAAAAAAAAATTTTTTTTAAATTAAAATCATCTGGGAAACTTAAAAAAAAAAAAAAAAAGATATATAGAGTCCACACAAATCAATTCAATCGCTAGAGATAGAGTCTAAACATCAACATTCAGGTGGTTCTGATGTACATTGTAAACTGAATACTGCTGCACTAGACTCTAAACTCCTGGAGGACAAGGATCATCTTTTTTTGATCACTACTGTACATACCAAAAGACTCTAGGTGGTGCAAGGAGAGTTGATGGTTTGAACCAACTCAGTGTTATAACAGAATAAAGCCATGGTGATCTGCTTTCGTAAGATTATAGTCAATTATATACTATGGGGAAGGATGTCATGCTGGATAAGGTGGAGGGTCAGAGAAAAAGAGGAAGACCCCTAACGAGATGGACTGGCCAGATGGCATCATTGATGGACTCAAGTGTGGCAGCGGTAGTGAAGTTGGCCCAGGATTGGACATTGTTTCGTTCTGCTGTGCTTGGGGTCGCTATGAGTCGGTTCCGACTCGATGGCACCTGAGAACAACAACAACAACAACATATACTATGGAGAAGTTCTACTCTGTAACATATGAGGTCTTCATGAGTTCAAAACAGATTCAATGGTAATTATACATATATTTTTGTATACCTTTTAGCCAATATAGTTCCTGGTCCATAGGAAATATTCAAGAATATTTATTGAATTTTATTGATTAAATGATATTGGAAATACTCTAATTTTTGCTTTAGTATGGTTCTCTGGCCTCCTTCTCTCTACAGTCACATTTCTTCCTTTGTGCCTTAGCTTGTGCTAATTCCTTCTTCTAATAAAATACCTGTTTTCTCATTCATTGGGTTCACTCCTATTCAGTCATCGTATTTCCCGGGGAATCTTGTGAGTACCTCCAGAAGGACAATGTCCATACTCTGTTGTTCTTTAGTACTTTGTACTTACTTTTACCCTTGTTGTTGCTAAGTGCCATCAATTGGTTCCAACTCATAGTGGCTGGTGAGTTTGAACCACCAACTTTGTGGTTCAAACTGACCTTGTGGTCTCAGTGCTTTATCCCACAGTGCCACACCAGGACTCAGCTTCTACCATAGTGCTTAACTAGTTATCTTGAAGTGATATTAAGTACTTCACTAATTTTGAATCCCTCAAAGTCCTTGATTGTCTCTTGTTTCTTTGAACTGCTTATCTTTCTCTATCTTTTATTTTGATTCTTGACTTCACCATTGATTTGGTCCTCCTTCTTCCTACCCAAAATTAATAATCAAAGATGTGAAAAAGCATTGATTTATACAAGGGGATGGTCATTTTAGAGTTATTTACAATTATGTATAAGACAAACTCTAGAAATAATCTCAGAGTCTCACAACAGGAAGTTGGTATAGCATATCCATAGATCAGAATATTATACAACTTAAAAAAAAAAGCAGGTTGTAGAAGACAGTATGTTAAAGATTTATATGATACATCATTACATGAAAAAGCAAGCTCTAAAATATACATATAGTATGATGCCAGTTTTGTCAAATAAGCTCTACATGATACATATAACAAGATAAGACAGACTATATGACAGTGGTGATTTCTGGATGGTGAAATTTATATCTTTGTGATTTTATGTATTTTCCATTTAGAAAAAAAGTTTATGTTTTACTTTTGTAATCATAAGAAGCATAGTAAAGTTTTGAAAAATGGTGGCATTGATTGATTATAAAGAAGTAGGTTAACAAAGAGCAGAGCTACCTTTTTCCTCTGTAACTTTTTTCTCTATTTCAAATATTTGGAACTAATGGGGTATAATGACTAATTATTTACATTTACACAAAGCAGTTTTTCAGACTACCCGTACCACTTGTATCCTGTAAGTAATGAAATCCATTTTGTTCCTTTTGAACTTTGAGAACACATTATTGTTATACAGAATTGTGTATCATAATTATTTCTATACTATGGAATTCACCCTGGACAAATGTTATTTAAACTATACTCATGACCAATGTTTAAACTCCTACTGGCTTTGCATTTGAAGGATAGTAGTACTTACCTTCTTGCAGACAAAGTCACCAGGTGAATAGATAGTAGATTTCAACTTCAGTAACATGTCGTAAATCATCTGTGTATCACAACCCTATGTAAAGAGAAAAATAATTCTGATAGATGCGTCCAAAAACTCAAAAGACACATACAATTGATTTTAAAAGGCAAAGGAAATAAAAAGTCACAAGCATTATCTATGCTAGAGCTGAATTATTAATAGAAATTGATTTGGGGTCCCAAAATTTAGGGAAAAAAATATAGCACTGTGGCAAGTGTTTGGTTATTGGTCAATTGGATATGGGTTTTAATCCTGACTACACTACTTATTGCTTTGTAACCTCTCATGTCTTTACATGTAAAATGAGGATTAAAATATCATATTTGTAAAGTTAAACACTTAGCATGGTATGTAATCAATGATATGGTGTTGACAAAGAGTATTGAATATATTGTGGACTGCTAGAACAAACATCTGTCTTGGAAGAAGTCAGATAGAATGTTCCTTAGACACAAGGATGGAGAGAATTCATCTCATGTACAAGAGAAAGTAAAAAAAAATCCATACTCTGACTGTAGAATATGTTTAAATAAATTTTTAGAAAAGACAAATACAACATTTTAAAAAATAATCTCCTTGCATTTCAAAACTTTGTCCATCTGTCCATCTGTCAACAAAGTTTGTATTCCCATATTAAAGAATGCTTCAGAGCTGCATGCCTGAATAAATCACTATCTTCATTTCTTCATCAGAGGTGAATCTTCTTCCTCGAAGGACTGCTGTCCAAGGACCAAACAGGTGAAATCTGATGGAGCAAGACCAGGACCATATAGAGGATGCTTTAACACCTCACAACAAAGTTTCTGCAGAGTATCAATAGTGTGGGTAGAGGTGTGTAAATGTGCATTGTCATGCAAGATCACAACTCCCTTGGATAGCAGTCCTCTGTGTTTAATACAAAGTTTAGGTTTCAGCCCTTCAGTGAGCATATCACTATCATGAGCACTGTTGATTATTGAACTTTTCCTGGTAGTATTCCAGTACTGGCCCTTGAGGATCCCAGAAACTATAAGCATCAATTTTGCAGCTGATGGTTAACTTTTGAACTTTTTCTGGTCAGTGATTGAAGATGTTTCCATTCTTTACTGTGCTGTTTACTCTCAGGCTTGTAGTAATGAATCTATGTCTCACCACCAGTAATGTTGTTGTTGTTAAGCACTGTCAAGTCAATTCTGACCCATAGCGACCCTGTATAGGGTTTCTGAGGAGCAGCTGGTATGTTTGAATTGGTGACCTTGTGGTTTGCAGCCCAGCGCATATCCTACTTTGCCACATAATTATAGTTTAGCATTATATAGTCTATTATGACAGACAGATAGAAACCTTTGCTTAGTATTTTACTCTTGCATACATCTTTTATACCATTGTTAGTTTTCATATTAACTTGGCAAACTTGTATGCTCTTCTCTCCCAACTTAATTGTCATCTTCTTAAAAATAGAGTAAAATGTACATAGTAGATACCAAAGCAATATCTATTGAGCAAATGACAGTTTCAATCCACTTTTTAGAAATAATTTGGGTACTGAGCTGGCAAGATGGCAGACTAGTCAGAAAGGCTATACAGACTTTCTACAACAAAGATAAGGAAAAACAAACAAAACAGATGAGATGATAGTCCTGAAACCCTGAGCTTCAGATGAAGGGATAGAGAAGTCAATTGAATCTAGCAAAGAAAGCTGAACAGATGTGGCAAAATAAAGAGACAGACTGGGTGACGTGTGCCAGCTGACCAGACATGGCACAGTCATCTTAAACTTTTGTGAGTGGCTTCAGAGACAAAACAGTTTATCGGCATGGGAGAAACATAGGGGTGGCTTGAAGAGATAAAGGTGATTCTTTTTTTCCCTCTGCTGAACTGTGCCAATTAGACCCATCAGGGTGAGTGGAGAACTAGCCACATTAACTGGAGTACCTGGATTCAGGTGGGCCCTGCTACTAGCCCATAGAGCCAGCCCTGGTCAGTCCTGAACTTGCCCTAACTAGTAGAGGCAGCTGAACAGACACATGGGAGTTAGAAAAAATAAAAAAAAGGAAAGAAAAGAGATTGGTTATCTGTGCTACTGCACCAGGCCATCATGAACTTTTATGGGTGTTTGTGAAGGCAAGAGGGCAGTAGGTGGTACAGAGACATAATCACTAACTGGTGGAGAGAAAAGTGAGAATTTTTCTTGTGTTCCACATGACCTTGGTGAACAGAGGTGTGGCCAGCCCCAACTTAAATACATTTCCAGTGAAGCTCTTGTATCAAATGGAGTGGGGGAACTAGCAGCACCATCACTAGTAAGCAGAGTTAGGTGTGGCCTGCTCCAGATTTGCAGAGCTGGTTCTGACCAGCCCTGGATTAGTAGGACCTCTTGTCCCGGATGCCCTCTGGGATGGAAATACCCTCATCTCCCAGCTGCTTTGGAGTCTGCATAAACTATTTCCAGGTTGGTTGCCAAGAACAGATAACATCTAGCCCAACAGGAATTCCTTCTAGGTTTGAGAGTGTTACCATCTCATCACTTGTCCACCTATGACATGAAATCTTTGGCTGGCAGGAGACCCCAGAGTTTATTCTCTTTGGGTCTGGTACCTGTCCTAGTTTTTTCCTTTTATTGTTTTTGTTTGTTTATTCTTTCTTATCCTTCTTCCTCTCTTTACTTACCATTGCTTTCTCTCCTTTCTATCTCTGCTTTCATTTTTTTCTTTTAATCCCGATTCTCTTTCCCAACAGCTTTTTCTTTTTCTCTTTCTTTCATTTTTCCCTCTTTGTTTTTCTTTACTACTCTCTGGATTCTTTCTCTTTCATTCATTCCTTTTCCTAATTGTGTTTAGATTTTTTTTTTTTTTTTTTCTTTTCTGAAAAATTTTTTTCCTGGTCCCTTTTTTCTCTTTTTGGCTTTCTATATTATTTTTCTATCTGGTGCCTGCCTTTTCCCCTTTACTATTTCCTGTTTTCACTTGTTTATTTATTTGACTTCTCTTTCTTGTGTCTGTGTTTTCTATTCTTGCCTTACCCGACAGGGAACAGCAATCATGCCCATACAACCCAGCCACAATTATACCCTCTACAACGTCACCCACTGGGCAAAAACCAATACTAGCTGCTATATACGAGATCAATGACAACAACATACCCATCCTAAACTAAGCTATACAAATAGCCAAACCCATCCTAAACTAAGCTATACAAACAGTGAATGGAGAGTGGTGCACTAGCTCTCATCCCGAATCACACACACCAGGAGGCATTTGGCGAGTGCCTAAGAATACAGCAACATACAATCATTAATTTAATACAAATACAATACTACCACAATAGTTTGAAAGCAGCAGACACATGAAGAAACAAGACAGAGTATCTCAAGCAAGTGATGAAGAGGAAGAACCATCAAGAGAGCAGAGCATGAACTCGGTGTAGAACCCTAACCAGAGAAGCAGCAACACCAGAGATGGAGGCAGAAGTGATGGCATGGAGAGATAGAGCTGCTGAAACTCTAGACTCATTGCAATTAATCATGATAACAATTATTCACTATTGAATCAAAAGAGTCCTATCCCCATCTCCTTTCACCAGACCCATCTAGACAAGACAAAAATTATTCAGTAGGGATTCTATCTTCTCCCGCACACTCTGAAACTAAACTTGCTCTTGAAAATTTGTAAGCCAGCTACTTAGTGCCTTTATAACCGCCCCCCCCCCTCATTTTAGGTAGCTAATTTGCCCGTTCCTATCAAACCTGTATACTGAGGAGATAGGCTTGATTCTTGGTGTGAAGATTCCTTCCCTCTTGGTTGGTATTTGAGATACTGCATCCATAAGTATAGGTCAAGTTCATCAAATTGTAGTAAGTTATACTTGCTTCCTTTATCAAATTTCTTTATATTCATGTAGTCGAGCTCTGGTCATCAAGTTATTGAAGCTAGGTCAAATGGGTACGATCTGCAAGTCTGGGTGTTCTTGTGCATCTCCCCTCACTTCATGTCAGCTGGATACTTCATGCTCAGCTCTAGACCTCCATGGCTAGATAAGTGCCCATGGAGGTCTAGAGGTCTAGAGTTTCCCCAGACTCTAGACCAACCAGCCCTTCCTCTTCTCTCTCTCATCTCAAGGTTGACAGGAGTCTATGGAACGTAGTAGATAGAACTCAGCCCATGTTTTCATTACTGACTTTTCCCCACATCCACTCACTGCAGACCAATGTGATTGCCAGTGAACTTACATGCTTGCTTGTGTGTTCCCTGAGTTTCAGTCTTGGTGAGGGGTTTGTCCTGAAGAGACTTGATTGCTTTCCTTGATGGCTCCCCAGAGAACAGCTTGCTTGTTCTTGTAATAGCCAAACAGATTGCCATTTTTGTATTTTCCTGCTGGTCTTTCTTTCAGGACGCATCTTCTGTTCCTCAAGCCGTTCCTGGCTGGTCTGCGTGTCCTTTCAAGTAGAACTGTCCCACCTCAGAAGGTTCTGGATGGGGATCAGCATTCCACCTATGGTCCTATACAATACAAGGCTCCACATTTCACTGGGCAAGTTCTAGAACCCCTTTTAGGTATTCCAATCAGTTATAGGCTGAAAATGTTTGCTTTCTAACACTTTAAAGAGGTCTTTTGCAGCAGATTTAGGGAATGCCATATGTCCTTTACTTTCTTGACTGCTGTATCCAGGAGTGCTGATTATGGATCCAAACAATATAAAGTCTTGGACAACTTCAATCTTTTCTCCATTTATCATGATATTATTTCTTGATCCAGTTGTGAGGATTTTTTTTTTTTTCCCACATTGAGGTGCAATGAATACTGTAGTCTTTGAGCTTCATCAGTAGGTATTTTAAGTCTTCTTCACTTCAGCAAGTAAGGTTGTGTCATCTGCAATGCTCTTCTTAAACAATATTCAGCTTCTCTTATACTTTCACCCAATACACAAAAAAGAAAAGAAACATTCTTAATGAACTGAAGTAAATTTTTTTTGAAGTAAATTATTTTTATTTTCTTATATATTTCTACTATGTCTTATGGGTTAACATATTTGCTAAAGCAAACCACCAACAAGTAAATTTATATATATTTCTAAAACGTATGCTTATTTTCTTTTTAGTAACAATTCCCTAAATAAATAGTTCATGTAGACAGTTTCTTTTAGTGATGTCAGTTCAGACTAATTTAATTTTGAAAATTGGCATTTTGATTACACCAAATTCACTAGGGAGAAAAACACACAAATAAACTTGGATTAACCGATAATGAAATTTAGTGTCTTTGATACTTTTAAGAAAATTCATTATAAATATGATTATAAGTTCTCAAGCATGTCATTGCAATGAAGCTAACTCTCAATCATTCATACCCAATAAGAAAATATATATAGTAAGTGATCAGAAATTAGAGATTTCAAAAACCTATGTCTATTTACCTTCACGTGCACAATTTGATTTTTTTTGCATCATTATTTATAGTATTACTCATAATGTTTTATTGTGCTTTGGGTGAAAGTTTACAGAGCAAATTGGTTTTCCATTTAACAATATATACACATTTTGTTTTGTGATATGTATTGTGATTATGACGTATGTTGATGATTTTCTTTTGGGGTTAATCCTAGTTGCTGTTTGTTGGGCTTCTTGAATACATCACTTCTCGTCTTTCATGATACTAGGGAAGTTTTCTTCCATTAAATCTTTGAAAGTTGATCTGTTGCTTTGTTTTTGTCTCTTCCTGTTCTGGAATTCCAATCACAAGTAAGATGTTCCTCTTTATGGTGTCTCACATAATTATTGGCCTTCTTCATTTTGTTTTTAGTTTTAGTTTTTTTTTTCTGGTTGTTACTTATAAATACAATTTGTAGGTCAAAAATAAAGTCTTAATCCCATGAACATTTTCTGTTGGAATGTAGTTTGAAGAAAAATCCCAGATGTATATATGCATAGGAAAT
>NW_006408549.1:20040572-20041954 GCF_000296735.1 Chrysochloris asiatica | reverse complement strand
ACACACACACACACACATATAGCACTGAACTGAGAACCACAAAGTCATGGTTTGAGCCCACAAGCCACTGTATGGTAGAGAGATGAGACTTACTGATCCTGCAAAGCTTTATAGTCTCAGAAACTCTACATTGGGTCTCTCTGAGTCAGAACCGACTCTATGGCACTTAACTACAACAATAAACATTCACACACACACACCGTAGTTGTTAAGTGCTATCAAGTTGCTTCTAACTTATAGGACCTTGTATATGGCTGTTTGTTGAGTTTGAACCTCTGACCTTGTGGTTCAAACCAGTCTTGCAGTCCAGTGCATTAACCCACAAGTGCCACACCAGGACTACCTACCTACCTACCTACCTACCTACCTATCTCTATCCTATATATCAATTGCTGTTGAATCAATTCTGACTCGATTATGTTTTTTACCTACATACTCACTAGAACATGGATCACATCATGAAAGCTGAACACAAACAGCTATTGTTGTTAAGTACCATGGAGTTGGTTCTGACTCACAGAGACCCTGTACAGGGTTTCCGAGGCTGTAAATCTTTATGGGAGCAGAAAGCCTCATCTTTCTCCCGTGGAGTGGCTGGTTGTTTCAAACTGCCGACCTTGAACAGGTAGTAAATATTTATCATTTAAAAGTTGCCAATTAAATTATTCTGTCATTTATCAATTGATTTATATGAAGGAGACACTGGACTTGTTCCCTCTCTGGATTTAGGCCTAGTAGAATGAGCTTTATACTGTGACAGCTATATTTTATGAGGTGTTTTGAGAACTATTATCTTCTCTTTTTTACCCCAGAAAATGAGATGCACTAAGCTACACTGTTACATGATTAAAAAGAATTACACCCTGAAGTTAGTTTTCTTCTTTGTAAGGTAGGTATACTTCCTTTATAGATGTCATTAGGACATTTTCTGATTTATTGGTAGCTAGAGCACAGCCATTGTTTCCTAAACGTCTCATTTTTATAAGTGAATTTACCTGTATAAGCATAAACATTAACATTATGTTGGTATATCACATTTATATTAACATTTTCTCACATTTGCTCGTATTTGTCCATTTATCCCTTCCAACCAACCTGTGATTCCTGGCATTAATAAACCGTCAACATACTCATTTTAGGATGAAGCAATGGAGGCTCAGGAATTCTACTGACTTTCCCTAAGGTCCCTCATACAACTAGGTCTCAGAGGAAAATCATTACCAAAATGTGTGTTTTTATCTACATTCTGAGCAATTTGATGGCAAGATGTGTGCTTTATTCACTCTTGTGTCCCAGCCCAGTGTCACACCAAAACCTAAGGCATGGTAGGCACAAAACAAATATGGGCTGGTATATGGAATGAAGTTGTTAGATACAATTCT
>NW_006408549.1:20037985-20040072 GCF_000296735.1 Chrysochloris asiatica | reverse complement strand
TACAATTCTATTTTTGACAATATGAAATTCAATGCTGTGTGAAAATCTTGTGTTTCAGCATTGAATAAGGATTCTAGAGCACAAAATCATGTTGGAGGAAATTCTCTTTTCATACCAAACATAATCTGTAGATTGTTGTTATTAAGTGCCATTGAGCCAGTTTCAACTCTGAGCGACCCTATATAAGGTTTCCAAGGCTGTATATCTTCATTTTTCTCCCGTGGAACAGCTAGTGGGCTTCAACTGCGGACCTTGTAGTTTGTAGTCCAGTTAGATGGTGCTTTTTATACCCAGGATATTCTTTTATCATGGCAAATGCTGAACAAATTGTTAAGTTGGTAGATTTTATCTTTGGAATGCCTATCCTTTCAGAAGTCCTACTGAACTTCTCCTTTTCCGAGTTCATTTGTGCTTTTTTCAAAATAAAATTTAAGACATTACCAGTACTTCATCTCTTACTGTGAATTTAAGTTACCCTCAAGTATAAACAACAGTCTTCTGGCCTTTTCCCAACCAATCTTATAAAAGTCTTATAAAAGGAAATTCTTTGTCCCATCTTAAACTCCATTCCCATTCAGTCAAAGTGATGGGTGATATGCCTATTGCAAGGAATTCCCAATCTAGTTATCTATGCCACTGAAGAACTGAAGAATTGATGCATTTGAGTTATGGTGTTGGAGAGGATTATTGAAAGTACCATGGACTGCCAGAAGAACAAACAAATCTATGTTGGAAGAAGTACAGCCAGAATGCTCCTTAGAAGCCAAGATAGTGAGATCATACTTTGTACATGTTGTCAGGAAACATCACTTCCTGGAAAAGGACATCATGCTCAGTAAAGTGGAGGGTCAATGAAAGAAGAAGACCCCCAATGAAATGGATTGGCACAGTGGCAGCAGCAGAGCTCAAGCATAACAACAATTGTGGGAATGGTGTAGAACTGGGCAGTGTTTATTTCTGTTGTGCAATGGGGCACTATAAATTGGAACGTACTCAACGACACCTAACAACAAAAACATGCCACTTGAGGCAAAGTCAGGCCTGACCACAGGAAAGTCAAATGTGATCAATAAATAGTTTGTAAGATATTATGATAAGTAATATCATAATATTACTTAATAAGTAAGTCATAAATGCTAAGTACTGGTCCTAAGCCCACACTCAATATTTGAAAACACTAAGAAAGCTTTTATAAAGAACTGTGACTAGTTCTATTTTTCTAGCAGCTTCAGCATCACATAATACAAGTGGCAAATCATGAATTGGTTAGAAACCTGAGGCTGAACTAATCTGTCTTTTTAAGATTGAGCAGGGCCACATATTTTACCTATGGGAACATTTTCTTGTGATTATATCAGTTTTATTTCTCAGCTAATAATAATGGTCATAATAGCAACATAACTTACTGTGTTCCAAACACTATTTTAAGGAATTTACAAGTTTTGAGTCACTTTATAATCACACCCCGTCAAGGATACTATTTATTTAGCTTTCTCATTCCTATTGGAAGGAGCCCTGGTTGTACATGCTGGGCTGCTAGGTCAGCAGTTCAAATCCACCAGCTACTCCATGGCAGAAAGCTGAAACTTTCTGCTTCCATAGATTTATAGTTTCAGACATCCTATAGAGAGTTGGGATGAGTTGGACCTGACTGGATGGCACACTACCACCACCATATTCAGAGTCCCTGGAGAGCAGGGACTATAGGGCCCACTATCTACTTCAGAGAGCAACTCTTCAGGAAATTGTAGTTTAATGGAGTTCATCTAGGTCTTCAAGATCCCTTAAGAAGTCTAACAACTTTATTAAGGAGACAACTAGTATAAAAATAAAGTTGAGAAAAATGGAAAGTATCGAGTCTTCCTGTAGCTCTCTAATCTCCGGACTTTGAAAGTTCATACATGATGGTATATTCTAAAAGATCCATGTATGAGTGATACAAATCATTAGGATAGTCCCTGGTCCAGTCTGTCACTCAGAGGCATTTCCATACATCCCTGGTCTATTCTGTTACTCAGATGCAAAAATCTTCCTTGTTATCTTTCCTTCTGCTAAAACGATAGCCTTTCCAAACTCGACTTGTTATG
>NW_006408549.1:20028752-20036325 GCF_000296735.1 Chrysochloris asiatica | reverse complement strand
ACTTTAAAAAGGTCTTGTGCAGCAGATTTGCCTAATGGAACATGTTGTTTGATTTCTTGACTGCTACTTCTGTGAGTTTAAGCAGTAGATTTTACTCATTAGCCACAGTGATTGAAATAAGGTCTTAGTTATAATATCCAGCTCTAAATCTACCTACTTTGATTAAGAGAGGGGCCAAAAAATCACAGGATTGAGGACCTTTTCTTAGTAGAGTACCAAGTATCTATATGTGAATTTAGGCATCTGGATCTGAAATTACTTTATGTGACAACTCTAGAGGTTACATTGTCTTCTTATGCTAATGAAACTCCTCCTCATTCCTCATCTTCTTAACACTTCTCCAGATAGGGTAGGTTGAAAACACCATGTAGTTGTTAAGTTCACTTAACAACTGTGGTAAGTAAACCTGAGTCAAAACCCCAAGTCATTGCTTAGCACTCTCTGCACTCAACAGGTAAGCAGTTTGCCCTGCCTGTAAAATGAGCATAGAAACACAATTTTTTTTCCCAAAGGTTGTTTGAGAATTAAATGAAAGAAGATAAATGAAGTAATGAGTAAGCATGATACATACTAAGCACTCCATGAACAGCTTCGATGATCATTTTTGCAAGACACATACATGTACCAATTAAAAAATTTGGGGTCATCAATAACTTGATTTCATATCTTTGACTTAATTATATTTCATTCAGTTTGACAGTACTTGGATATCATCTACTGAGTAACCAAAATGTGTCTTGACAATGTTGTTGGATTGAAGGATTCTGGGTTACAGAGACAATTTTCATGTGACATCATTGCTCTTATTATATAAGATATTCCAGTATTAAATATGTTACTTTTGCGAAAGCATTATGACATATAACATTTCTCGGACATATTGTCCAGAGGAAACAGTCGCTGGAGAAGGATGTCATGCTGGGTAAGGTGGAGGGTCAGAGAAAAAGAGGAAGACCCCTAATGAGATGGATTGGCCAGGTGGCATCATTGATGGACTCAAGTGTGGCAGCGGTAGTGAGGTTGGCCCAGGATCGGACATTGTTTCATTCTGCTGTGCATGGGGTCGCTATGAGTTGGTTCCGACTCGATGGCACCTGACAACAACAACAATATAGAAACACATTTTGCAAGACTAAAGGGAAAAGAATATCAGCATACATGTGCTTTCTGAGGTTTTTAACTGGAGTACAAAGCAAGGTTAAAGCAGACAGATCTTTTGAAAAACTGAGGCAAGATTTCTTGGTTTAGAATAATTCTTTGGTGCTGTATAGTAAACAAAATGCCACTAGATCTGTATCTTTTTTCAAGTTTAACAAATGAAGAAACACTCTTCTGAAAGTCTTGATTGAAGCCAAAGAATAAACGTAAAATATTCTGTAGAGTATCCTAAAATTTGTTGTTGTTGTTAAGTGCTGTTGAGTCAGTTCCAACCCATGGCGACCCTGTATAAGGCTTCCAAGGAGCAGCTGGTGAGCTTGCACCACGCACCTTGTAGTTCAAACGACTTTGAAGTCTGATGCATTAGCTCACAGCACCACTCCAGGACTCCATAACATAGGAATTGTCAGTGAAATGATTTCTAAATATCTTTTATTTACTCTAATTCTACAGATTGGAACGATATAAAGCATTCCTGTCAGCTTCCAATCTTTGTGCCAGATTTCTTTCCTTCTTTCCTGCTGTCTGTCCTTTTACTTGTCTGCTTGACATTCAAGATATGGAAGATTCATTTTCAAGGAGGATAGTAATGGTGAATGTAATTAATGTTACTGAATTGTCTACTTAAAAATGGTCAAAATAGCAAATCTTTTTTGTTATCTATAGTTTAAGGAGTCCTCGTGGCACTGCGGGTTAGGTGTCGGGTTGCCAACTGAAAGGTCAGCTCAAACCCATCAGCCACTCCATGGCAGAAAGATGAGGTTTTCTGCTCCTGTAAAGGGTTATAATCTTGGAAACCCTGTATGTCGTTGCTATGAGTTGGAGTAGACTTGATGCTAACGGGTTTGGTTTATGTATTTTTAGCACACACACACACACACAATGGACAACCACCTTTATTTGTATGACTGGACATTGACATTCTGGTCTGTGTGCTTACCAACACTGCACCATTTTGTGTTTGTTAAGCTCAAATCAACCTTGTCAGTCTCCTCCTTTCACAGCTTTCTTTGCCTATAGTGCTGGGCCCATACTCCACAGCTTTAGTTGACCTTCCTAGATTCCTCATTTGGAGTCTGTGGGTGGTGCCAATGGATGATGCACTGGCTACTAACTAAAAAGTTGGAGGTTCAAGTCTATCCAGAGGTACGTTAGAAGAAAGATTTGATGGTTTTCTTTCAAAAGATCATAGCCTTGAAAATCCCATAGGGCACAGTTCTACTCTGCATATGGAGGGCCAATGAGTTGGGATCAACTCAATGGCAATTGTGTTTTATTTTTAGGTTCATCTTTGGTCACTACCCTGATGCTCTGACCTAAAAGGATCTCTCTCTGTTCTGTGAACAGGTTAAGCTTTTGCACTTTTGGTAGCCTCTGCCCAGTCATCGCTACCTTCTCACTTGGTTCCTGTATTGGTTTCTTGGGGATGCTGTAACAAACTGAGTGGCTTAAAACACCTGGAATTTATTCTCAGTTCTGGAAGCTTTATACAAATGTGACATTAGTGTGGTGACAGAGCCATACTCTTTCTGATAGCACTGGGGGGTAGATCTTTCTTTGTTTCTTCTAGTTTTTGATGACTCTAGGCATTCCTTAGCTTGTGGCAGCTTAATTTCAATCTCTGCCATTGTCTTCATAGGGTCAACTTCCTATTGTATCTGTGTTTCTCCTTTTTCAATAAAGACATTAGTAATATTGGATTCTGGCTCACCCTACTCTAGGACAACCTCGTATTAATAGATAATATCTTCAAAGACTCTATTTCCAAATAAGGTCATATTCACATTCAGGCACTGTGTTAAGACTTCAACAGTTCTTATGTAGGAGAGGGGAGAGATACAAATTTAACCCCAAGTAACACCAAAGCATCCTTCTAGTCACACACACCTCAAATGTTATCTCCTTTTACACATTCTTACCCAGTTCTGAATACCTCGGTGGTTCTCAGTAACTTTGATTCAGAAGCAATACAAATGTTATTTGGATGTAATTTATGAATTAAAGGTTGCTGTTAGGTGCCAAATCATAGCATCCCTATGCACAACAAAACAAAACACTGCGTAGGCCTGCATCATCCTTACAAATGTTATATTTGAGCCATCGATGTTGTACCTGAGCCAGTTCATCTCGTGTGTGTGTGTGTGGGGGGGGGGTCTTCTGAGTTTTCACTGACCCCCCACTTTACCAAGCAGGAAGTCCTTCAGTAGGGACTGGTCCCTCCTGTAACATGTCTGAAGAATGAGAGATGAAATCTCACCATCTTGGCTTCTATGAAGGATTCTGAATTTACTGCTTTCAACACAGATTTGCTTGTTCTTCAGCAGTCCCTGGTACTTTTAATATTCTTCTCCTATACCATAATTTAATATTCTTCTCCAATACCGTAATTTAAATGCATTGATTTTTCTCCAGTCTTCCTTATTCAATGTCTAACTTTCACATGCATATGTGGCAATTGGAAATACCATGGCTTAAGTCAGGCATACTTTAGTTCTCCAGCTAATATCTTTGCTCTTTAACATTTTAAAGAAGTCGTGTGCAGCAGATTTGGTTAATGCAACATGTTGTTTGATTTCTTGACTGCTGCTTTCAAGAGTGGATTCAAGCCCAATGAAGTATTTGACAACTTCAATCTTTTCTCCATTTCTCACAGTGCTATTTTGGTTCAGTTAGGAGGATTTTTGATTTCTTTATATTGAAGTGCAATCCATACTGAAGGCTGTAGTGTTTGATCTTTATTAGTAAGTGTTTTAAGTCTGCTTTGCTTTCAGCAAATAAAGTTGTAACATCTGCATATCACATATTATTAAGGAATCCTCCAATCCTGATGCCATGTTATTCTTCATATAATATAGCTTCTCTGATTATTTGCTCAGCATGGGGATTGAATAAGTATAGAGAAAAGATACAACCTAGCACACATTTCCTAATTTTAAACCATTCAGGACCCCCTTGTTTTGTTTGAATGACTGCCTCTCAATCTGTGTACAAGTTCCTCATGAACACAGTTAAGTGTTCTGCAATAACCATTCTTCACAATGTTATCTATACTTTGTTATGATCTATATAGTCAAAAGCCTTTGTATAGTCAATAAAGCACAAGTAAACAGTTTTCTAATATCCTCTGCTTTCAGCCAGGATCCATCTGATATCAGCAAATGATATCCCTAGTTCCACATCCTCTTGAATGTGGCTTGATTTTCTGGCAGTTCCCTGCCGATGTACTGTTACAACCATTTTTGTGTTATGCTCAGCAAAATATTACTTATATGTGACATTATTGATATTGTCCAATGATCTCCACATTCCATTGTGTTACTTTTCTTTGGAATGAGCACAATTGGCTGGATAGGTAGCTGTCTTCCAAATTTCTTGACATGGATGAATGAACACCTCCAAGGCTGCAACAGCTTGTTGAAATAGTTCCTGGAGTCCTGTTTTTCACCAATGTGTTCAGTGTAGCTTTGACTTCTTCCTTTAGGGTCATTAGTTCTTGATCATATGCTACCTCTTAAAATGGTTAAAAATCAACCATTTCTTTTTGGTATACTGACTCTATGTATTTCTTCCATCTTATTTTTGACACTTTCTGCATCATTCAGTATTTTGCTCATAGAATCCTTCATTTATGCAAGAACTGAATTTTTTCTTCAGTTCTTTTAGCTTGAGAAATGTAGAGTGTGTTCATTCTTCCTTTGCGGTGTTCTAACCAACTCTAGGTCTTTGCACATTTCATTATACTTAACTTTGTCTTCTTGAACTGCCTTTTGAAATTTTCTGTTGACCTCTTTTACTTCCACATTTCTTTCAGTAATTTTAGCTTTTTTACACTCAAGAGCAAGTCTCAGAGACACTTATGACATTCATTTTGGTCTTTTCTTTCTTTCCTGTCTTTTAAATGACCTTTTGCATCCTTCCTGTATGATGTCCTTACACAACTCTCTAGTCTTCAGTCATTAGTGTCTAATGCACCAAATCTCTTCTTGAGATGGTCTTCTAAATTTGGGTGGGATATGTTCAAGGTTGTATTTTGGCTCTCGTGGACTTGTTTTAATTTTCTTTCACTTCAGCCTAAGCTTGCACATGTGCAATTGATGGTTTGTCCCACAGTTTTGTTTTGGTTTGTTTTCCTGGCCTTGTTTTGTGTGATGATATTGTACTTTTCCACTGTCGTTTCCCACAGATATAATCAGTTTGATTCCTGTGTACTGCATCTGGTGGAGTTCATGTGTATGCTGTTTAAAAAAGGTATTTGCAATGAAGAAGTCATTGATTTGCAAAATGCTATCATGTGATCTCCAGCATCACTTGTATCACCAAGAACATATTTTCAAACTTCTGATTTTTCCTCTTTATTTCCAGCCTTCACATTCTAATCATCAGTAAAACAAAATAATGGTAGAATTCTTTAGTTTCATCAAAACTGGCTTTAGTGGTTGGTGTGTAAATTTGAATAATGTTGTTGTTGTTGTTAAGTGCCATTGAGTCAGTTCCAACCCATTGCCACCCTGTATAGGGTTTCCGAGGAGTAGCTGGTGAGTTTGAACTGCCAACCTCGCAGTTCAAATGGCTTTGCAGTCTGGTGCATTAATCCACAACACCACACCAGGACTCCAAATTTGAATAATAGTATGGTATTAACTGGACTTCCTTCTCGGCATATGGATATTATCCTATCACACACAGCATTGTACTTCAACACAGATCTTAAAATGATATTTTGACAATGAATGTGATATTATTTCTCTTGAATTTGTTGTTTTCAGCATAGCAAACCATGTGACTGTCAGATTCAAAATGGACAATACCAGTTCATTTCAACTCATTAATGACTAGGATTGTCAATATTTTTGCGTTTCACTTCATTTTTGACAGTATCTGATTTTCCTAGATTCATACTTCATACTTTCCATGTTCCTGCTGTTAATGGATGTTTGCAGCTGTTTTTCTTCATTTTGAGTTGTGCCCCATCAGCAAATGAAGCTTTACTCGAATATTTACTTCATTCACATCATTATAGTCAGTTCTGTTTTATGAATGCAGCTTTACCTTAGTCGTATTTTGAGTACTTTCCAACCTGAGGGGCTCGTCTTTGGGCATGAGATATGACACTGTTCTACTGCTATGCACAATGTTTTCATCTTCCAGCAAGATATCTGATAATATTCCACTACTATTTAGAAGGTTTTCAGTGACTCAACATTCACACATAGTCTGCCTCTCCTTTTCCCAGGTCTGTCTTAGTTTGGAAGCTCAACTGAAACCTGCCCATCATTGGTGATTCGGCCGGTATTTAAAATACCCGTGGCATAGTTTCCAGCGTCACAGCAACATGCAAGTCACCACAGTGCAACAAACTGACAGATGAGTGGTGGAGATAAAGGTATAACATCACTATTCAACTTAGTTCTTCTCTAAAGAAATCACAAATTTGTATAACTTGCTAAGAGCGTATCCATGATAATACATTTTATAAGATTCCTTACCTACTTATTTTTTACTTTACTTGGCTTTAGAGAAAAAATAGCTTTTTTTCATTGAACAGAAATATAAATGGAAATGGATTCTTTCTGGAAGGCATTACTGAATTTTTAATGGAAGTATCAGGAAAGAATGAATCTAAGTTTGTTTACAAATTCAGCAATATACAAAGATTTAACCATTTTTTCTAATGAGATATGGCTTATTTTGGGTTTCCAAAAATATATGTACAACTAAAAGAAAAACAAACAAACAAACAAACAAGTAAAACCCAAAACTATGAGCCTGAAAACTGGTTACTTCCCAAATCAGAGGTAGTGTCATACAGATACCTTAATTGAAAGCATTTATTTTTTCTTTAGGAATGAGGTAATTTCACTCACTCTCAAATTAATCATTAATGTATAAAAAGTCTTATAACATTTTAAATAATTTAGCCTAGTGGCTTTTACATTTTTGACCATAATCTACAGTGAGGTATACATTCACATTGTACATACACATATGTATGTGTGAGTTGTTGTTGTTAAGTACTGTCAAATCCATTCTGACTTATAGTGACCCTATGTAGAGTCTCTAGGAGTTCTGGTGTGACACTGTAGGATAAGCACTGCACTACAAGGTTAGTTTGAACTGTGAGTTGACTGTTCAAACCCACAAATTGCTCCTCAGAAACCTTATACAGTGTTGCTGTGAGTTGGAACGGACTCAGTGGCACTTAACAACAACATAGGGTTTCCAAGGATATAAATCTTTGCAGATGCTGAAAGCCTCATCTTCTTGTGGAGAAGCTGGTGGGCTAGAACTGCTGACCTGATGGTTAATAATCCAGTGTTTATCTCATAGAGAGCCACAGCACTCCCCAAATGTATGTGTATTTAAAAACAAATAAGGGAGGCAAAAATATCATAAGATAATATCTATCCTTACTTAC
>NW_006408549.1:19993313-20027250 GCF_000296735.1 Chrysochloris asiatica | reverse complement strand
ATTTGTAATATTTTAATTTTATACTGAAATTCAGAATTTTACTGTTAAGCTTATTGAAATTAGTTTTGTTGACTTTGCACATTATTTTAAAAGTAGTTGTTGCTTAGTGTGATCGAGTCAGTTCTGACTCATAGTGACCCTGTATAAGGCTTCCAAGGAGTGGCTGGTGGATTTAAACTGCCACCTTGCATTTCAAACAGACCTTGGATCCTGTGCTTATCCGACAACAAGTGCTAATTTAAAAATTTTAATATAACATATGAAAGGTGTCTTTTTTACTTTGTCATCTGCTGATTTGAAAATCACACCTTTTATGTCTTCATCAAAATATTGATGAAAATTTAGAACAGACATGACCAAGGAAAACAGCCTCAGGATACTCACCTAACTTTATTATCCCATGATGTCATGTTTAACCTAACATTCATAGTGAATTTGTCTAACCTTTCTATCACCCAGTTTCCACTCCTTTGTCTTATTCCCAGGGGTATTCATAATGTATTTCCAAGGCATGTATTTCACTTGAATTATACTTGCTTTCTTTTCTTTACACTTACGTCCTTCTTGTTGTTGTTTAAATGCCGTTGAGTCGATTCCAATTCACAGTGACCCATACAGGGTTTCTGAAGAGCAGCTAGTGAGTTTCAACTGCTAATCTTGCAGATCAAGCTGACCTTGCTCGATACCAACACTTATGTCCTAGGAGGTTACAGTCTGTTTCATGGCTAAAAGTGCAAGTACAAATTTATACCTCTAACTTGAACCTCTCATCTGAATTCAGAATTATGAATCAAACTGCTTACATGATATTTCCATCTGTAAGCCTAACATTCATTTCTAACTAACCTGTTCAAAAACAAAAATTTGTTTTATTAGAACTCAATCTGCATTTATCTAAATTTTCCCATCTTGCAACTACTGCCTCTGTTATTCTTGTTGCACAAGCCTAAATCCTTGAATCATCCTTGACTCCCTTTTTTTTCTCTGATTCACACAATTATTGTTGTTGTTAAGTGCTATTGAGTTGGTTTCCACTCATAGCAATCCTGAGTGGGGTTTCTAAGGAGCAACTGGTGGGTTTGAACTGCTGACCTTGTGGTTCCTAGTCCAGCCACACCAGGAGTCCCAGGTGTTGTTGTTGTTGAGTGCTGTCAAGTTGGTTTCAACTCATAGCGACTGGTATGAGTTTGAACAGCTGACCTTACAGTTCAAAATGATATTGCAGTCCAGTGCTTATCCTATAGTGCATTCCAGGACTACTGATTCACACAACAAAAGAGCAACAATTGTGGGCTCCACCTTTAAGTACATCCAATATTTGGCCACTTCTCAATAATTCTATTGCTACTATCCTGGATTAAGTCATCATCCTCTCCTTTCTAGACTGTTAAAATAACTCCTTTTTGGCCTCACAGTTGGTTCCTCAGGTCTATCTCCATACAGCAATAAGAAGAATTCTTTTCAAACTGATTCTACCATGTAACCGTCTTCTCAACATCTTTAATGACTTTTTGTCTCAGAGTACAATCACAGGCTCCAAAGTCCTGCATCAAATTGCCATCTCCTTTCAACCACCCTTTTCTCTTTTCTGACACTCTTGCCTTCCCTTATTCAGTCTCTTCTCCTGTTATTCTGATCAGCTTGGCAGTGTATTCCCCAGTGCAGGACTTCAGTTGGTTGAGCCTCCTGGAATAGTCCCTCTTGCCTCCCTCTGCCTGGCTCAATCCCTCACTTCCTTGAGTCTTCTGTTCAAATGTAGTACAACAGAACAGGCCTTTCATGACCAACACCACCCTCTTATCCTCTGCCTCTGCTGTTCTTAGTTACCCTTGAGTCTATGCTGACTCATAGCAACCCTCTGTGTTACAGAGGAGAATTGTTCCATGGGGTTTTCTGAATCACAAGGACTATCTTCTGCAATACCACTGGGTTCAAACTGCCAACCTTTAGATTAACAATCGAACATAAACTGTTAACACCATTTTGTACATGTTATGCATTTAATTTTTGTGCCCTTCTTCTGGAATTTAAGCTCTATGTGTATAAATATGTTTTTTCTCTGTAGTGGTTAAGAATCGGGCTGCGAACCGCAAGGTCAGCAGTTCGAAACTACCAGCCGTTCCGCGGGAGAAAGATGAGGCTTTCTGCTCCCGTAAAGATTTACAGCCTCGGAAACCCTGTACAGGGTCAGTATGAGTTGGAACTGACTCCATGGCACATAACAACAACAACATTGTATCCTCAGTGGCGTACACAGTGTGCAGAATATAGTGGTGGTGGTGGTGTGTCAGTGAGTCAGTTCCAACTTGTAGCGTCCCTTTATAGGGTTTCGAGGCTGCGGATCTTTACAGGAGCAGAAAGCCTCATCTTTCTCCCATAGCAGGAATTTAGTATTTGTCGACCAGATTAATTTAATAGATGAATTAGTGAATGCCATGTACATAAATAAATCTTAGGTGAATAAATGTACATGTAATATAATGCATAAAAAAGACATAAGTAAAATGAAAAACAGTCAAGAGTTAAAACAATTTATGCATTTTTTCCCCCTTGAAAATAAGCCTCTAAATTTAAATCTCACCATGTTAGAAGTCTAAACCCAAAGCATTTGCAATAGGAAACATGATTAGGCATGATTTTCTGATTGTCAGGCCAATCCAGAGCTAATCTGTGGTCTGATTTGGCATGTATCACCAAGGCACATTCATAAACAGGGGATGATGTGCATATTAACAAAGACATAGAGCTGTAGAGTTTAATTATATTTAAATTAATGCAAGAAGAGTTGGAAGAACTCTTCTTCTTTGACATCAATTAGGAGAGAGAGGCTTCTAAAGAATAAGTCGTCTGCTGAAGAGAGACTCATAATTTATTTGACTCTTTAAATCCACATAAATTCTCCAGGTTATTTTGACTTTGTTAAAACATCATGCAAAATAAAAAAAAAAAATCATAACTGCTGTGTAAAGCAAGAGCTTAAATTCTACAGAGAAACAGATACAGCTATTTTCCTATTACTTTTAAAGACACTTGCCTTGAACAAGTTGACTTTGCTGATGATGCTGAAGTTTTCATCAATGGCGAGGGCTAACTGTATTGTAGAGGGCAGTTTCTCAAGAAGATTGGACTCATCTTCAAAAAGACAAAGAGCACCCAAAGCAAACTAGTTAATGAAATAAGTCACTAAAGTACAAAGATAGAATTAAAAAAAAATTATTATTTTTTATTTATTAAATGTTTTTATTTTGGATTGAGTGAAAGTTTACAGGGCACATCATCAGCTTCACATTCAACCATTCATATAGCTTGTTTCATTACATTGATTATTATCCCCTCCATATATCATCAGTTAACAGTGTCTCTCTCTATCCTCTTTAGCTTTTTTTTTTTTTTTTGGGTGGGGTGGGGAACTTGCCTTTTTGGAATTTACAGTCTCGGCTTTTAGGGAAAAGATAGAATTTTTTTAAGGAAACAAAATGCCAACTCATTTTATAATAGAAGAGTTATGCAATGCTGTATTTTTGTTATTCAATTGGACATAAATATGTATGCACAATAGTACAAATATGTTCATTAAAGAAAAGACTTATTTCAGTTATTAATGACATATTTCTTTAGTAATTCTAGAACATATTTTTTTGACTAAAATTCAGATAAAATGCTTAATGATTATGGGACAGAGGCTAGTGAATGAGCTGAAACAAGTAGAGGATCCTGTGCTTGTCTTCGGATTTCTACTATATCTGATAGATGGCAAATAATAACAAACTCTATGTGGCATCTGAAAGGTTGCAGGGCTCAGTTGTATTAATTCTCTTATTTGACTCTTACAACACCCTAAGTGGAAGGAGTATCATTCCCATTTTGCAGAAAGAAGATGAGCAAAAACAAATGAATCTCACTCCGTCTGTAAGTGACTGTGTTCAGCTAGTAGATAGCTCAGCAAGGAATGGAATCCAAAGAAGAAATGTACTGAGTACATCCAAACTATCATTATCTCCTTGATTCAGTGATCAATATGAGTAAAAAACTTTACAGATTTTTTACATGTGTATTCAAATTAAATGATAGGCCTACAGGTGAATAAACTCTTTCATAAACAAAACTGTCCATTTTTAGTGTCTAATGTGCTAAGGGCTTCTGAGTTGATTATTTTTGATGTCTGTTTTCTATTCAGAAAGAAAAATATTGCTATATCTTACCTATTTGGATTATAATATTGATTCTGAAGATAAAAACCCTCTGTAAAAGAACATAGTTTCTGGACTCAAATGGCTGTTAGTCTCTAGTTACATATTTAAGCCAAGGAATTGGAGCAATATATCTACTACTGCTCAAGGGAATGAGGAAAGGAGTCCACCAGTATTTTTGTTTTGTTTTGTTTTGTTTTCCCTCCCCATTGAAATACCTTCAGAATAGCTTTAGATGCTCATGATTTGGGAAGAGGTTCAGAGCATAGTGGGTGAAATCTCCTAATTGTGCAAAAGAGGTGAAGAAAAGGTCTTATTGTCATCAAGTAGTGGATTTCATTTAGCTTTTAAGAACCTTTGCTATTTGAAAATCTTAATTTTCATTTTGGAAGCAATAGCTTTTTGGCTTCCCATTGGCACTAATTTTTATTTTTATATGGTAAGGAACAAACTGAAAGTTAAATTTTATTATCACCAATACTAGCACATTATCTGTAACTTAAGCTAAATCCTTTAATGTTTTTACTCCAACATTGTAGTATTAATAATAGACAAGGAGTCCTGGTGGCACAGTATGTAAGCTTGTTGACAACTTAAAGGTTGGTGGTTTGAATCCACCAGCCACTCCAAGGGAGAAAATTCTTGGCAATCTGCTTCCTTAAAGATTGTTGTTGTTAGGTGCTGTTGAGTCAGTTCCCAATCATAATAACCCTATGTACAACTGAATAAAATTGCCAGGTTCTGCACTGTACTCAACAATTGTTATGTTTGAATCCACTGTTGCTGCCACTGTATCAATCCATCTCATTGCAGGGTCTTCCTCTCTTTTGCTGACCTGTCACTTTACGAAACATGATGTTCTCCAAGGACTGATACCTCCTGACATTCCAAAGAACCAGAGATGAACTCTTGCCATCCTTATTTCTAAGGAAAATTCGGGTTGTACTGTTTTCAAGACAGACTTGTGTGGTCTTCAGGCCGTCCAAAGGACTTTGAATATTCTTTGTCGACACCATAATTCAAATGCATGTGTTCTTCTATGATATTCCTTATTCATGGTGCAAATTTCACATACATAGGAGACAATTGAAAATGCCATGGTTTGGGTCAGACCTTAGTCCTCAAAATGACAGCTTTGATCTTTAGCACTTTCAAGAGATCTTTTTGCTGCAGATTTGCTTAATGCAGTACATCTTTTGATTTCTTGACTGCTGTTTTCATGAATGCTGACTGTGAATCAAAGCAAAATGAAATCTTTGACAAGTTAAATTTTTCTCTATTTATCATGATATTATTTTCTGGTCTAGTTGTGAAAATTTTTGTTTTATTTACATTGATGTGTAATCCATACTGAAGGCTGTCATCTTTGATCTTCATCAGTATTTTAAGTCCTTTTTGCATTCAGCAAGCAAGGTTGTGTCCTATGCATATCATAGGTTGTTAATGACTCGCCCTCCAATCTGATGACATGTTCTTCCCTATAATCCATTTTCTCAGATTATTTTCTCAGCATGCAGATTATATAAATACGGTTAAAGAATACAACCCTAGTGTACACTTTTCCTGATTTTGAATCATTCTGTATCCCCATGTTCTGTTTGAAAAACTGCCTCTTGGTCTATGCATAGATTCTTCATGAGCACAATTAAGTAATTCTGAAATACCCATTCTTTATAATATTATCCATGGTTTGTTAGCCACACAATTTAATTCTTTTGCATAGTCAATAAAGCACAAGTAAACATCTCTGTTATTCTCTGCTTTTAGCCAAGATCCATTTGAAGATCTCTGGTAGTTCTGGTAGCATAGTGGTTATGAATTGGGCTGCTAATCTCACGGTCAGCAGTTCGAAACTACCTAGTGTTCCACGGAAGAAAGATGAGGCTTTCTGCTCCCATAAAGATTTATAGCCTTGGAAACCCTGTACAGGATTGCTATGAGTCTGAACTGACTCCATGGCACATAACAACAACAACAATGATATCCCTCATTCCACATTCTCGTCTGAATCTGGTTTGAATTTCTGGTCGTTCCTGTTAATGTGTTGTTGTAACTATTTTCCAATTATATCGAGTAAAATTTTACTTGCATGTGATATCAATGATATATAGTTCAATTTCTGCATTCCATTAGGTCACATTGCTTCAGAATTGGCACAAATATGGACCACTTCCAATTGTTTGGCCAGGTAGCAGTCTTCCAAATTTCTTGGCATAGGTGAGTGAGTGCCTCCAGCACTGCATCAATTTGCTGAAACATTACAATTTGTATTCTATGAATTCTGAAACCTTGTTTTTCACAAATGCCATCAATGCAACTTCCTTCTCTTGAAATGGTTGAGCAACAACCAAATCTTTTTGTTAAAGTGACTGTGTATTCCATACAGACTACAGAATTTGAATGGAGGGTAATGGTTTGGGTTTGGGTTATAACTTCTTGTTGTGTGCCATTGAGTCAATTCCAATTTATAGGTGTGGCACTGTAGGATTACACTGGACTGCTAACAGCAAGGTCAACGGTTCAAACCTACCAGTCACTCCTTGGAAACCCTATACAGAGTCTCTATGGGTCAAAACTGACTGGATGGCACTTAACAACAACAGGACAGAGTAGAACTTCCCCATAGTGTTTTCTAGGCTGTAATCTTTATGGGAGCAGACTGCTACAACCTTCTCCCATAGAATGACCAATAATGTTCTACCACTGACCTTTCCGTTAGTAGTCAAGGACCTAACTACCAAGCCATCAGGGCTCTTTCTGAAACAAATAATTATTCTCTAGGATCTTTTAAAAGCAATTGAGCTTCCCACAACAGGATGGAAGTGGCTTGAAAAACTGCTGTTCTTTGTGTTCCCAGAGGGAGTGTGGTGTTGCAGAAAGAGCCAGAGTTTTGGAGAACAGACAGGAGGTTGAGTTACTGTTCTGTTGCAGGTTGTCCTGGGCCAAATTTGTCCTGGGCCAAATTTCTTAGTTAAGAACCTTCAGATACTTGTGTCTACAAAGAGGTTGATGACAATTTGCCTGATTCTCCTCCTTGTCCTTCATTTTCTTCATGAACATATGAAACTGTACATATAATATACTTGTAATACATATAATATCTTATAGGCACTGAATTAAATTTGGCCTTTACCTTTACAGGGTTTACATAAAACAAGCATAATATTGTTGTTGCTTTGTGAAGTGCGAGTGTAAGACTGTTGTGTTGCTGAGTTGGTTCCGACTCAGCATCTCTGTATAGGGTTTCTGCACAGCAGCTGGTGAGTTTGAACTGACAAACTTGTCGTTCACAGTCTTGTGTTGACCCTACAGTGCCACACCAGGAGTCCAGCATAAGATAACTGGATATTAAAAGAAGAATTCCACAGAATTAAACTTATAATTTTAAAGATTATCTAATTATCTAATAGGTTTTATTTTTTGGTTTAAATCTATCCAGTTTTTGCTTTTTTGTTGTTGTTATGTGCTATTGGGTTACGACTCATAGTCATCTTACCCACAACAGATGGAAACATTGCTCCGGTCTGCACCATCCTTGAAATTACTGCTATGTTCAAACTCATTGCCGCCCCCACTGTTTTTGCTTTTACCATACGAACATTCATTGCGTTACGTGGTTCACAGGCACTGAGTCAGTCATTTGACATGCCTATCTAGCATTCTTTGAGAGTCCCACGTATATTCATACCAAGTCCAAACCCAATTCCGCACAGTTTTGGTAACGGAGTAAGTGTTCAAGTAGACAGTAGTACGATCCACGCAGACGCGGAAGTGGTTCTGATTGGCTGTGGCAGCCCCAATTACATCTCGCCTCTATAACACAAGTATGGTCAGTCCACACCCCGCAGAAAACTGGGAATAATTATTAAAAGTTCAGTTGAATATAACTGTTTCCACATGATCAATTCTCTAGTAATACACTGACTCTGATTTTAAGCACATTGATACTGATTTCCTAATTTTTCGTCTGCCATAAAATATTGGGAAAATCATCTCCTTTTCAAGAACGATGACAGTAAGACCCGTTTTGTTTATCATGTGCAGTTTTCGTGAGGATTCCGTCACATAAAGCATATGAATCTTCTTGGTAAACTTGTATATTACTACAAAAATGTTAGTTAACATTTTAAAAATTATAGTTTGTGCTTGTGGCAGGAAGGTGCAATGAAAGAGAGCAATTACTGGCAGGTTAGCCAGTCCCTTTTGGAGTAGCTCACTGTGAAGGCACCTTTCATAGAGCATCCAGTGTGGCTGAGTATACAGACTCAATTCATCATGAAATTGCAACCTCTGTACTTTCCTTTGTATTATTTCGACAGATAAAATCAAATCTCTTCATTCTTAAGGCACAGTATTCAGCAGAAGTGGAAATGTACTGAAATTACTGAAGCATCATCTACTGCTGTGACAATACTTAAGGAACTGTCAGGTTTGAGTTCTTGGATGTTTATAACTCAGCCATAAAAATCCACTCTGGGTTAAAAGCTGATCTTTAAGGTCTCGGCACAAAAAAGATATATAGTTCAACTCTTCCTCTCACATGAGGGAAGGAGGTAGTTATAAATTTGCTTTGACTGTGAGTTTATAATAGGGAAGAAACCAGAGCTCCACTTTCACACTCTTAAGGCTTTGCTCATTCATTCTAGTAGCTGAGCACTTTCTGCTTATGGGAAAACTATTCATTTGAGGTTCAGCTCAAATGGTGTTTATTGTGATGTATTCTTCAGTTTCTATTTCCAGAGTTAATGGGCTACTGTAATCATTGGAAGTATCTGCTGAGAAGGGACTATGTAAATAATCAATCTGGATACATCCTTTTGAGACATATATTCCAAATATTCTTCAACAACCTCAATGTCTAGCTCTCTCTCTTCCTGTTTCCCCTAACATATCTTGTACTTCATCTCTGCTATTGTTTTACACACTGTTTCTCAGCCTGATAGATTGAACAACTATCTATAATGAGTGGCTCCTACCTGTTTTGTTTTTTTTAAAAGATGGTTTAAGTGTATTCTCCTTTAGGCACTGGGAAGTCTGCTTTTTTTGGAACTAACAGAGCTTTTAATCTTACTTCTGTTATTCATCATGTATTGTAGACCCTTGACATTCATAGCTATAGGATTTGAGTTTTGATTGCATGTTTGTAAGCACCTTCAAATGTCATGAAGCACAGTTTTTATTATAAAAGTTTGCTAAAGCATGAGTTTTATTCATACCACTGTGTGTGAATGGGGACTAGTGGAACTAATTACTTCATGATTTAGCCTACCTTGTCACCCAGCACACAAATGTCAGTGAGACTTTTTAGTTCTCTAACATGTTGATTGTAAAATACCTCTCAGGAAAGTATAACTTCTAAAGATGCTATTATGTAGAGTTGTTCTTGAGTATTTGTGAATTTACAAATATTTAGGGCTATATCCCTTGCAAATGACTAGTATCTTGCAATATAATTATGTTTGTATTTATTTTACTTTATTACTAGACTGTGATTCCTTGAAAATAAAGGCAAACGGCTGCCATAATAAACATCAATGAACCAAAGATTTATTAGTTTAGATGGCATTTGGTAACCTCTGGTTAAAATGATCTCTGAAGTCCCTTTGAACCCAGTAACTTTGTGACAATATTTGAAGTTTAAATAAATAAGAACCTTTCTGAGGGATTTTTTTGGATGCTCCAAGTAAGAAGTCAGCTTATAAGCTTTGCTTTCTTTGGGAGTTCAAATTAACCTTCATTGTTGATAGGTCTTCTGAGTGTAATATCTAATTTATCTAGATAGTATTAATAAATATTCTGTATTTAACTTTGAGCAAATTCAAATGAAGAGATTGAGATCTTTATAGCCCACATTTGAAATGCATCAGTGAACCAGGGTAACAGAAAATAATACAATATGATTGAATGGGAATATATAACATTCACTCAGATATATTTGGCTAAAGATTCCACTAAGTTGTCTGACATGTTTTAAAACCTGAAAGGCAGTGTTTACCCAATAATCTCCCCCAGTTCATTAAAATAGATAAAAGTTAAAGGAGTCAGAATTTGATTTTTCCTCTGTAAGATTTATAAAGAATAGGTGGCTTTTCTGAAACGATAGACTTATGTATCTAGTAATTCACATTCCACTTTACCTGACCAATTAAACTGGAAAACACAAAAACTCCCCCTCCCCCCCAAAAATTCAAGAGTTGGAAAACAATTTCAAATGTTGTTTGTGGTCCTGGAAGGCCTCCAATGGTAATTAAAGTTCGGACTGCTCAGTAGTAACATCTCAGATACCTGTCAAAAGAAAAGATATACATTTTGCTTTTTTCTATAAAATATCACTGCTCTGTAGCATGGATTGCTACTAAGTTATAACAAATCTTCTCCTAGTCAACATTTTCTTTGCACAGTCAGTGTTGGCTAAAAAACTTCTTGGCAAACATTGTGAAATGACTAAATAAAACCCAAAGAGGGGGTTAACTAGTAGTTATACTTATCACTCGCTGTAAAACAAATCACCCCCAAATTTAGTGGTACACAATAATCATTTTGTGGGCCAGGAATTTGTGCAAGATCCAGCAGAAATGGCTCATATATGCTCCATGTAGCCTGGGCCCTTGTCTGGGGGTGACTTAAATGGCTGGAGAGAGTTGGAAGGACTTTAGTGGTGCCAAATATCCGGGGCCTTGGTTCTGATCATTGCTGGATTTCCCTGGTCTTTCTCACATTATGTTTTCTCTTAACAATGAATGGGGTTTCTTCATTCACATGTGGACCTAGGCTGATATGGTTGAATTAGGGGTTGCCTGGGTATCATTCTCTTTCTACGCATCCTCAGTGTGACTAGCTGGAACTTTCTCACAGCATAACACTCTTGTTGTTGTTTGTTGTTAAGTGCTGTGGAGTCAGTTCCGACTCATAGCGGCCCTGTACAGGGTTTCCAAGGCTGTAAATCTTTATGGGAGCAGAAAGCCTCATCTTTCTCCCATGCAATAGCTGGTAGTTTTGAACTGCTGACCTTGCGGTTCGCAGCCTGATTTGTAACCACTATGCTACCAGAGCTCCTAATAGCACTCTTAAGATAGGTGAATTTTTTTTATGGTGACTGCAAATTTGTATCTACCTTTTAATGGGAGGAAAACAAGAATTTGAGACCATCTTTAAATTACCACTCAAATGCTTTGTGGGGAATCTTATAGAGATCGAAGATATTTATGCAGATGGGACAGCATTTTACAGTTTGCATCCAACTATTTTTACTAACGAAAAACAGAACAGGTAACACCATCCTCTGTCTTTTCTACCCACATTCTACATTACTGAACAGGTAACACATACATGGCAGAGCCAGAGGAGAACTGAACTCTTATTATAATAGGAAATCACTCTCGGGTGTACTTTGTTGTTGTTACTGAGAATACACATAGCAAAAAGGCACCATTTCAAGTTTTCTACATGTATCATTTAGTGACATTGATAACACTCTGAGTTGTGTAACCCTCCTTTCCTGAACTTTTGCTCCCCCACTAACATAAACTCACTGCCTCCTAAGGTTCAGACCTAATCTTTTGAGTTGCTATTGTCAATTTGATCCTATATCGGTAGTTAAATTAAACTATTATTTGGTTTTAACAAGACTTCAAGGGATATTTTTGATCATCAGTTTACATTCAACAAATCATCCCAATGATTGCAATCCCCTCCATGCAACAAAAGTTGCCCCACTTCCTCCCTGTGGTTACCCATGTACAAATATCCTCTTTCAAACTCTTACATATTTGTGGGATATATAAATACATACATATATATGTATACACACACACACACACACACACACACACACATATATCCCACTCTTCCTCCCATACCCATTCAGCCTGTTTCTCTGTCCATGTATCTATACACAGAACACTGCTGTTCCAAAGTTGTCTATATAGCATTATTTACTTCTATCCTCTTTAGCCCTTGCATACCTCCTTGTGTCTTCACCTATCTTCATCATTCTTCTGCCAGCCTCCTTCTTCTTTCATAGTGTCCTCTTCCATCTTGTATATTGTCCTCCTCACCACCCAAGTTAACATTTGTCTACCTGCTAGCAGTGAATTACTCTCTCTTTCCTCTGGCCTTTTAATCTTTTTGTTAAAAAAAAAAAAAAAGAAGAAGATTTGAAATGTTTTCAGATCTTTTAAATAATAAGTTGGAGTTTGCAAAGAAATAAACTGTTGTTGAATTCAGTATTCAAATGCAAGCAGATTTAAAAGGTAACCACTCATTTTGAAACTTTGTATTTTTTGAATGGCACAGTTTATCTTATTTTTCACCTAGTGCTTACAGAAACAGAAAAAAATAATTCATAGGTAGGCTTGGAAACCATGGTGCCAAGAGAATAAAAACACTACCTCTCAGTAATTTTTTTTTCTTGTACTTGCTGATACTGTAGAAGTCCTGGTGTGGTTTGAACTGCAAGATCAGTGGTTCAAGCTCACCAGATCCTCCTTGGAAACCCTATACAGGGTCGCTATGGGTCAGAATTGACTCGATGGCACTTAACAACAACAACAACAACAACAGATACTATAGTGAACTTGATTTTAAAGTGAACCATCTTGTCGAAGTACAGAATTCATTTTATGGGTTGCATTTTTAACCAGATTCTAATGTATAATTTCTTATTACCTAGTTTATTTTGATCACAGGTACTGGGTCTAAGTTTTTTAAAGTTGATGAAAGTTATCAAGCTCATGAAGCAGCCCCAGCAGTACTGTGGTTTAGGGATTGGGCTGCAAACCACAAGGTAGACAGTTCAAAGCCACCAGTTGCTCTTCTGGAGAAAGATGAACCTGCCTCTGGTCAGCTGCTTCAAGCTGGACTTAATGGCAGTGGGGTGTTTGGGTTTTTTTTTTTTTTTTTTTTTTTTTTGTTGAGTCCAATACTGCCCAAGATTTTTTGTTATTGAGTCCAATACTGACCAAGAGGGGTTGGGGCTAGATTCTTTCTCTACATGGACAATTTTATTAAAGCTGTTAGAATTTGTGTCCTCTCCACGATCATTGTAGCATTATCACTGTCATGTAAACAGGAACAAACATTGGAATTCTTTCCTTTCATTTTCTTATTTATGGATATTAAAAAAAAAAAAAAGGTGAAATTTTGGCATGATTTTCCAAATCCGAAGGGTTAACCTGGAACTAATTTTTAAAAAAGATATTAAATAATTTAGACTCCTGGTGTAGTGCTGTGGGTTGGTTAATGCACCAGACTGCAAAGTCACTTAGAACTGTAAAGTCAGAGGTTCAAGCTCACCAGTCACTCCTTGGAAACCCTATACAGGGTCACTATGGCTTGGAACTGACTCAGTGGCACTTAACAACAACATGTTAATTGGAAGTTTTCTGCACTGATGCTTTGAAGTTTATTTTGGGAATCTTTTCTCAGTCACGTCTCTCACACCGACATGCACAACCAAAGGTAAGATTTGTAATTTAATTAGATGGCATCTTATTGATTTTCTGGGATTAGCTTAATTAGTCAAGTGTGTCCACTTCTAATATCCACACTACAGGCGGATAAATCTTTTCAAGGAGATGCTCTTTTTCTGGCAGATTTAATGACTGAACCATCTAACAGACTGTCTGAAAGTATACGGAAAAAATACTTCAGCGTGCTTCAAATTAAAAGGAATTTTACATAAAACCATTAAAAATATTAATGTGAAACTAGAAATTCTTTCATTTTGAAAAAAAGATACATGCAACTTTCCCCAAACATTTCATTATGAAAAATATCAAACTTACAAAAAAACCCCACCAAAAACAAAACTGGAAAACTTTTGCAGTGAATTGCTATATGTTGTTGTTGTTATGTGCCATGGAGTCGGTTCTGACTCATAGCAACCCTGTACAGGGTTTTCGAGGCTGTAAATATTTACGGGAGTCTCATCTTTCTCGCATGGAGCAGCTGGTGGTTTCGAACTGCTGACCCTGAGGTTTGCAGCCCGATTCATAACCACTACGCTAGCAGAGCTCCTTTATATATATTGCGATGTTACGAATCGGGCTGCGAACCTTAAGGTCAGCGGTTCTAAACTACCAGCTGCTCCGCGGGAGAAAGATGAGGCTTTCTACTCCCGTAAAGATTTACACCCTCGGAAACCCTGTACAGGGTCGCTATGGGTCAGAACCGACTCGACGGCACTTAACAACAACAACAACAACATTCTACCAGTACCCTCATATGCATGTGAAAGTTGGACAGTGAATAAGGAAGAGTGTAAAAGAATTGGTGCATTTAAGTTATGGAGTTAGAGGAAAATATTAAAAGTACCACAGACTGCCAAAAGAGCAAACCAATATCTGTTAGAAGAAGTATAGCCAGAATGCTTCTTGGGAGTCAGAATGGCCAGACTTTGTCTCATACTTTGGGCATATTGTCAGGAGGGACCAGTCCCTGGTGAAGGATATTATGTTTGGTAAGGTGGAGGGTTGGAGAAAAAGAGGATGACTCCCAATGAGATGGATTAGCTAGCGGTGGCAGCAATGGTCGGTCTCAGGATTAGCAACGATTGTGAGGTTGGTGTGGGATTGGGCAGTGTTTCATAATGTGCCTGAGGGTGGATTCAAACCTCCTACCTTTCTGTTAGCAGCTGAGAATATTAACTATTTACACCACCCAGGGACTTCTTTGTATGCCTAGCCTTACTGAAGTAAGACCATAGGAAGACTCTAACATGTATACATGTGTAATCCCCTCCCAGACTCTTCTCTGTCATGCCGCTAGCTGCCTTCTATCTCACTTCTGGTCCACTGAACTCGTTGTTCTGATGTGTTCTTCTTAAATCCCAAGAGTGTCCTCCTAGGTATTGTAGTGTGAAACCATCGTTCTCTTTTCATTTTGGCAGTAGCTAAAATCAAGTATCTAGAAGATCCTGAATAAGTACCTTTACATACTTAGGTTCCATCATCTTCATCTGTAAAATGAAAGGTATACATTATCCTAAAATCTCCTAGCATCAGGGCATACAGCAATTCTGACTTCTTTCTTATTCCATCTAAAGTCAGGATTCCATGGCAGCCTTGCTTGTGCTTCTAATCTAATAAATATAAGTGGAGAATATGTGGACACAGGTATATCGGGGATATTTCTGAATACCAAAATAACCAAATTATTTATTTGTATGTTCTCTGTTTGAGTGAAATAGTTTCATTTTCTTTGGTCAAATTTCATAGGATGCCATTTACTCTATATAAATGAAAACGCTTTCTTGCCTTTGACCGAAATAAACTGACATTGTTATTCTAGTGAAAGTTAGTGAAATAATAATAAACTTGACTCACTTTACATATTCACAATACCCTATTTACTTCCCACAATATGAAGCTAATTTCAACTAGGGCAAAGTTTACAAATCCAATGGCCTTCATAAAAGACATTCAATTTAAAAGTCATCTCAAACCATCACAAGGGCTAAGTAAAAACACTTTAGGTAATTATTGCAAAAACTTGGCTTACAAGGTCAAAGGGTAGAAAAAAGCAATAGAAGGAACAAGTGATGACTGGAAAATATAATTATATAATAACTGTCATATACAAATTAACAAAAATTATATAGAAATGTTTCAAACAGCACCTCTCCCCCCTCACCCCCCCCCCCCTTGTATCAGGCAACCTGAATCCTTTACAATTGGTAATAGCATTACAGGAACTTTGATTTTGATTGAGAATGGTCCAGTCTGAATGAGTGGAACAAGGGTGATGGAATGATGCTAATTCCCATTATCAGAGAATGTGAGTTGTATGATACCAGGTCCGGGAAATGTATTGAAAATTTGCTTGTTGACCTAAGAAAATGCTGTCTGTGATAGGATAATATCCTACAGGGAAGACCAGTTAATACCACTATTATTCAAATTTACGCACCAACCACTAAAGCCAGTGAGGATGAAATAGAAAAATTCTACCAACTTCTTCAATCTGAAATTGATCAAACATGCAATCAAGATCTATTGATCATTACTGGTGATTGGAATGCAAAGGTTGGGAGCAAAGAGGAAGGATCAATAGTTGGAAATTATGGACTTGGTGACAGAAATGATGCTGGAGAATGCATGATAGAATTCTGTAAAATCAACGATTTGTTCATTTCAAATACTTTCTTTAGACAGCATAACAGACAACTATACACATGGACCTCACCAGATGGATTACATAGAAATCAAATTGACTACATCTGTGAAAAGAGACGAGGAAAAGCTCCATAACATCAGTGAAAACAAGGCCAGGGGCAGACTGTGGAATAGACCATCAATTACTGATAATGCAAATTCAAACTGAAGCTGAAGAAAATGAAAACAAGTCTACGAAAGCCAAAATATGGCCTTGAATATATCCCACCTGAATTTAGAGATCATCTGAAGAACAGATTTGATACATTAAACACTTAAGACCGAAGGCCACAAGAGTTGTGGGATGACATCAAGAACATCGTATATGAAGAAAGAAAAAAGTCATTAAGAAGACAAGAAAGAAAGAAAAGATAAAAATAGATGTCAGAAGAGACACTGAAAATTGCTCTCAAGCATAGAGGTGCTAAAGCAAATAGAAGAAATGAGGAGCTACAAGAAATGAACAGAAAATTTCAAAGACCAGCTCAAAAAGACAAATTCAAATATTCCAATGAAATGTGTAAAGATCTGGAGTCAGAACCAAAAGTGAAGAACATGCTCAGCATTCCTCAAGCTGGGAGAACTCAAGAAAAAATTTAAGCCTCAACTTTTGTTATTGAAGGATTCTCTGGATAAATTATTGAATGATGCAGAAAGCATCAAAAGAAGATGGAAGGAATACACAGAGCCACTCTACCAAAAGGAAATAGTTGATGTTCAACCATTTAAAGAGGTAGCATATGATCAAGAACAATGATACTGAAGGAAGAAGTCCAAGGTGCACTGAAGTAATCGGCAAAGAACAAGGCACCAGGAATTGATGGAATAAAAATTGAAATCTTTCAAGAAAGTGAGGCAGCACTGGAGGCACTCACACATGTCTGCCAAGAAATATGGAAGACAACTGTTTGGCTGACTGATTGGAAGAGATCCATATTTGTGCCCATTCCAAAGAGAGGTGACCCATCAGAATGTGGAAATCATCGGACAATATCTTTGCTATCCCATGCGAGTAAAGTTTTACTAAAGGTAGTAGAGAAACAGCTGCAAGCATACATTGACAGAGAACTTCCAGAGGTTCAAGCTGGATTCAGAAGAGGCTGTGAAACGAGGGCTACCATTGCTGATGTCCGATGAATCTTGGCTGAAGCAGAGAATGCCAGAAAGATGTTTACCTGTGCTTTATTGACTGCACAAAGGCATTTGATTGTGTGGATCATGACAAGCTATTGGCAACACTGCAATGTATGAGTATTCCTGAACACTTAATTGTGCTCATAAGGAATCTGTACATGGACCAAGAGGCAGTTGTTTGAACAGAACATGGGAACACTGATGGTTTAAAATTAAGAAAGGTGTGCAACAGGGTTGTATTCTTTCACCATACTTATTCAACCTGTATGCTGAGCAAATAATCTGAGAAGCTGGGTTCTATGAAGAAAAAAGTGGCATCAGGATTGGAGGAAAGCTCATTAATAACCTGTGATATGCAGATGATACAACCTTGCTTGCTGAAAGCAAAGAGGACTTAAAATATTTAATGATGAAGATCAAAGAGCACAGCCTTCGGTATGGGTTACATCTCAACTTAAAGAAAACAAAAATCCTCACCACTGGACCAATGAACAGCATTCTTATCAATGGAAAAAAGATTGAATTTGTCAAGGACTTCATTCTTTTTGTATCAGTTATCAACACTCATGGAAGCAGCAGTCAAGAAATCAAACAATGTATTACATTAAGCAAATCTGCTGCACAAGACCTTTTTAAAAGCGTTGAAGACCCAAGATGTCAGCTTGGGGACTCAGGTGTACCTGACCCAACCCATGGCATTTTAAATAAGCTCATATGCATGAGAAACTGGACAGTGAATAAGGAAGACTGTAGAAAAATTGATGCTTTTGAATTATGGTGTTGGAGGAGAATGCCGAAAGTGTCATGGGCTGCCAAAAGAACAAACATCTGTGTGAGAAGAGGTACAGCCAGAGTCCTCCTTACAGGCCAGGATGGCCAAACTTTCATTTCTAATACTTCAAATGTATTGTCAGGAGGGACCAGTCGCTGGAGAAGGACATCATGTTTGGGAAGGTGGAGGGTCAGAGAGAAAGAGGAAGACCCCAGGAGAGATGGATTGGCAAAGTGGCTACACCAATGGGCTCAGGAGTGGGAACAATTGTGAGGTTAGCCCAGTACCAGGTAGTGTTTCGTTCTGTTGTGCATAGGGTCGCTCTGAGTCAGTACCGACTTAATAGCACTTAACAACAACAAGAATGATTGAATTGGACTCTTGGTGTGGCACTGTAGGATCAATGCTGGACTGTGAACCGCAAAGCTGGCAGTTCAAACCCACCAGCTGCTCCTCAGAAACCCAATACAGGGCCTCTGTGAGTTGGAAACAACTCACCAGAACTTAACAACAACAGTGACATCGATTGAATTATGTCCTCCCCACTCGCTGCAGGTGTGTTATAAATCCTAATGCCTATACCTGTGGGACAAAGGAGCTCTGGTAGCGTAGTGGTTACGAATCGGGCTGCGAACCTTAAGGTCAGCGGTTCGAAACTACCAGCCGCTCCGCGGGAGAAAGATGAGGCTTTCTACTCCCGTAAGGATTTACACCCTCGGAAACCCTGTACAGGGTCGCTATGGGTCGGAACCGACTCGACGGCACTTAACAACAACAACAACAACATACTTGTGGGACAATGAGCCCTGGTGTTACTGTAGTGGGTTAAGTGTTGGGCTGCAAGATTGGTAGTTCACACTCTCCAGCTGTTCCTTGAGAAAAAGATGGACTCTCTGAGGGTGTTGGTACTCATAAAGGTTTATAGTTTCAGAAACTGTAGAGAGAAGTTCCACTCTGTTTATAGGGACCTTCTGATGTTTATAGGGACCTAGCATGTAGTGGGTTTGGTTTGGTTTTTATACCTGTGGATATAATCCCATTTGAGAGTAGGTTGTTGGTTTTTTTTGTATATTAATGAGACCATATCAATGTAGGGTATGACTTAAATCAATGACTTTTGAGACACAAAAGAGATGATTATTATTAGGCACAGAGGCAAGCAACCAGGAATGAAAGGAAGATATGTGCTTTGTGGAATGCTCAAAGGAGCACAAACAATGATAAAGAAGCTGAGACAAAACTTTTCTCACATTGTAGACAGGGAGACTTCCTCTAGAGCAGGTGTCCTGAATTTGCATTTCTAGAATCCCAAACTGTACAATAGGTTAAATGTTGGACTGCTAAGCCCACCAGTCACTTGTGGGAGAAAGATGAGATTTTTTTCTCCCATAATGATTTACAGCCTCAGAAATCCTAAGAAGCATTTCTACTCTGTTCTATAGAGTTGCTAAGAATCAAGTTGACATTGGATTTTGGATTGTTTAAACTTTGAGAACATACATTTCTGTTCATTATAGCTACCTATTTGAGGTATTTCTGTGTAGCAGCATTCAGAATCTAAGATTCCAATACCCCACTGTCATTGCATCAGTTCCAAAACATAGTGACCCTATATTGGGTTTCTGAGACTATAATTCTTTATAGAAGTAGAGAGGCTCATCTTTCTCCTGAATAGAGTTGAGTTGGGTTTGAACCACAGCCCATCACCTACCCCACAGCACCATCAAGATACTGCTATCCATTCAAACTTGTTAATTGGGTTCTGAAACCTTTGATATTTCATTCATTTTTTTGGTTGCTTCACCTTTCAGTTGTTGTGTATTGACAGTTCCCATTTTGGTGGTATATTTGTTGATTTCTTCTCATTTTAATGATGGTTGCTTTATGAATTTGAATTCTTACAGTATTTTAGTAGCTGTGTACTTAGAATTGAGATACTTTCATAATAAATGGAAACTTTTACCATTACATAGCAATTCTTTTTTTTTGCTATTTTAAACTTTTATGCCTATTTAACTAAAATAATAGACTATCTCCTTTAATTGGTGAGTTTAGTCCATATTAATTTACTGTACTTACTCATATACTTAGGGAATCCTGGTGTGGCTTGAGGATAAGTATTGGACCACAAGGTTGGATTGAACAACAAGGTCAAACTCACCAGTTCAAACTCACCAGTTGCTCCTTGTAAACCCTATACAGGGTTTCTGTGAGTTGGAACCGACTCGACGGTACTCAAAAACAACAAAAATTTATATAATTTGAATTGTTTTTACCATCTTATTTTATGGTTCTATTTGTCTTTTTTTCCCTATACCTCTCTCCCTTCCCCCAACATATTCCTTTAATAGTGCATTTTATAGGGGATAAAGGTACATTTAGAGTCCTGGTGTGGTGCTATCTGATAAACACAAGTTCAGCAATTCAAACTCACCAGCTGGTCCTTGGAACTACTATACAGGATTGCTATGAGTTGGAACTGACTTGGTGACGCTTATAGCAATACCAATAATAAGCAGATTTATCGAGTTTCCTTTAAATTTTCCTTATTCCATTTTTTCTTTCTGATTAAGAAGTTATCTTCTTTATTTTTGTTCTTTAGCAATTATTTCACTGCTAATTTCTGCCTTCACTACTGCTTCAGTACTTCAGTGATTTTTCTTTGGAGATGCTTCTCATTTTCAAGAGAATTTAGTGATCATATGGTGCTGTGGGCTAATGCGCTGGGCTTCAAAGTCAGTTTGAACCACAAAGTCAGCGGTTCAAGCTCACCAGTCACTCCTTGGAAAGCCTATACAGTGTTGCTATGAGTCGGAACCAACTTGACAGCACTTAACAATAAAAACAACAAAGGAGCTCTGGTAGCATAGGGCTATGAGTTGGGCTGCCAATCTCATGGTCATCGATTCGAACCTACCAGTGGTTCCACAGGAGATAGATGAGGCTTTCCATTTCTATAAAGATTTACAGCTTTGGAACCCTACACAGGGTCGCTATGAGTCGGAACCTACTCCATGGCACATAACCACCACCACCACCAATGGAGTCCTGGAGTCCTGGTGTGGCATGGTGGGTTAATGCACTACACTCACTTTGAACTTCAAGCTTGGTGGTTCAAGCTCACCAGCCACTCCTCAGAAACCCAGTACAGAGTCACTATGAGTTGGAACTGACTCAATGGCACTTAACGGCAACAAGTATACACTTCAATTAAATAAATCCATATTCCTAAAGAAATTTTTTTGTAGATTTGGTTACAGACTCTGCAAGATTTTTCTTTCTTTTTTTTCCATCAATGTCTTCCAATTAGTTTCTGTTGAAATTCCAAAAATGTTTTTAAGATCTCTCACACAAATCCTACTCACTCGAGGTAGTGTGTACTTTTGTAAGGTATTTTCACTCTGCTCTGTGTTATAATTGCTCTCTTTTCAAGACTGCTCTGAGTTGCCCTTTGAAGTAATGCTGGTACTGTCTCTTTTCCAGTAAGGGTACTACCTTATAATATATTCCATTAGAGCAGAATGTTAGTGAAGGCTAGCTAGTTCATGTATGGCTCTTATAGCTACTGATAGGAAATGTCACTATTAAACAACCCAGAAGATTCTTGCTATTATTGAGTCCACTGCACTACAGTTTTCAAAGATCTCTTTTATTCTTGGGATACATACATACCTGATTGTCAAGTTTAACTTATGAGCCTTGTTACTCTCTGAGTGTTTAATTGAGTTAGTGGTTATAGCCAACTCTTAAACCCATAAAATCCTTCAGTGGTAAACTAATTAGCAACTGCACCTGCCCTCCAAATAATTAACATTGCTCATTACTAACAATCAACATTGGAGTTATTAAAAGTTACCTTACCACTCAGTTGTTTAAAACAGACTTCAAACTTTTTAGATCATATCCAGAACTGCCGTGTTTTTAACATGTCAACCAGTACATGTGCACACACACACACTCTCTCTTTGGAAATAATGTTTCATGAATCAATATTTCCTAGGACTATGTAATTTGGAGCAGTCCTGGTAGATTAATGGATTATGAGCTGGGCTGCTAACCACAATATCAGAAGTTTGAATCTACCAGTAGCTCTGTGGGAGGAAGGAAAGACTTTCTGGTACCATAAAAATTTACAGCCTCATAAACCCTATACAGGGTTGTTATGAATCAGAACAGCTCAGTGTCAGACAACCACTACCACCACCACTATGTACTATGTAGGGATTCCTGGTACTATGTAGGGATTCCTGGTGTGGATAAGCAATGGGCAGTTAGAAGTTCAAGCCCACCAGCCCTTCCTCGGAAAACCTATACAGAGTTGCTATGAGCCGGAACCAACTCCAGAGCTCTTAGCAACACCAGAATGCCAATATAACTCTATGACACACAACAACAATGGATTGGATCTCTTCGAAAAACTCTGGTTTAAGAAAACCCTTACACTGAAATACAAAGTTATGAAGAATAAAAAAAGTTTGTTTTTTATCAGCTTAGAACTTACTTGTTTCCTTCACCATTATACACTCACTTAGTAGTGCCAATTCCTTCATAGTTTGAAGCCCAGTAATAAATACAGGAATTAATGTGCAGAGTAAACAGCAAGTAGCCAGTTGTTAGAACGACTCTGTCAAAGATAATAAACAGAAAGTAAGGACTCAGTTTATTCCTGGAATGCAGCCTATTTTAACATTTCTTTTCCTTAAAGTCTTCATTGAATCCCTTTACTTCAGAGCTGAGAACTGCTAGCTCTCATTAGTACTGTATAAAGTGATGATGTCACTGCATGTTTTCTGCCTGCAGTGTCTTGACTGGGACTGACGGAGTGTAAAAAAAGAAAAATCTTTTTCTCTTTTTACAGATGGTATGAGCCAACTCCGTGAAAAACATGGCCTCCAGGGTCATTTCTTCAGTTCAAGTCCCATAAAATATGCCACACTGAATTAAATGGGTATCTCTGAAAAGCTCACAGGGATTTATGCTACGATGTATAGAGGTCTTTGTGCAAGTGAAGTTCAGAACAGCAAATGAATGAGCTTTAGATTAGAGATGAATTGTGTCTAGAGAGATGTGAAGTCAGCTTGCGAAAGGACATGTTTCTCTACTTGTTCTAACGGGAGCAGGTAATAAGTCCTACTATAATTTTTGTCTTAGTTCTGTATCATCTAAATCTAAGATGATTTTTATAGTTTAGCTCACTTTAAAAGTACCCATACCTACAACTATTGGTTTCTACTTGTTTGAAGCAAAACAGAAAGAAGGAAAACAAGGACTCAAAGATGAAACTAGTTTACTGGACAAATCATTTACATGAACTACAATCTCATCTACTCTGATACCAGAAGATGGTACCTGGCTATCACTATTACTGTCTTAATCAGGGTTATTATAAATGGGCTTTGATGGAGTGTGAGAAAAAATATGGAAGAGAACATCAAATTAAAAAAATAAAACCAAAAAGCTTCACCCCAAAGCAAAGCAAAGCAAAGCAATAACAACAATTGTGCAAAACAAAACAAAAAACACTTATTGGACTGGTTAAGACTGGAGGACTCTCTGAGACTATTGTGCTGAGATATTCTTCAAGTTTTGAAACAAAATTAACCCCTGAGGTCACCTTTTAGCTAAATAACAGATTGACTCATGAAATAATGGTATCACCTATAAGTGCTGTGTTTCTTTAAAAATAGAGCAAGTATCATTTAAATGAGACCAAATGGTTAATTACTTTAAACAAAGATGAGACGGTAAAGGAGCAGGGAAACTAGACTAATGAAATGGAACAACCGGAATGGAAACAATGAGAATGTCCACACATTGTGAAGAATGTAACCAATGTCACTGAATAACTTGGGTAGAGATTGTTGAATGGGAACCAAAACTCCTTTGGAAATCTTCACCAAATCACTATAAAATAATATATTTTTAAAGAGTATTCAAATCAGTCTTAGAACATAACCCTGAGTCTTATATAGCCAAAAATCCTGAAAGTATCCAATTTTACATTCCTCCCAAATGCTGTCTTCTTTCTCTCTCACCCCCAACACCATTATAAGAAATTGTACTTTACCTGTAGATATATGCTTTATCCAATATAGATTCTGGGTGGTGATTAAACTAAAAAAATGAGGTATACCATGCAGAAAACAATCAAAAGAAATACAAAAGTATATTAGTCTTATTTATAAAATATAGGTTTTATTTGCTACTGACAATAATTTTATTCATCTCTCTCTCTTTTTTTAAGTCTACGACCTGATTATAGCTATCTTACTCGTGGACATTCATTTTAGCATACTGTTGCTATGAATCAGAACTGATTTGACATTAGTGGGATTTGGGGGTGGGGGTGCTGGCAAATATCTAGAACTTTTTGCTTTATTTTATTTCTAGATACTACCTACAGTCTTGCTTGTAATACTGACTGAAAATAGATATGAAAATATTTCTTTTTTAAAACTGCATATTATTGTTGTTGTTAAGTGCCGTTGAGTCAGTTTTGACTCACAGTGACTCTGTATAGAGTATCTGAGGAGCAGTTGGTAGGTTTGAACCGCTGATTTTGTGGTTAACAGTCCAGTGTTCATCCAACAATGCCACACCAAGATCTCTTTTTATGCATACAGTAGAACTTTATTTTGCAGTAATTAAAGTGAATTAAAATAAGACAGGAAATGTATAATCTACACTGAAACCATAAATCGGTCTCAAGAGTTGTTGCTGTTACATTAGCATTATTTTTAAAAATTGCATTAAATGTACATTTATTTCAACACAAGTTAAAGTCCAGTGAGTACTAGTATTGGTTTGCTATTTTTAACATTGTTCAAAGATGCAATAACTCTATATGCATCTAATCTAAACAGAATTGCTGTTTTTCTCAAGATCTTTTTCTGTTTACATCTACTACTATCTCTCCTCTTTACTATTCTGCTATCTGCCACTCCTTCTTTCATTGCATGAGCAGTGTCATTTAGAGGTGAGAGCTTGAAAATAAGCAAATGGCAATCCCACCTCTGCCATTTAGTAACTGTGTGACCTTGGAAAATGTCTTCCTATATCTTGGTTTTCTCATCTGTAAAATAGGGACGATATGAGAACTATGTATTAAAAGTAGAATAAAAGAAGATGAAAGAAATCTTAGCAATTGCTTAGTTCAAAATTTCATACAGTATGGATACGATTGCAACAGAATATTTGGAATGAAAACATAAATGTTATAATTACTTAATTAAGAATACAATCTGATGATTTTTTTTCTTTTTTACAATTTCTGAATAGGAACAATTTCTCAAATATTCAAATTAAAATAATTTCAATTTGTTTATTGTGCTCTTTAATGGCAATTTACATGAAGAGATGTTTGTAAAATTAGCTTAAATTTTCACTATAGAGAAGCTGAGTCCTAGTGTGGCAATGCAGGATAAGCACTGGATTACTAATCACAAAGTTGGTGGTTCAAACCCACCAGCTGTTCCTTGAAAACTCTATGCATCAGAACTGACTTCATGGCACTTAAAAACAGCAAAATAGACGAACTTATCATATCACTTTCTAAAAAAAGTTTGTTGTAAAGTATTTGCCACTTAAAACATTTCATTTCCACCAGTTTTACATGCTTAATTCAATATTATTAATTACGATTTCTATGTTATACAACCACCACCACTATCCATGTCCAAATGTTTTCATCATCTGTGACAGAAACTCAGTGTCCTCAATTTATCATTGTAACTTAGAGACAAATAAGTAATAAATATTGTCCCTAGAAAAATGTATATTAAAATGATAGCCCTATAGTAAAACATGTGACCTCGGGGCTATGAATTCTGGTGTGGTGCTGTGGGTTAATGCCTGGACTGCAATGTTGATTTGAACCACAAGGTCGGTGGTTCAAGCTCACCAGCCGCTCCTTGGAAACCTTATACAGGGTTGTTATGAGTTAGAAGTAACTTGACAGTACTTAACAACAACAATAATCCAGGGCTATGAAAAAAAGATCAATGTATATTTAAGAAAAGTATAGGCTATGTGGTTTTGTTGTTGTTGTTGTTAAGTGCCACTTTGTCAGTTCTGACTCATAGCAAGCCTGTGCAGGGTTTCCAAGGAGCAGTTGGTGAGCTTGAACCGCAGACCTTTTGGTTCAAATGACTTTGCAATCCAGTGCATGCACACACAGTGCCACACCATAAAATAACCCAGTTGCCAATTCATAGTTAATGCATAATTCCAACTCATATGGTTACTCCATATGTATGGAGTAACATATGGTTACTCCATATATGTCAGAATAGAACTGTGCTCCGTTGGGATTTCAATGGTTGACTTTTCAGCATCACTAGCCCTTTCTCCCAAGACATCTTTTGTTGTTGTTGTTGTTTTGTGCCGTGGAGTCGGTTCCAACCCTGTACAGTGTTTCCGAGGGTGTAAATCTTTCTGGGAGCAGAAAACCTCATCTTTCTCCCACAGAACCGCTAATAGTTTCGAACTGCTTACCTTGTGGTTAGCAGCCCAATTCGTAACCATTAAATTAAAACCTCTCATCTTTTGGTTAGCAGCCAAGTTCATCTTTTTCGGTTTTCTAACTCCAGATCTTTGCACATTTCATTATAATATTTTACGTTTTCTCAAGCTACCCTTTGAAACCTTCTGCTTAGCACTTTTGCTCCATTATTGCTTCTGTTTGTTTTAGCTATTCTATGTTCAATAGTAAGTTTCAGAGTCTCTTCTGACATCCATTTTGGCTGTCTTTTTCTGTTCTTCTTTTTAATGAACTCTTGCTTTCTTCATGTTTGTTGTCTTTGATGTCATCCCACAACTCGTTTAGTTTTCAGTAATTGGTGTTCAATGTATTAAACCTATTCTTAAAAAGCCCTCTAAATTCTGGTGGAATACACTAAAGGTCGGAGTCCTGGTGTGGTGCTGTAGGTTAATGCGCCAGACTGCAAAGCCATTGGAACTGCAACTCAGTGGTTCTGTTTCACCTGCTGCTCCTCGGAAACCCTATACAGGGTTGCTGTGGGTTGGAACCGACTTCCTGACACTTTAAAACAACAACAACATACTAAAGGTCATATTTTTTACTTTTGTAGGCTTGTTTTAATTCTATTTAGCTTTAACTTGAACTTGCACATGAACAATTAATTGTGTGTCCTGCAGTGGACCAGTTCCTCCGTTTCTTTCCACAGATATGGTTGTTTAACTCATGTGTAGCCCATCTGAGAAAGTTAATGTGTATAATCACCATTCATGTTGTTGAAAAAAAAAAAGGCCTTTTCAATGAATCGATAATGAATGGTTTTAACAAAATTCTATCATGTGAAATCTGGTGTCTTTCTATCACCAAGGCTGTGCTTTCTAACTACTGATCCTTTTTTGTTTTCAATTTTTGTATTCTCATCAACAGTGATTATAATTGCTTCTTGATTGCATGTTGCATCAATTTAAACCTGTGGAAGTTTGTAGAAATCTTGAATTTCTTCCTCTCTGGCATTAGTGGTTGGTGTGTAAATTTGAATAATAGTCATACTACCTGGTCTTCCGAGTAGGTGTATGGATGTTATTCTATTATTGACAATATTGTACTTTAGCATAGATTTTGAAATGTTCTTTTTGACAATGAATGTGATGTCATTCTTCTTTAATTTGTCATTCCCGGTATAGTAGACCATACAGTTTTCCTGTTCAAAATGACTAATATCAGTCCCTTGCTTCTCACTAATGCCTAGGAAATCTCTCTAACATCGTATTTCATTTTTGACAACTTACAATTTTCCTAGATTCATACTTAGTATGTTCTACTTTCCAATTATTAATGGATGTTTGCATCTGTTTCTCCTAATTTTGAGTCATATCTCAGCAGCAAATGAAGACTTCAAAGCTTTATCCCATCCATGTCATTAAGGCTGACTCTGTTTTGAGAAGCCAGCTCTTCACTAACGGTATTTTGAGTTGTCCTACGTAGAAGGAGCTCTGGTAGCGTAGTGGTTATGAATTGGGTTGTGAAGTGCAAGTTCAGCAGTTTGAAACTACCAGCTGCTCCATGGGAGAAAGATGAGGCTTTCTGCTCCTGTAAAGATTTACAGCCTCAGAAACCCTGTTCAGGGTCGCTATGGGTCGGAAACAACTCAGCGGCACTTAACAACAACAACCTACATGAGAGCCTTATCTTCTGGTATTATATCAGAAAATGTTCTGCTATTTATAAAGTATTCATTGTCAAATTTTTGAAAAAAAAAGTTTTTCATGTCATTCTTCCTAGTTTGTCTTTGTTTAGAAGCTCTGCTGAAACCTGTCCACCATAAGTGACCCTATTGGTATTTGAAATACCAGTGGCATAGCGTCTAGCATCACGTTACACATGTCAACACAGTATGACAAACTGAACAGATATGTGGGATATAGAAATAGGAGTATGAATACTTGGCATTTTACAAACTCTTTTTATAATGTCAGGCAAACTCCCAAATTTATAGGAACCTGGATCTTTCTCAAAAAAGTTCGTTATTGCAAAAAAGTTCATGGACCTCCTGAAAACTTCCATGCAATGCTAGAGATTTGATGAGAGATGGCATAACCATTAAACTGCTTGGAATGTTATGATCTGCCTCAATCTAGACTCACATTTCATATTCAAACCAGAAATCTAAAGAGTTGTTTGGATGGCTGGACATATGACTAAGGTCCCTTTTGATTTTGAAAAATCATAGGCAAGAAAAGCCCTTTCAGTTTGCCTTTTACCTGCCAAATTGATGACAGTAAAGAATTGGGATCAGATAAATATGTGACCTGCTCTATTTCCTAATATATAAAATGAAGCGAAAGCTGGACAGTGAATAAAGAGGATCGTAGAAGAATTGATGCCTTTGAGTTGTGGTGTTGGAGGAGAATACTGAGGGTGCCATGGACTGCCAAAAGAACCAATAGATCTGTTTTGGAAGAAGTGCAGCCAGAGTGCTCCTTGGAGGCCAGGATGGCTAAGCTTCGTCTCTCCTACTTTGGACATGTAGTCCGGAGGAAACAATCGTTGGAGAAGGATGTCATGCTGGGTAGGGTGGAGGGTCAGAGAAAAAGAGGAAGACCTCCAACGAGATGGATCGGCCAGGTGGCATCATTGATGGACTCGGGGGTGGCAGCGGTGGTGAGGTTGGCCCAGGATCGAACATTGTTTCGTTCTGCTGTGCATGGAGTCGCTATGAGTCGGTTCCGACTCGATGGCACCTGACAACAACAACAAAATGAAGATAACATCATGATAAATGGAGAAAAGATTGAAGTTGTCAAAGACTTCATTTTGCTTGGATCAGCCATCAACATGCATGGAAGCAGCACTTAAGAAATCAATCGATGTCATGGCATTTTCAATAGCGTCATATGTGAAAGTTAGCCAATGAATAAGGAAGACCATAGAATAATTGATGCATTTGAATTATGGTGTTGGAGAAAAATATTAAGAGTACTGTGGAATTTCAGGAGAATCAATAAATCTTTGTTGGTAGAAGTACAACCAGAATGTTCCTTAGAAGCTGGTATAGTGAGACTCTGTTTTTCACACTTGGGACATGTTATCAGGAGGGACCAGTCCCCAGATGATAAATTATTTTTTGATACAAAAGTGTTTGCATTTTTCAGAGCTGTCGAATTTCAGATAAATAATCTAGAGGCCATTTAATCTAGCTTCCTCATTTTATAGCTAATATTCCAGTCATTTAATAATTGTGTGATACTAAGGAAAAAAATGGAAAATAGTCAAAATTATAAAAGATTAATTTCATATTAAAATTTTTTCAGAGGTACAAAATCAATTCTGTCTTTGATAAAAATACCAGTCATGAGATATAGTACTTACAAAACTAATGCCAATTGCCTATCAGTAGAAGTAATGATATTTTTTCTTCATTTTTTTACAATTCACATTAATGATGAGAGCAGAGAATTTGGAAAAATTATGAATATTGATAACTTTAAATCACTATAAGCTTTCCATTATAATAAGAAAAAAACCAGTTAAATATAATTATCTTACCCTTAATATCCTATTTGCTCTAAATATTGGATTAAACCCAAAGAAGAGGTAGGAAACATCAAATGATATTATTGATATGAGATCTAACTGTTAGAAAAGCACATTTTACAATTATGGTGTTTTTATGAACCTGTATGAATTTATAGTGATGTATGCAAAAGTCCTGGTATGGCACTATAGGATAAACTGGATTATTAATTGCAAGATTGGCAGTTCAAACTCACCAGCTGCTCCTCAGAAACCCTATACAGAGTTGCTATGAATCAGAATTGACTCGAGGGCACTTAACAACATGTAAAAGTTGACCTGCCACTATGAATTCCTTGTTGTGTAATCCAAGATTGTTTTTAGTTAAACATCCATGGTGTCTCTGAAAGGCATAATGGTGCTGTTGCTCTTAGATGCCCTTGAGTTCATTTGGACTCATAGGGTTTCCAAGGGTGTACATCTTTATGGGAGCAGACAACCTTATCTTTCTCCCAAGAAGTAGATTGTTGTTGTTCTTGTGTAGTGCCATTGAGTCGGTTCCCATCCATAGTGACTCTAATTGCCAAACTTGTGGTTAGCAGTCCAGTGCTTATCCTACTGAGCCACTGAACTCCTGAAAGGCATGTTATTGTTGTTGTTAGTGACATTGAGTCTGTCTGTCTCATAGGGTTTTCCAGAAGTATATTGTGGGTTTGAACTACCAAACTTGTGATTAGCAGTCCAGTGTTTATCCTACAGAGGCACACCAGGACTGACATTATTGTTGTTGTTAAGTGCCATCGAGTCAGTTTCAACTCATAGTGGCCCTGTGTAGGGTTTCCAAGGAGTAGCTGGTGGGTTTGAACTTCTGACCTTGTGGTTCACAGTCTGCTGATCCTACAGTGCCACCCCACAATAAACAAGAACACTATTGTAGTCTCAGTGTGAGTAAAACCCTTGATGAAATGGGTTGCACAATAGCATCAATAGTGGCCTCAAACAGGAAAGATGATGGAGACAGCCCAGGATGCAACAATATTTAGTTCTGTAATACACAAGCTTGCATGCACAGGGATATATGACAACTAAGAACAACACATATTGTAGCCTATTTCCAATGTATTACATAGAACCCCCATGAATCCAATCTCTCCTTAGGCACTGTGTTCACTGGATTTTTTGTGTGGAATTGTCACATAAATTTCAGTGACAGCATAGCTGCTAATGTTAAAATGTATCTTAATACTGAGTCTCTTGGACTGAAAATCCAGTCCATCTTGATTTTTATCTGAAACCATTTCACATTAACTGCAGTGGTATATTTTTATGTTTCAGACAATTTTCCCACTGCTCAGGGATGATTATATTGTTGGTAGCTCATCTACAGTCCTTAATTCTCCCTACTGATAATTACTTCTGTATCATTTTGCTCCCAGTAAACTGCTGTGAAAGTATTTATCAGACACTGTGAAAGCTAAAAGAAAGGAAAGTAATGAAAACAGTTCCTTTTATAATTAATTAACAGTTCTGTTGTGAGCAGGTATTAAAAGTGTTGTTGTTGTTGTTATGTGCCGTGGAGTCGGATCCGACTCATAGCGACCCTGTACAGGGTTTCAGAGGCTGTAAATCTTTATGGCAGCAGAAAACCTCATCTTTCCCTTGTGGAACAGCTGGTAATTTCGAACTGCTAAGCATGTGTGGTTTGCAGCCCGAATTGTAACCACTGCGCTACCAGAGCTCCTAACCAGATTAGTAATTACAAACAAATTACTTGTTAATAGTTTTCATTTAGAAATTAAAAAAAAAAACAAAAAACCTTTTTATTGTGAATTGGGTTAAGGTGTACAGACAAGATCATCAGTTTTACAGTCAACATTTCATACATTTTGTTGCATCTCAATGATTACGGTCCCCTCCATGTGACAACAATCATCCCACTTCCTCCCTGTGATTCCCATTTCCATGTTGCCAAGCTTCCCATCCCTTCTCAACTCTGTCCTTAAGTAAATGCTTCCCTTTTGATTCTGATAGTTCAGAAACTGTAGCATATAATAAAGTTGCATTGATTTTACCTTAAAGATATTGATCCTTAAAGAAGTTAAGAGGTGTACAGAGGAGTTATTACAAATAAGACAGTAGGAGCACACAACTGTTGATTTGTCTAGTGCTAAGCCAGAATCCTGGTATGGTGCTGTAGGATAAGCACCGGACTGCTAACAGGAAGTTGGCAGTTCAAACCCACCAGCTGCTCCTCGGAAACCCTATGGAGGGTCACTATGCATCAGAATAAACTTGATAGCACTTAACAACAACAAACCAGAATCCACCTTTAGTGACTCAGATTGTAATACTGTTTTTACTTCTCTCCATCCAATTACTCAACCCTCCACTTGACTTCTCAATGCAGGTCAACTTCAGTCATGTTTGAAATGAATACATGGTCATATAACTAGATATGGTTTATTTCTCACTGAATTATAGAGAATGGACTTGATTAAATATTGGCCAACACTATACAAGGCACTTAACTAAGGATATTGGTGTTGGAATGGGAGTAAAGTACTTTTTCTATCCACAAGAAGTTTACACTCTAATACTGAGATAATGAAATACAAAAACAGCTTTTATTAGCCCTTAATCAAATTTAAGAATGGAATTAAGATTTTGGAATAAGCCTTGTGGCATTTACAAAGAATATTCATCCTATTTATGTTGTTGTTGTTAAGCGCTGTCCAGTCAGTTGCAACCCATAATGACCCTATGTAGGGTTTCTAAGGAGTGGCTTGCAGTTTAAACTGACCTTGCGGTCCAGCGCATTATCCTGCCACACCAGAACTTCTTCCTACTTGTAAAGTTCAAGTAGTGCTGATTTTTTTATGAATATTATTAGCTGTTGATAGTAGGTGTCATCCAGTCAGTTCTGACTCATAGTGACCCTATGCCCAACAGAATAAAACACTGTCTGGCCCTGCACCATCCTTACAACTGTTGTTAAGTCTGAGCCCATTGTTTGCAGCCATTGGGTCATTTTATCTCATTGAGGGGCTTTCTCTTTTTTACTGACCTTCTATTATATCAAGTATGATGTCTTTCTCCATCATGGCTTTTACGGAGCTGTACTTTTCTTCAGACATGGTACTCTCAATATTCTGTGCAAATGCCTTAATTCAAATACTTCAGTACTAATCTGGTCTTTCTTCTTCATTGGCAAGCATTCAAACGCACACGGAGGAGATTGAAAATACCATGGCTTCGATCAGGCACACCTTAATCCTCAAAATGCATATTAAGTATTCAAAGTGGCAAAGGTTTACAAATAAATTAGAGATCAAACAGAGAAAATACTTATCAAAATTTAATAATTGGTGGCTGCCAATCAGAACAGTTTGGGATCTAAATCCAAATTTATATATTTTAAAGCAAAATTTGAGGCATGAAGTTGTCCATTAAATGGGAGGCTGACCTTCACAAATACAGATTAGGTAACACTGGGTGACCCTGACCTCTGTTTATTTCAGAGTTACATTGCCTAAATAAAAGATTAAAAAGTACTTTGTAAGTAATTATATAAGTAAAAATAAAATACTGTATTTTTATGTGAGGAAAGAAAGATACCATGTTATCTGAATAATTCCTTTTCCTTATTTTTTATTTAGTTTATATGGACACAAAATCAACCAGAAAAGAAACAATTTTACAA
>NW_006408549.1:19989212-19991375 GCF_000296735.1 Chrysochloris asiatica | reverse complement strand
ATGTTCTTGATGTCATCCCACAATGCTCTGGTCTTTGGTCTTTAGTGTTTAATGTATCAAATCTGTTCTTCAGATAATCTCTAAATTCAGGTGGGATATATTCAAGGTAATATTTTGGCTCTTGTGGACTTGTTTTCATTGTCTTCAGCTTCAGTTTGAATTTGCATATGAGTAATTGATAATCTGTTCCATAGTTTTCCCATGGCCTTGTTTTCACTGATGATATGGAGGTTTTCCGTTGTCTCTTTCTACAGATGTAGTCAATTTGATTTCTATGTATTCCATCTGGTGAGGTCCATGTGTATAGTCTTCTCTTATATTGTCTAAAGAAGCTATTTGAAATGAACAAATCATTGGTTTTACAGAATTCTATCATGCATTCTCCAGCATCATTTCTATCACCAAGGCCATATTTTCCAACTACTGATCCTTCCTCTCTGTTTCCAACCTTTGCATTCCAATTACCAGTAATGATCCATACATCTTGATTGCATGTTTGATCAATTTCAGATTGAAGAAGTTGGTAGAATTCTTCTATTTCAACCTCACTGGCTTTAGTGTTTGGTGTGTAAATTTGAATAATAGTGGTATTAACTGGGCTTCCCTGTAGGTGCATGAATACTGTCCTATCACAGACAGCATTGTATACCTTAAGACTGATCTGGATATGTTCTTTTTGACAATGAATGCAACACCATTCCTCTTTAATTTGTCATTTCTGGCATTGTAAACCATATGGTTGTCAGATGGATTAACTAATTCCCCTTTATTGTTATAAAATTTCTACTTTTACAGTTGTGACAGTCTCAATTAGTCATCATAAAAATTATTCACTATTGCATCATAAGAATCTTATCCCCATCTCTTTTTACCAGCCCCTTCTATACAAGATGAAAACTATTCAGTGGGGCTTCACCCTTCCCCTGCACACTCTGAAACTAAACTCTCTCTTGAAAACTTGTAAGCCAGTCACTTTGTGCTTTTATCCTACCCCACTCCCCATTTTAGGTAGCCAATGTCTAAGTTGCGGGTCCCTATCACCCCTGTATACAGAAAGGATAAGGTTAATACTTTATGTGAAGACTCCTTCCAGCTCAGTTGGTATTTTGAGTTATGAAATCCATAAGTATAGGTCAATTTCATCAAATTGTAGCAATTTACACTAGTTTTCTTTAACAACAATAACAGAAAATTTTTCTTCGTCTAGTTGAGTTCTGATCATCACGCCATCAAAGCTAGGTTGAATGGGTACTATCTACAAGTTTGGGCATTCTTGTGCGTCTCCCCTCACTTCATATCAGCTGGGTACTTCACTCTCAGCTCTAGCCATCCATGGCTATGTCCTTGTCCATGGTCTCAGCAGTCCCCAGGTCTTACCACATTTCACATCAACCAACCCTTACAAAGTAAATTGCTTTTCACTCAGAATTTAAATATAGGTTCTGAACCAATTTTCTTTACTTAATACAAACCCCTATGTTGAATTGTACCCTTGCAAATATAAGGAGGTTCATTTTGTAATTATATACAGGAACCTGTACATAGACCAAGAAGCAGTTGTTAGAACAGAACAACGGGATACTGGTTTAAAATCAGGAAATGTGTATGGCACAATTGTGTTCTTTTACCATATTTACTCATGCTGAGAAAACAATCTGAGAAGCTGGATTATATGAAGAAGACCATGGCATCAATATTGGATGAAGATTCATTAAGAACCTGCAGTATGCAGATGATACTAGCTTAGTGGTTATGAGTTGGGTTATTAGCCTCCAAGTCAGCAGTTTGGAACTACTGGCCATTCCTTGGAAGAAAGATGAGACTTTCTGCTCATGTAAAGATTTATATAACCTCAGAAACGCTATGTAGGGTCGCTAAGAGTCAGAATCAACTCCTTGGCACGTAAGCACCACCACCACAACCTTGCTTGCTGAAGGCAACAGCTTTCAGTACAGGTTGCACCTCAATGTAAGGAAACAAAAATCCTCATAACTGGACAAGTAAGTAACATCATGATAAATGGGAAAAAGATTGAAGTTGTCAAAGACTTCCTTGAATTCACTCATGGAAGCACAAGTCAAGAAATCAAATGACATATTGCATTAGGCAAATCTGTTGCACAGACCTCTTTAAAATGTTTGAGAACAAAGGTATCAGATCGAG
>NW_006408549.1:19957973-19988597 GCF_000296735.1 Chrysochloris asiatica | reverse complement strand
AGAGGTAAATAGTGATGCATGTTCAACCTTGGAACAACACGGTTCTGGGATACAGGGATCAAGGCATGGTCTGAAGAGGGGAAATACTGCTAAGATGCTTGACTGTCTTATGAATATTGGTTCCCCTTGCCCACGATTGTGAAATGGATACTTGAGTTGGATAGAAAGGAATGTTGGGAAGCATGATTACAGAAAGCTTGTAAGCCCATCTTCAGCCTATAACTGAATGGAATACCTAAAAGGGGTTCTAGAACTTGTCCAGTGAAAGGCTCCTGCAGAGCCTTTGCAGTGTATAGGGCCTTAGGTGGAATCCTGAGCCTCATCCAGAACCTTTTAGGGTGGGACATTCCCACTAGAAAGGACAAGCAGACCAGCCTGGAACAGCTAGAGTGACAGAAGATACATCTTCAAAGAAAGATCATCAGGAAAAACCCCAAACAGTATGATTGGCTACTACAAGAATAAGCAACTTGTACGCCGGGAAGCCATCAAGGCAGTCAATCAAGTTCCTTCAGGACAAACCTCCCTCTAAGACTGAAACTCAAAGGGAACACATGAGCAGGCATGTACACTTGCTGGTGACCACATTGATCTAATGGTGAGTGGAAGAGGGGGAAAGGCAGCTATGAAGAAATGGGCTGAGTTCAACCACCTTCCATAGACTCCCATTGACTTGGAGATGAGAGAGAGAAGAGGAAGGGCTGGTTGGTCCAAAATATGGTGAAACCTGGGCATACCTGAGCTTGTGGACAAGGACATAGCCACAGAGGGCTAGAGCTGAGAGTGAAGCATCCAGCTGATATGAAGTGAGGGGCGATGCACAAAAATATCCAAACTTGCAGATAGTACCCATTTGACCTAGCCTCGATGGCTTGATAATCAGAACTTGACTAAAGGAAGATAATAATAAAAAAAGAACAAAACAATTTTTGATAAAGGAAATGAGGGTAAATTGCTACAGTTTGATGAACTTCATCTATACTCATGGAGGTACTAACTCTAAACACCAACAGAGAGGGTAGGAGACTTCATATCAACTATCAATGCTATCCCCTCTGTAGACAGGGTAGATAGGGATGGGCAACCTAGACATTGACTACAGAAAATGAGGGGTGATAAAGGCTCAAAGTGACTGGCTTACAAGGTTTCAAGGGGGAGTTTAGTTTTAGCGTGTGTGGGGGAAGAAAGAGGCCCCACTGAATAGTTTTCATCTTGCCTAGATGGGTCTGTCAAAAAGAGATGGGGATATGAGTCTTATGATTCAATAATGAGTAACTGTTATCTGACAAATTGCAACTGTCACAATTGTAAAGGTAGAAGTTTTGTAACAAAAATGGCAGAGTAGTTTATCTTATAGTTCAGAAACAAAGGACCCTTGGGCCATTAAGGGAGAAGAGCACAAGTGGAATGCGAGACCTTATCCGGAGAAGCAGTGACACCAGAGATGGAGGCAGAGATGGGGACATGGAGAGAGGGAGCAGCTGAGGACTCTAGATTCATGGGAAGTGAGGGACTACGAGCTGGCGGCCAGGAGGCAGGCTTGCAGAATGTGCCCTTTGGTGGTGTAAATTATTATATATGCCTGAGTGTTAAAAAAATAATAAAAAAGAGCTAAAGTGAATAGAGAGAAATACTGTTAACTGATGGTACATGGAGGGGATTATAATCATTGTCATGAAACAAGGTGTATGATTTGTTGAGTGTAAAACTAATGATCTGAGAAGACATGAATGCAAGTGGTCAGGTCCCTTCAGAACAATCCCCCTTCCAAGACTAAGACTCAATGGAAATACACGCTCTGATTGGTGACCATGCTCGTCACCGATAATGGGAAATGAGGGAAAAACAGCAATGAAGCAGCAAGCTAAGCCCTACAATGTTCAATAGACTCCTGTGAACTCGGGCAGAGACCTGGTTGGCCAGCAGTGTGGCAAGACCAGACCTCAGGACTCTTGGGCCCAGAATCAGTGACATGGCCACAGAGGATTAGAGTGGAGTGTGAAGCATCTAGCTGATATGAAGTGAGGGGATATGCATAAGAACACCCACACTTGCAGATAATACCCACTTGACCTGGCTTCAAGGATTGGATGATCAGAGCTCAACTAGAAGAAGAAAGAAGAGGAAAAAAGAGTAATCTGATACAATTTGATGAACTTGACCTACACCTATGGATGCAGTAGCTCAAAAGAGGGAACAAATCTTTACAACAAGGATCATTCCCACCTTCTCCATACACAGAGTAGACAGGGATGGGCAACTTCGACATAGGCTACCCAACGTTGGGGTGGGGCTACAAAGGCAAGAAGTGACTGGCTTACAAGCTTTCAAGAGGGAGCCTAGATCCAGAGGGCATGGAGAAGGTAGAATCTCCACTGAGTAGTATCCAATCTGTCTGGGCGGGGCTGATGAAAGGAGATGTGGATAGGTCTCTTGTAATACAATAGTGAAAAATTGTTATCAGGACTGATTGTGAGGGTTGGAAATATACATGTAGATGTTTTGTAGCAAAAGGAGGGGAGTGATTGAGTTTGCAGTCTAGGAGTAGAGGTCCCTGGATCCATCAAGGGAGAAGAGTGGAGTGTGGGACCCTACCCAGAGAAACAGTGATGCCAGAGATGGAGGCAGAGATGATGATGTGGAAAGATGGAGCGACTGGGTATTTTAGACCCAGAGAGGGAGAGGGGCTGTGTGTTGATGACCGGGGACAGGCTTGTAGGGTATAACCTTTGTTTGGTTGATGATACATGGAGGGGATTGTAACCATGGCAATGAAGTGATATACGATAGGATGAATTTAAAGCTAATGTTCTCCCATAATTCACATAATTCACAATAAAGCATTAAAAACCAACAACTAATGATCTGCTCTGTAAACTTTCACTCAATCCACAATAAAAACCTTAAAAACAACAACAACAAAAAAACATCATCTGTATGAACTTTTTTATAAATATGTGATTCTGGAAGAAATAGGATTTGCTTATAGAAATCTGTAGAAGGAACTTAAAGTCAAAATTGTAATGGATAATTTTAACAATTTGAAATTATTTTAAAGTTACCTACCGTAAATTTTGTGGAATTCCTGTAGTATCTCTTTAGCTCATTTGAATCCATCTGAAATATATATTTTGTTAATATTTTATATTAATGTTAACTAAGTTTGATTAAATAGTTTTCACTTTTATTCTCTATATTTATAGTTTTTTTTCTTTTTCTTTTTTTTTTTACTGGTTCCATCCCCTCAGCCTGTAAACATGTACTTACATTTTATAAAACAAAAACAGAAACCCCCAAATCTTCCATTAGTTTCTATTTTCTTTTTGGTATTGCCTTATTGTTTGCCATGGTTAAGTTTCTTAACAGAGTTGCTTACAGTATTTATTGCTATTACCCACATTCTTCCCTATTTATTCCTCAACCCATGACAACTTGATGACAATTTGACTTATGGCACTTCTAATATTCCATCAAGACTATGGTGCTAAGACTGCCGAGATCCCTTATTTTCACACACATTGTATTTTTTATTCTTTATTATGCTTGCTTCTTTTATGGCACTGACCATGTTTTGGAATGACACATATTATTTCTTGGCTTATTTATTTAAAAATCTCTCCACTCCATTAAATGATAATCTGCAAAGGGCAGGAACAAGGATGATTTTGTTTAGCACTGTATATAACTAGTGCCTAATATTGTTGTTGTCAAGTGCCGTCGAGTTGATTCAGACCCATAGCGATGCTGTATATGGTTTCCAAGGAGCAGCTGGTGAGCTTGAACCGCCGACCTTGCAGTTCAAACGGCTTTGCAGTCTGGCGCATTAATCCACAGCACCACACCAGGACTCCAGTGCCTAATATAGGGCCTGGAATATAATAAGAGCTCAATAAATACTTATTGAGTGAATAAATAGATAAATGAAGACGTGAATAATAAACAATTTTGAAGTATTTGAAAATATTTTCACAAATTTGTCCTTGAAATTTTCTCTTTCCAAATAATCTACTATACCACTCTCTTCTGGTTTATCTTATTTCTTCAACTTTTACTTGTTTAGTCTTTCTTGGACTCATAGGGTAGCAATTTAAAAATCAACATTCCCCAGGATACAGTTCTTTTTATATTTGCTTCCTAGAAAATCTCATCTACTTTCATAGTTTAAAAAAAGACTGTGTATGTTGATACTACCGAATTTGTACCTCTACCTAATCATTTTGGTCTGCTTAATACAAATCCATGTAGTATTACAGGTTAATGAGCTGGATTGCAAAGTCAATTTGAACTTCAAGGTTGGTGGTTCAAGCTCACCAGTCATTCCTCAGAAACCCTATACAGGGTTGCAATGGGTTGGAACCAACTCCCATGCACTTAACAACAACAATACAAACCCATATGTTGAATAATACATTTGCACATAAAAGGAGGTGTATCTTGTGTATTGGACTTCTGGTGTGGTGCTGTAGGATCAATGCTGGACTGTGAACCACAAGGTCAGCAGTTCAAATCCATCAACTACTACTCAGAAACCCTATACAGGGTCACTATGAGTTGAAACCAACTTAAAAACAACAACAATCTTGTGGATCACTTTCCAGGCTATTGATTTGTTCAAGCAACTGTCCATTATGTTGTTCACTTGACAATTTCATCCATCTGAAATTTAACCTGCACCAAACTTGAATTTATCATCATTCTCCATTCCCTTTAAACCTAACCTTTTGCTCCTGTTGGCTCCATTTTGGCTATGAGCATCTTCATCTATACTGGCCAATGATCCTAGATCACTCATTTACTTTCTGCCCACATGCAACCAGCTAACGAGTTCTACTTATTCTTCTAATTTTTTCTCATGTTCATGCTCTCCTTTTCTGCCTGTCTCAGTTTTGCTTCACTCAATGCATTCATTCTACAGCTGCAGGCAAAGTGATCTTTCTAAATGAGGTCATTTAACAACCTCTGTTTACATTAAGGAGCCCTGGGGTGGCGTTGTAGGATAAGCACTGCACTGCTTACTGCAAAGTGGGCATTCCAAAGCTACCAGCTGCTCCTTGGAAACCCTATATAGAGTTGCTATGAGTTGGAACTGACTTGATAGGCACTTAACAACAACACCGACAATTAAATTCTACAATGACTTTGCATAACTTAAAAAAAAAAAAAAAAATCCAACTCCCTTTCATGGTTTTGTTGTTGTTAGGTGCCATCGAGTCATTACTGACTCATAGTGACCCTATGCACAACAGAATGAACAACACAGTTTTAAACAATGCACAACAGATTTGTAACACTGCCTGGGCCAACCTCACAATTTTTGCCACTGTTGAGCCCATTGATGCTTCCACTTTGCCAATCCATCTCCCTGGGGGTCTTCCTCTTTTTCTCTAACCCTCCACCTTACCAAACATTTTATCCTTCTCTAGTGACTGGTTCCTCCTGACAATACGTCCAAAGTATGAGAGATGAAGTTTGGCCATCCTGGCCTCCAAGGAGCACTCTGGCTGCACTTCTTCTAACACAGATCTGTTGGTTCTTTTGGCAGCCCACGACACTTTAAATATTTCTCCTCCAACACCATAACTCAAAAGCATCAATTTTTCTAAAGTCTTTCTTATTCACTATCCAGCTTTCGTATGCATCTGAGGTTATTGAAAATATCATGGCTTGGGTCAGGTGCACCTTAATCCTCCAGCTGACATCTTTGCTCTTCAACACTTTAAAAAGGTCTTGTGCAGTAGATTTGCCTAATGGAATTGCCTAATGCAATATGTCGTTTGATTTCTTGACTGCTGCTTCCATGAGTGTTGATAGTTGATCCAAGAAGAATGAAGTCCTTGACAACTTCAATCTTTTCTCTGTTGATAAGAATGTTGTTTGTGGCATACAAGGCTCTCATTCTTCTCCTTCAGGAACCCCCACCCCTGCTGTATAGCAGTTCCTTAAATGCATCATGGAGTCTTGCTTTGATGTCTTTGCCATGCTATTCCTCATGCTTGGGACATATAGTTTCCTTTCTGTGGGAGCAGAGAGCTGCAGATAATTCCAACTAATTTATTAAAATTTGGCTCAAGTGTCCCCTCCTGAACCTGTTTTCTCTGAATCTCATTGCACTCTGGGCTCACTCTGTCATGACTCACATCACAAGATCTCATCTTTGGTCTTTTGTCTGTCTGTCCTTCTTACTCAGTACTACTTAAGAGCAAAATCCATGTCTTTCTATTCTGTTTCTCTAGTTTTTAACACAATGTATATTATAATATGTAGCAGATGTTCAGTAAAAGTATAATAAATGATAGAGGAGCAGGGAGGCTTCTGTTAATATAAAAATATGACTACTAATATTGGACCTATAAGTGGGGGGAAGCGGCTTTCCAAAAGTTCATGGAAAAATTCTATTCTGTTTTAATTCCATTTTTCTGTAAACTTTGAAAAGCTCCCTTGTAAGTCTATATTTCAGTTACAGGTAGGGGGTGATCTTTTTGTAATATTTTTTAGTTGGGAGTCCTGGTACTGTAGTATAAGCACTGAACCCTACAAGATCGGCAGTTCAAACTCACCAGCCACTTCTTGGAAACCCTATACAAAGTCGCTATGAATCATAACCAACTCAATGGCACTTAACAACAACAATAATTATAGGTTGACTGAAGTATCATGACTTCCACACAAGGAAGCAACATTTATCACTTGTCATCCAGGCTGTCCAAAGTTAGATAGTTTCAGAATTGCATAGTTTGCAATGCTCCCTTTTACTTCCCCCACATCCCCATAATACACATACTAAATTTTATAGAAATAGAGCTCTGGTAGCGTAGTGGTTACGAATCGGGCTGCGAACCTTAAGGTCAGCAGTTCGAAACTACCAGCCGCTCCGCGGGAGAAAGAGGAAGCTTTCTACTCCCGTAAAGATTTACAGCCTCGGAAACCCTGTACAGGGTCGCTATGGGTCGGAACCGACTCGACGGCACTTAACAACAACAACAATACTAGAAAAGGGAGCACCGAATTGCTAACCACAAGATTGGCAATTGAAGACCATCAGCCACTCCATGGGACAAAGATGAGGTTTTCTGCTCCTACTAAGATGTACAGTCTTGGAAACCCTATACAGGATCACTGTGACTCGAGGGCATTTAACAACAACCAGATTGAGGAACATGTAGACTGGATACAGATCTAAATTGGTAGCCTTTTAAATTGTGTACCAAGATTGAGTAAAATCAGTCCTTTCCTTCAAAGATTATAACAGTCCAAAAAGATACATTTCAAGAGTTACGTAGCTAAAATATTACTCTTTTCCTCATACAGAAAGAATGATTTTAGCACATTTATTCAGTTACTTTTATTGTTGCCTATGATCCTATGATTGGATAGATGTAAATGATACTAAAACTTGCTAGATTAAGTGAAAGTGCCATTTAGTGATTTTTAAACTCCATTTCTTTGGAGCACTAAATAAATTCGGCATCATTAGCCTTATGAGAATCAGCATACTTACTGGTAACAATTAGGTACTTAGTTTTAAAATGTCATTCCATTTTATCCTCTCTCTTTTTAAAGCCTCATCATTATGCAGGCAACGTTTCATCAGGGGAAGCTTACTTGAAGAAGCATATGCTAATTACACCTAAATTCTTTCAATAGTTTTTGAAGAAGCTCTACCCAGGTATTATATTTACTTATTTTTCACTCACCTCTTCTGATACACAATCCATAGAAACTACTTAGTTTTGCAAAGAACAGATGGATGTGTTTTAAAGTTAGTATTATGATCTGGAACAGCATAAGATATATTCTGACAGAATGATAAATGTTATCAACAGATCAACCTTTGTTGTTGTTGTTGTTAAGTGCCATCAAGTTGGTTCCAACTCATAGCGGCCCTTTATAGGGTTTCCGAAGAGAGGCTGTTGAATTTGAACTGTCAACTTCACTGTTCAAACTGACCTTGAGGTAGAGTGCTATCCTATGCATCACACCAGGATTACACCTAGATTGTTTTTCAATAGTTTTGGAAGCAGCTCTACCCAGATATTATTCACTCACCTCTTCTGACACACTATCCATAGAAAATACTTAGTTTTGCAAAGAACAGATTGCAGTGTTTTAAAGATAAGACTATGGTCTGTAACAGAATAAGATGCATTCTGAGAGTTTGATCAATGCTATCAATAGATCATTCATAATACATATTAAATAATTATTCAAAGAAAGGGAATCCTTGAACCAAAATGGACAGTTATTCACTCCTTCACACATTTCTTGAGTATCTACTCTCCGAATTCCTAGAATAGGTAACCAAATGAATAAAATACTAGAACTGCTCTCAAGAAACTTAGTTTTTGGCAATAGAGCTACACATAAAACTAGGAGATGAAAGATAGAACCTAATAATTGTGTAAAGGTTCATTCATTTAACAATTAACTGAGCATTTTCTCAAGCCAGTCTCTAAGTTAGGTGTACATACTGTCTCATTTTATCATCACAAGAGGGTTATGAGATGGGTACTCCTAGTCCATCCTTATGATGAAGATGACTGCTCACAAAAGAGAAAATTTATTTTCTTTAAGAAACACTAGTAGCCAATTTCAGAGATAGAATTCAATCTTTATGTAATTGTTTCTGCTATTCATAATTCTCTGATGATAATTCAAAAAGAGTTACAGCAGTACATCAACAGGGGACTCCCAGAATGTCAAGCCAGATTCAGAAGAAAATGTGAAATGAGGGATATCAGATGAATCTTCACTGAAAACAGGGAATGCCAGAAAGATGTTTGCTAGAGCTTCATTGACTATGCAAAGGTATTTGACTATGTAGATCATAATAAATTATGGATAACTTTGTGAAGAATGGGAATTCCAAACCTCTTAATTGTGCTCATGATGAATCTGTACATAGACCAAGAGGCAGTCATTCAAATAGAACTAGGGCACACACGATGGTTTAAAATCAAGCAAATGTTATGTCGGGGATGCATTCTTTCTTGTTCAATCTGTATGCTGAGAAAATAATCCAAGAAGCTGGATTATATGAAGAAGAAATTCAGGATTGGAGGATAACTCATTAAAAATCTGCAATATGCAGATGACACACCTTTGTTCACTGAATGTGAAGAGGAATTGAAAATCAAAGACTACAACTTTCAATATGGACTACATCTCAACATAAAGAAAACAAAAATGCCCACAACTCAGCCAATACGCAACATTACAATAATTGGAGAAAAGATAGAAATTGTCAAGGATTTCATTTTACTTGGACCCATAATCAATGTTCATGGAAGGAGCAGTCAATAAATCAAATGATATATTGCATTGATCAAATCTTCTGCAAAAGATCTCTTTAAAGGGTTAAAAAGCAAAGATGCCACTTTGAAGACTAAGGTGTCTCTGATCCAAACCACAGTTTGGTACTTTCTGTCATCTCATATGCATGTGAAAACTAGGTAATGAATAAGGACACTTGAAGAAGAATTGATGCATTTAAATTATGGTGTTGGTGAAGAATATTAAAGATATTGTGGAGTGCCAGAAGAACAAACAAATGTGTGTTGAAAGAAGTACAGTCAGACTCTTCCTTAGAAGTGAAAATGGCAAGACTTTGTCTCATGTACTTTGGATATGTCATTGGCAGCAACCATCTCCAGGAGGGACCTGGAGAAGGATATCATGGTTGCTACAGTGGAGGGTCAGCAAAAATGAGGAAGACCCTCAACTAAATGGATTGACACAGTAGCTGCAAAACAGATTCAAACGTAGTAACAATTGTGAGGATGAAGCAGAACTGGGTAGTGTTTTTTACTGCTGTATATAGGGTCACTATTAATCACAACTGACTCAATGGCACCTAACAACAATAATTAGTGCCATCAATATTCAACAAAATTATATGGCAGCAGGATGAGTAAAGTGTATGGAGCACAGAGAATGAAATGGTTACTTTTCCTCAGGTCAGTTCATAACAGAAAATTAAGTGCCCCAAGCAGTGACTATAATGGAAAGCCTGACTATCAGGAGATGGTGCTAGACATTTATTTCCATGGTTCCTTAAGACTGGTAAATTTAAAAAAGAATGGTTGGTGTGAGTATATCATATCTAAATAAACCCCACTATCACTACCAATTCTATGTCTCCTGTCTGTAGAGGAAATTACTGGTCCTTGGTTCAAAATTATGCCCTTTGTTTATTTAGCACAATTTTCAGAAGAAAGATATTGCAAAGGTAGTTTGTGGAAAACATGCAATTCCTCCTGATTCACTCTGTTGTGTGTTTTTTTTTAGCACCTCAATTATAGTCCACTGTTGTCTTTTATTTGTCTACCTTCCTTCCAGACCTTTAGGAATGGATCATCCAGCTCAGGTGCAGTACCTGGCATTTAATAAATGTCTGCTGGATAAATGAATGAGTAACTTGGTGATATAGTTGGAATCAACTCCACAGCACTCAACAACAACATGCAGTAGAGGTAGCATGGAAAGCTGAATGTATTGAGATTTTCTGGTTGCATACTCATACATAGTTTTCTTAGCAAAATTAATCAAGTTTAAAGGCTAAATCAATCTCCAGATTTACCCACTGCCATCGAATTGATCCCAAATCATAGCAACTCTATAAGACAGAGTAGAATGGGCCCATAGGATTTCCAAGAATGTAAATCTTTACACAGCAGAGTGACACATCTTTTTCCTGTGGAGCATCTGCTTGATTCAAATCAACAACCATTTAATTTCTGGCAGAGTGCTTTAAACACTGTGCCACCAAGTTTCCTTAAAACAATCTAGTCTAAATTAAGGAAACCATTCAACTTCTTTTGATCAAACAAAACAATTAGTTTCTGCTCTGTATTTGTAGCTCCTGATAATGCATTTTAAATAGAGCCCATTGAGTGTGTTTTTATTGGTTATTTTTCTTGGTTTTAACACTCCATTGTACACAAAGGCCTCTTAGAAAATTGAAAACAAAAGTCTCCTCTTACTGATTTTGTCATTTTCCATTTGTCAAACATTGATTTTCTCCCCCCTTGTGCATCTAATGGAGGTTGAAATTAGTGCTTTTTTTGGTGTGTGGTTGTTTACTTCTTATTTGTGTACCTTCATCATCATTCATCAAGCTGCCAGTGAGCTGTGGCATAGTGCTGGTGAGTTAATTGATGTTCTGAAGTCCACACAGGAATTTTTCTGAATAGAGCTTTACCACAGTTTCTAACATTTCTCTCTAGGGAAGAATGCAAATATAAGGGGCTCTCCCCAGCAAATATTTTTTAAAATGAAAAAATAACCCAATTTGCTGATTTTCAGATTTTTGATGATCTGAAAATTCTCAAAACTTTTCAGGAGATTAAGAAGCTTACTTTTCTTTTTTATCTAAAAATACACATAGGTCTAAAGTACCATAGACATGGTCACTCTGTTCTTCCTACTGTGACATTAGACAACACAGTGTGTGAAATCGCTGCTGGGTCTTATATGGATGGTGTCACACTAGTATTGATTGAAAAGATAGCATCTTTCTAGTGGGCTGGCAAAGGGACAGAGAGGTACAGGCCATATTTGAGTACTATGACAATATACTCTTTCGTCTCTGTCTTTAATTGATTAGATTAGCTCTGAAAGTCTCTTGACACACAGAATATATCCAGAAGACAATTTTCACTGAGGACAAGAAAGTTAATAGTTTCTATTTGGGCTATTGCAGTTGATCATAAAAAAATATGATGAATCTGGAAACTTGAAAATGAAAACAAAATGAAAAGTCAGTAGGTACCATATAATTAAAAACACACACACAAAACCAAACCATGGTGGTGTGGCATTCTTTGTGTTTGTGATTTACACAAAGCCACAAGTTGTGTGACTTTCTCGCTGTAGTTTGGCAGTCTTGATGGAGGTCTTGATGGTTTATTGTTTTCTCATTCTCTTAGAGCACTATCAAATAGTATCTTATACAATAATAGAAAATTTTTTTCCATGTGTTAGCCACTAGTTATGGGTGGTTGTTGAACACTGAAAATATGGATAGTGTGACTAAGAAACCTGAGTTTTTTTAATGTTATTTAATTTTGTTTAATAAATTTTAAATTTGAGTAGACACATGTGTTTAATTGCCACCATATTGGACAGTGTAGAGAGTCTATGCCTGCTAAAATTTTAATGACACCTTTGTACTTCTTTTAAAGCTAGATTTCTGAATGTTTCCAAGTCTAAACTTTGTGACTTGTTTTCTTTACTTTCTGTAGGCACAGGCTTTGGTGCTGAATAGACAGTGACAAACAAGATACAGTCTCTGCCCCACAAAACTTATATCCTAGTGGTTTCTCACAATGCCATGCTGCTACTTGAGAAGGGTGAGTAGACTTTAATGAATGAAATAATACTTGCTTATTGGAAAAATATTGAGGTGATGTAGCATGTAGGGAAACTACTACTTCACAGATTGAGGTTAATTGATATAAGAATAGACATTAGATTATCTTCTTTTTTTGCATTGATAAACTATATATTATTTACTTAAAAATATGTGTACAGTTTTAACATTTCAGTCTTAGTGTTACCTTTGTATCCTTAAGTATCATCAAATTCAGAAATACACACCAAAGGAACCAGCACAGTGTAGTTATTATGAGCATGGGTTTTGCAGTCAGACAGAATGCTACTTTTTTAGCTTTTAATGCCTTGGGAATATCACCTTCCATTTCCTCTCTCCACACCTCAGTTTCGTCCTCTATAAGTGGGGATAATAATATATTCCTCATGTTGTTGTTAACTGCTGTCTACTCATGGTAACCCCATGAGTGTGCAGAGTAGAACTGCCCCATAGGGTTTTCAAGGCTATGGATATTCAAAAGCAGAACACCAAGGCTTTCTTCTGAGGCATCTTGGGAGAATTTGAACCACCAACCATTCAATTAGTAGAGCAGCACTTAACCATTTGTACCACTCACAGACTGCATATTATTTAAGTCTTCATTGTTGTTGTTGTTGTTAAGTGCCGTCGAGTCGATTCCAACCCATAGTGACCCTGTATAGGTTTTCCAAGGAGCAGCTGGTGAGCTTGAACCACCGACTTTGCAGTTCAAATGACTTTGAAGTCTGACACATTAGCCCACAGTGCCTTATGTCTTCACAGTGTGGTTGAAAAGATTAAGTGAGGCTTGGTAAGTAAATTAACTAGCACAAGAATGATACATATTACTGTTGAGTAGATCTGGAGTCCTGGTATGAGCTGTAGGATAAGCACTGGCCCACAAGGTCAGTTTGAATTGCAAGGTCAAGGGTTTAAACTCAGGAACTGCTCCTTGGAAATTCTATACAGCCAGCGTAGGAAATCTTTTCTCTGCCAACATTTATGATGTCATTCATGGGCCATACACAAATACAACTTAAAAATTAGCCCTGCTATCTTTGATCAAACTGTTGTTGCACTGTGGGTTAATGTGCTGGACTACAAAGTCAGTTTGAACCACAAGGTCAGTGGTTCAAGCTCACCAACCGTTTCTTGGAAACCCTGTACAGGTTTGTTATGAGTTGGAACCAACTTGACGGCACTTAACAACAACAAGGTGATGACTGGAACTGTGGTTGCATTAGCAGGGACAGACCAAATGATTTGCAGGCAGGTACTTTGGGTTAATGCGCTGGACTGCAAAGTCTGTTTGAACAGCAAAGTTGGCTTTTTAATCTCACCAGTGGCTCCTAGGAAACCCTATACAGAGTCACTATAGGTCAGGACTGACTCCACGGCACTTAACAACAACAACGTACAGCTTGGGGGCCAGATGTTCCCTAGCAACAGGGTTGCTATGAGTTGAAACCAACTCGACTGCACTTAACAATAAAAACATAGGATAGATGTTGTAGATAAACACTAGATTACTAACCACAAGGCTAGCAGTTCAAACTCACCAGTGGGTTTGTGGGAGAAAGATGAGACTGTCTGCTCCTGTAAAGACTTACAGTCTCAGAAACCCTGTATAGATAGCATCCTTATGAGTAGGCCATGACTCAGTCAGTGGGAATGGTTTTCTCTTTTTTGTTTTTGCTGTTATAGGACAGAGTAGAACAGCCCGAAAAGGTTTCTAAGGCTGTAAATGTTCACAGAAGCCGATTGCCACATCTTTCTTCTGTAGAGTGGTAGATGGGGTCTAACTACTGACCTTTCAGTTAGCAACCACATACTTGACTGGGCTCCATAGAATGAATTTTTATTATTGTTACGTGCCATTGAGTCAGTTTTGACTCACAGTGATCTGCTGACCCTGTATAGGGTTTCTGAGGAGGGCTGGTGGATTGGAACCGCTGACCTTGCGGCTCAATCTGACCTTGTCATCCAGTGCATTATCCTGCAGTGCCACACCAGGACTCCAAAAGAATGATAACTAACATTTAATATACACTTAACTGTGCTTCAGACACAGTTGTAGATTGTTAACATGAACCAATCACTTAATTAACATTATGAGGAAGGTTCTATTGTTAATCCATTCTATAGATGAGGAAACTAAGGCACAGGGAGATACATGATCCCACTGTATAATGAGCACTGAATGTTTTTGCTATTATGCTATTATGACCGCTGATTTCCTGTGGTTAAAGATCCATATATGCAGAGACAGTCAGTGAAACATTAAGCAAAAAAATTTTGCTGTACTTTTTTTTGTAGTCCAAGCTGATATTACTCAGTTGTCAGTTTTTTTTATCTCCCTGAATCTACTTACTATTATTTCTCTCCCTGTTATAAACTGGAGTCTGGGCTGGACTAACAGCGTATCACAAAGGTAGAAGTTATCACATATGAAGTCCATAATCAACTAGTAGTATATGTTGTCCATTGTTTGATATGGAAACACTAGATGCAGTGGGATTAGCCAGCAATTCCAGTTATAGGCCATGGTGACAAGCAGGAGCTACGGGAGATAGAATCGATCTAGAAGAACAGCATTTAAAGTCATCTAAGTGGCATGTAAGAAATATTAAAAGTTTGTCTTGCTTAGTTTGATAAAGATGGAACACTATCTTCTAGAAACCATCAATTTGCTACAAGACGTTCTATTAAATGCTCAGCACATTTTTGCCTCTAAAGCAGAGGCATTGGACTCTAAAAGGGATGGTAAGTGATCTTAACTGGTCTAACACAGGAGAGCATCCTTTTGGTCTCCAAGAAGTGGCCACTCCGTGTTTGTTTCCAAAGACCACTGCACAATTAGAACCAGGGAAGGGTAAACACAGGAAAAGCCAGAGACAATCTGCTCAGGTTTAACTGCAGCAACTGGCCCTTGCTCATCAGCAATTAAGCTCCAGGATCTCCCAAAACAGATGGGAGAAGGGTCACATCTTATGCAGTGTCATTATGAATTGGAAATGACCCAATGGTAGTGGCTGTTTTCTTTCTTTTTTTGGATCTAGGACAGAGTAGAACTGTCCCATAAGATTTCCAGAGATACAAATCTTTACAAAGGAGAAGGATATCATCTTTGGTAAGGTGGAGGGTCAGAGAAAAAGAGGAAGACCCCCAACAAGATGGATTAGCCGAGGGGCAGCATCAATAGACTCAAGCGTGGCGACACTAGTGAGGTTGGCGCAGGATCAGGCAGTGTTTCATTCTGCTGTGCATAAGGTTGCTATGGGTCGGTATCGACTTGATGGCACCTAACAACAACAACAACAAATCTTAATAAAAGCAGATTGTCACATCTTTCTTCTTCAGAGTGATAGGTGGATTCTAACCACTCATCTTTCAGTTAGTAACCACACACCTAACCAGGACTCTATAAGAATGATAAGTAGCATTTAGTATGCACTTACAGTGACAGAGACTTTACAGGAGCTCATCACTTAATTAACATTATAGGGAAGGTACTATGATTATTCCATTCTATAGAAGAGGAAAGGAAGGCACAGGGAGATGCATGGTCCCCAGCATATAATGAGCACTCAGAGTTGTTGCTATTGTTATTACTATTATTGCCTGCAACAAAAACATGCCATGGAAATGGAGCAAAGTAGAGAAAGCCGAAAATCAGTTAATAACGAAATGCCTGTCCACCTCATTGCCTTCCTCTTTCCAAGGATGGTTGTAAGGAGGGGATTTGTTCAATGAGAATAATTAGCAACATAGATCGAGGGAAGAAGACTGACATTAGTTTATATATACATATATGCATATAATATTTAATATATAATAATGTATTTTATATATAATAATTTTATATGTAAAGTGTATATATATATATATATTGCTTGTTGCTAAGTGCTGCTGAGTCGGGATCCAACTCATAACGACCCTGTACAGAAGGGTCCTGTACAGGGTTTCCAAAGAGCAGCTGGTGAGTTGGAACTGCGGCCTTTACCGCCCAAACAGACTTTGCAGTTTACCACATTAACCGCATTAACCAGCAGCGCCACGCCAGAAGTCTCTCTATTTCTCTCTATTTGGTTTTCGTGTACCTATTGCTGAATGCTTTGATGCCTTCTTTTTGAAGGTAATTAGTGGTGGGACAAGCCCTGTACTACCTTTTAAAAATAGACAGTGGTCTTTTATCTCTTGTCTTCACTGGAAAGGGACATATGATGCTCTCTATATTGTTGTTGAGTGCTGTTGAGTTGGTTCAGACCCATGGTGACGATGCATAAGGTTTCTGAGGAGCAGCTGGTGAGCTTGAACTACCAACCTTACAGTTCAAACCAACTTTGCTGCATTAACCCATAGCACCATGCCAGGACTATATTATGTAGTTTAAATTCTTCTGTCTAGACAGATTTAGATTGTCAGCTAGGAAAATAGAAGCCACCAGTGACACTGATTCCTGGTGTCAACCAGTCCTCTCACTAGGAGAGTCCACACTTTGATATTACCTGTGTATGAATCAATGCTTCTCGAAAGTCTGATTCGCTTTAGGTAATCTGTCAGTGGCAACATCCAGAATTTGCAACACAACATGACATAGTAAAGCTCTTCTTTTAGATGAGCATCACTGTCTTGTGCTGATGATATAGCTGGGGGCTTTGCTTCATATAAAAGAAAAGGTTAAAAAATTTTAAAGAGGTTAGCTATCATTTATCATGCATTAGCTTTGATTTAAATATTTTGACCCAGTATTCATTTTATCGAGGTCATGAGCTTAAATGCTAGGTTGGAAGCCGTAATTGACTATAAAGGGGGTCATGACCATGAACTTCACTCTTATCAGCAGAGCAGTCTTGTATTCTTCTCTAAAATACATTTCAAAGCCTTGAAACTGTTTTCAAAGCATTTATCCAATAACAGAACCAAAGTTGAAAAAGGGAGCAAACTTGTTTACACTGTGCAAACTATCTTTCTCTGTCCTGCTGATCTAGTTTCATCTTATCTTTTTTAGTTCAATTCTACTCCAGTATATTACATTTGCATAATGATCAGGTTAGCTTAAAGAGCAGAAAACTTAGGTTTATTGAAGTCGGAGCATTCCAGAAACTTCTCTCAAAACAGACAGATGAGACAAAACTTTCACTAGACTTAAAACAGTTCCATTTATACAAATATTTGAAAGACACTGGGATATGAAAGTATGCAGCAGGTATAAAGCTTATATTTTTCATGAAGAAGTTACACATGGGATATTTTAAATACTAGCTTGATTCTCACATATTTTAGAACATCAGCGAAGTCAGTGCTTTGGATTTACACTGAAGAAAAACATTACAACTGTACACCATTTCATAGGTTTTAATTTCTTACTTTACCTCACATGTCATCTTTAAGTTATAGGAAAATTAAGGTAAAACTTTTCTTTCCAATACATACTTATCAAATTATAATGATGCACTGTGATTTTTTTTTTTTTTTGGTGTCCTGGTATAGTGCTGTAGGATAAATATATTGGACTGCTAACTGCAAGGTTGGAGGTTCAAACTACCAGCCAATCCTTAGAAACTCTATATAGAGTCACTGAGTCAGAACTGACTTGACATTATTTAATAATAACACATGATTTATTTTGCTACTTCTCTTTGCAAAGAAACTTTTATACAGTGCATGGCTTAATTTGCAAATCCAACTTCATTTACATAGCGTTATAAGAAAATTTTCAACTCCATTCCATATATAAAATGTTATGTAAATACTTCAACTCTATATTTATATTTTTATATAAATAAAAGTTTTATTTGATTGATTTATTATTAAACAGCTAAGCTCTTTCTAAGCTTTTTCTATGCATTTATATTTTACATAAATGTAATCATAGTGTGTGTGTGTGTATATGTATATATAAATTTTGTTCTCTTCTTTTAGACTTATTTCATAAATTTAGTTCTGTAATTGTTAGAGAGGTTGACAATTGTGCCTCTTCTTGTGCGACTTAGTTAAGTTGAATTCTCAGGTAGCATCCTTGTATTTTTATATAAAACTTAAATTCTTTTTGTAGAAGGTCAGCAAAAACCAAAAGAAATGTTCCATAAGAGATATTGACACAGTAGCAACAACAATAAACTCAAATATACCAAGATGGTGCAGGATTGCAACGTTGAGTTGTTCTATAAAATCACTATGAGTTCAAGACAACAGCCAGCTACATATTATGGGTATTCTTAACTAATCTTTTACACTAAAACTTGTTATCGGTGATATTGTTGGTGTCCCATGCATGTACCCTAGGTCCACCCAGAGATGTTGCATCTGTCAGAGTTTTCTCCAATGTCAGGCTCAATCCCTGGTTGTCCACAGCATTAATTCTCTCTTCACAAACCCTTTACTAGCTTAACTCCCTTTTCTGTTTTTCTTATTTTCACTGTCCTTCCTGGATCACTTTCAAAATAAACTAAATAAAATTGTCATGGAGTTGATTCTAACTCAAGATGACCCCAAGTGTTATAAAGTGGAACTGTGCTCCATAGGAATTTCTAAACTAATCTTAATAGTAGCAGAGTATTAGATATTTTTTTGCAGTTTGTTGGGTGGGTTTGAACCACTGGTCTTTCAGTTCACCGCCAAGTGCAAATCATTTGTACCACCCAATGACTTCAAAATAAACTGTTTGTACCTAAATTATTGTCTTGAGATCTGCTTTTGTGGAAACCCAAACTAAGACAATTTAAAGGTACACAAATCCTCTCAGAACTCCCTTCTCCTCAGTACTTGAGGTACAATGCTTACCAGCTTGGGGATTACCTTCAGGTGAAGTTATGCCTCCTTCTACTGGTTTTCTCTTCCAGAGCGCTGTTCTTTGATGCATCCTTTTCACTGGGTTATGTAGCTGCGCATCAGCATACTCACTTATGACAGGAGCTCGGAGCAGTTTGCGTCTTGTACTAAAAAAAAAAAGAGAGAGAGAAAGGCTTATGAGGGGATACATAAAGGAGTGAAATTAAGTATTAACTGTCCTTTAATAATGTGATTGAATAGAATGATTCAGATGTTAGGTTTGATGGAAATAATGTTGTTGGAATACAGATTTGACATTGAAAAATTAGCAAATGGCCATTTCTTACCATATTAAATCTCAATGTCTGTGATTCTGCCATTAGATTATATCAATCGAAGGGGGAAAAAAAAAGCTATAGTTGGTGTAGTAGGCAGAATTCTAGTGGTCCCCAAGATTTCTTGTACATGCTTTGTGTAATCCTGGGGACTGTGAATCTGATGGCTATTATTTCCACATTTTTAGCTGCTGTTGAGTTGCCCTGATCCATGAGTCCATGCACAACAGAATGGAATGCTGCCCACTCCTGAGTCATCTCCATGGTTAGTTGTGGACTGGATTGTTATGATCCAAAGAATTTTCACTGATTGAAATTTTGGAAGTAGATTGCCAGATCTTTCCTCCTAGTCTGGTTTAGTGTGGAAGCTCTGCTGAAACCTCTTCAGCATTATAACAACATTTAAGCCTTCACTGCAAGACATGGTGGCTGTGCATGAATTGATTTCTACTACTGAACCACCACTGCCCTCTACTTCCATTATTAGTTTTCCATGGGGCAGAGTTAACTCACAGATATGCAGATTTTCTAGGTGGGCCTCATGTAATCACAATGAGCCTTTAAAAAGTATAGATTAGCTACAGTTGGTGACGGAGGAGGTGATTAGAGAGATTTCAAGCACAAGGGGGTTGACTTGAGAGATACTATGCATTTCCAGCTTCAAACAAGAAGTGGACCATGTGACAAGAACAATATAAAGTTTCTAGAACTTGAGAGTAATACTCAGCTTGCAGTCAACAAAGGAATAGGGATTTCAGTTGTCCAGCTACAAGGAACTGAATTCTACCAGCAATCTGAATAAGCTTGGAAGTGATTTTTTTTCTCAGAGATTCCAGATAAGACCCGAGCCTGGTTGACATCTTAGTTTGACCCTTTGAGGTCTCTACCAGAGCTGCAGGATCAGCACTGGACTTCAAACTACAAGGTCAGCAGTTCAAACCCACCAGTCGCTCGTTGGAAACCCTATACAGGTCACTACAACTTAACAACAGCAGCAGAGAACTCAGCGTTAGTCCATGCAGACTTGATCTACAGAACTGTGAGTTAATCAATGAATGTTGACTTAGATGCTAAATTGGTGGTAATTTTTTAGCACAGCAATAGAAAATGACTATAACTTTTGAGCTTTAGTGGACTTGGCTTTTTAGAAAAGTTTTTAGAAAACAGACTCGTGCAGTTTATAGAGTGAACACTAGCATGCTTTCTAAAATGCTGAGTTTCTTCACAGGTTTTCCTCATAGCTCTTATTCTCTGCCTTCCCTCTTTGGTTTCTCAAGTATACATAGGCCCGTGTGGCCTCCATTCACATTCATAGCTGCCCTGTCCATTTCACTTTCAAACTGGAGTCCATGAAATTACATGGAACTGGGTAAACTGTGGATCCCATTTAAATGAAACCCTAGTCTGACCCTCCTTCCATTCACCCCACATGCATATTGTTGTTGTTGTTAAATGCCATCAAGTCACTCCCAACTCATAGTGATCCTCCATTGGGTTTCTGAGGAGCAAGCTGGTGGGTTTGAACTGCTGACCTTGTTGATAGATTTCCAATTATTGTCTTTGTCTCTTACCTTATAATAATTATATACTTTATGCCACTTCCAAAGGTCAAAGTCTTGTGTCTGCATAAAGATTCTTCAGGTGTGCCGTATTAAGATATTTACATGCCTACTTAAGAATGGTGAAGACTGAGTTTCAGTGAACAAAAAGTCTAATATATCTTAAAAATACAGAGATAGGTAGACGCTAGTTCTACAAAATTAGGAAAGCTTTTTCTGATTAGGAAATGTCACATATGTCATTTCACTAGTTATTTCTTGAAATCTTACTTTGTCTATCCATCTATCAAACATTCATAAATTACTACTTTTAGGCACCAAGAATACAAAGATGAATTAAACAGAGACTAGATTAGTGGTTACGAATCGGGCTGTGAACCTTAAGGTCAGCGGTTTGAAACTACCAGCCGCTCCGCGGGAGGAAGATGAAGCTTTCTACTCTCATAAGGATTTACACCCTCGGAAACCCTGTACAGGGTCGCTATGGGTCGGAACTGACTCGACGGCACTTATCAACAACAACAGCCTTATGAAGGAGTCCTCGTGTTGCATTGTAGGATAAGAACAGAGTTGCTAACTGCAAGGTCAGTGGTTCAAACCCACTAACTATTTCTAGGAAACCCTACACAAGGTCACAGTGAGTTGGAACTGATTTGACGTCACTTAACAACAACAGCAAAGCCCTATGACTGCTCATAGTTTAATGGGAGAGGTAAGATTTAAATAAATAACCAGTAAAAATCAATAAAGATAGTACAAAGTGCTGTGCCTAGACTGAACTTGTCTGGGGATATGAAGGAAGCACTTCATAGACTTTGAAGTCTTAAAGGTTTAGCATGCCTATAACAGAAATGGAAGAAGGGCCTTTCAGTTCTTGAGAGCTATATACTCAGTGATATGAAAGAATGTGACATATTCTGGGAACAGCAAGTATTTTGGTATGACTGGAAAATAATGTGTGCATGGACGATGCCAGTAGTGGGATGGGGTCTGGAAAGGTAAGCGAGCCCAGGTCATGATGGGTCCTAATATGACTCACTTAGGCATTGAATACTGACCTGTAGGCTCTGGGAAGCCAATACAGAGTATAAAGCAACTGAAGGGTCTGAGCAGATAGATTGGTGTCTTACAAGCGCTAGCAGTAGTGAGAGGAGATGTAGAAGAGGATACATTGTAAAGCATGAATACAAAGAAAGAAGTCCTTCCAATAGGTTAGACTTGCTCTGATGAAGGAAATAGAGAATTAAAGAAACATTTTATAGACATATGCACAGAATTTGGTTATCTTTCTGCAGCTTTTGTATAAATTCAAATAAGAAATCAGAAGAATATTTTCCAAGTTTTTATGAGAAGAGAATTGGTTCATAAAGATGCCATAAATATAAATAGAAATTTAGAAAGTAAATGTATCTATGTTTTGGGTACATGGAAAAGATGAGTTCTTTTTTTGTGTGTGTTCAATTCAAGGTGGTTATAGGATCTTTTGTGAAAGGATCTTGTTTGTGATATTCACGATACATTCAGTCCTATCTTTCTGGTGCCAGGATCTTGTTGGTCATCAGTGTATAAAAGATATTTGAAGTGACATTATCTAAGATTGTGAAGTTCTCAAGATGAAAACCTATGCCTTATCTTTATGGTACAAAGCTTAGGGCAAGGTACATTTCTAATAAATGCTTACTGAATAAATAAACTTACCAGTTCTAACCTTTTATTTGACCTTATTTGATATGCCTCAATGCTCTTAAAAAAATGTATGAGTTCAGGGCTATTGGATCATTAACTGGAAAGTCAGAATAGTCAAACTGTCAAGATGGGTAATTCAAGCCTTAGGGCATATGGTTTTCTTTTCCTAAATGTCTATAAGTCCATGACTTGATCATACTAGCAATTACTGTGTAAACCAACCTCTTGGTTAAAATGTTGAAAATAACATTAGAGCTCATACAAGTATTTCAGATATGTACATACATACATTTATGTATGTTACTTACTATAAAATTTTTGTTTATATTATCTAGATAATGACATGTTAGTCTATGTGATAGTTTAGGCTTTGTGTCAACTTGGCTTGGCCAGTATTCTAAGTGGTTGAACAGTTAAGATGTATTTATCACTTCATGATGATTTCTAATATGATGCAATCAACCCCATGATGTGATCAGTTGTAATTATTTTATGTATTGTAAATACTCACACAACCTTGGAAACCCTTTACAGGGTCACTATGAGTAGGAACTGACTCCACAGCACATAACCTCCACCACCATGATGTTAATGCAACCACTCATCTGTCAATATGTGGTACTGTGGTGGCATGCATGTTGCCATGGTGCGGAAGCTATGCCACTGGGTTTTTAAATACCAGCAGATTAATCCATGGTGGATAGGTTTCCAGATTACAACAAACTAGAAGGACTAATTTTGATTGGCTAGCCACAGAAAACCTTATGAATAACAGTGGAACATTGTCAGCTATAGTATCAGAAGATTAAATCATTATGAATAGCAGCAGAACATTGTCAGATATAGTGCTGGAAGATGAGCCCCTCAGGTTGGAAATCACTCAAAATATGGCTGGGTAAGCGCTACCTCCTCAAAATAAAGTTGACCATAATAACTTGGATGGAGCCAAGCTTTTGGCATCTTCATTTGTTAATGGGGCATGACTCAAAATGAGGAGAAATTCTTGCACATATCCATTAATAATTGGAACATGAAATATATGAAGTGTGAATCTAGGAAAATTGGAGGTTGTCAAAAATGAAATGGAAAGCATTAAGATCGATATCCTAGGCATTAGTGAGCTGAAATGAACTGGTATTGGTCATTCTTAATCTGATAATCATATGGTTTACTATGATGGGAATGACATATTCAAAACAAATGGCATCACATTCACTGTCAAAAAGAACATTTCATATATATCTTGAAGTACGTTGCTGTCTGTGAGAGGATAATAAAAGGAAGGCCAGTTAATGTCACCATAATTTAAATTTATCACTATAATTTAAATTTATGTACCCACCATTAAAGTTGGTGATGATGATATTGAAGGATTCTACCAATTTCTTCCTGGTGTGGTACTATAGGATAATGTGCTGGACCACAAGGTCTGTTTGAACCACAAGGTTGGCGGTTCAAGCCTCACCAGCCACTCCTTGGAAATTCTATACAGGGTCACAATGAGTTGGAACCGACTCGAAGATACTTAACAACAAGCCAATTTCTTCAGTTTAAAATGAATCAAACATGCAGTCAAGATGCATTGGTAACTACTGGTGACTGGAATTCAAAGGTTGGGAACAAAAAGGAAGGATCATTTGTTGGAAAAGATGGCTTTGGTAATAGAAATCATGCTGGTGATTTCATGATAGGATTTTGCAAGACCAATGACTTATTCATTGCAAATATCTTTTGAAACAACATAAAATCAATAATAGACATGGCCCTCACCTGAGGGAATAAACAGGAATGAAATTGATTGTATCTGTTGAAAGAGATGGTAGAAAAACTTAATATCATCAGCCAAAACACAGCCAGTTCAGAACACATAAGAATATTCAGGTAGAAGCTGAAGAAAAATACAAGTTCATGACAGTTAAATACAACCCTGAATACATCCCACCTGAATTTAGGGACCATCTCAAGAACAGATTGATGCATTAGGCACTGATGACAAAAGACCAGAAGTGTTGTGGGAGGACATTAAGAATGCCATAATGGAAGAAAGCAAAAGGATATTAAAAAGACAGTAAAGAAAAAAAACCACACCAAACTGGATGTCAGAAGAAACTCTGAAACTTGCTCTTGAGCATAGAGAATCTAAAGCAGATGGAAGAAATAAGAAAGTAAAACAGCTCAACAGAAAATTTCAAAGGGCATCTCAAGACAATGACGTTATTATAATGAAATGTGCAAAGACCTGGAGTCAAATGGAAAGAAATGAAGGAAAAATTTAAGCCTTAACTTGAAATGTTGAAGGATTCTATGGACAAAATATTGAATGATGCAGAAAGCATCAAAAGAAGATATAGGAATACACAGAGTCACTGTATCAAAGAGAAATTGCCTACCACTTTTAGTAGTGGCATATGATAAAGAACCCATGGTACTGAAGGAAGAAGTTCAGGCTGCACTGAAGACATTGACAAAAAGCAAGTCTCCAGGAATTGATTGAATGCAAACTGAAATCTTTGAACAAACTGATGCAGCGCTGGAGATGCTCACTCTTCTATGACAATAAATTAGGAAGACAGCTATATGGCCAATTGATTGTAAGAGATCCATATTTGTGCCCATTGCAAAGAAAGGAGATACAATGGACTATGGAAAGAATGGAACAATATCATTAATATAATATGCAAGTAAACTTTTGCTGAAGATAATCCAAAAATGTTTGCAATAGTACATCAACAGGGAATTCTCAGAAATTCATGCTGGATTCAAAAGAGGAGGTGGAACTAGGGATATCACTGCTGAAATCAGATGGAACTTGGTTGAAAGCAAAGAATACTAGAAAGACATCTAGTTATGCTTTATTGACTATGCAAGGGCTTTCAACTGTTTGGATCACTTTGTGAAGAATGGTATTCAAGAACCTTAATTGTGTTCATGAGGAACCTGTACATAGACCAAGAGGCAGTTGGTGGAATAGAAAAATGGGATATTGAATGGTTTAAAATCAGGAAAGGTGTGTGCCAGGGTTGTATCCTTTCACCATACTTATTCAGTCTGTATGCTGAGTTTATATTAAGAGGAATGTGGCATCAGGATTGGAGGAAGTTAATTAATAATCTGTGGAAGTTCATTAACAACCTGTGCACAGATGATACAACCTTGCTTGTTGTAAGTGGTGAGGACTTAAAATACTGATGAAGATCAAAGACTACAACCTTCAGTTTGGCTTGCACCTCAGTGCAAAGAAACCATTAAATAACCATAAATGGAGAAAAGATTGAAATTGTTAAAAACTTCGTTTTACTTGGATCCACAATCAACAGTCATTGAAGCAGCAGTCAAGAAATCAAATGACATATTGCTTTAATCAAATCTACTGCAAAGATCTCTTTACACTGTTAAGAGCAAAGATGTCAGTTTGAAGACTAACATGTGCCTAACCAAAGACATGGTATTTTCGATAGCCATATATGTGTGTGAAATTTGGAAAATGAATAAGGAATTCCATAGAAGAAGTGATATGTTTGACTTAGGTGATAGAGAAGAATATTAAATGGCTCATAGATTCACAGAAGAACAAACAAATCTGTATTGGAAGAAGTTTCTTAGAACTGAGGATGGTGAAACTTTTTCTCTCATACTTTGTACATGTTATCAGGAGGACCATGCTTGATAAAGTTGAAGGTAGTGAAAAAGAGGAAGACCCCCAACGAGATGGATTGACACAGTGGCATCAGCAGTAGAAACATAAGAATTGTGAGGGTGGTATAGCACCAGGGTGTGTTTTGTTCTGTTGTGCATAGTGTCACTATGAGTTAGAACCAATTTGATGGCCTCTAACAACCCATGATGTTGACTGGCTGCAATGTACAGGATTAAGTTGTATCTTGAGTCTTTTGAGATATAAAGGGAGAGAGAAGTGAGCAGAGGAGGAGGGACTTATAACACCAAGAAAGAAGACTGGGGAGTGAAGTGTGTCTTTGGACTTAGGGTTCCTGAATCACTTAGATCTAGGGAAAGATTGATGATAAAATGCATGGAGATCTCCAGGGCATGCTGGACCTACAGATGGTGAAAGGAGAGAAATAATTTTCTCCAGAGCTGGTGCTCTAAACTTGGCCTTCTACCCTCCCAAACTGTGAGAAAGTGAATTTCTGTTTGTTGCAATACTCTGCTTATGGCATTTTTGTTAGTGTAACTAAGTAACTAAGACAGTCTACTTAATCTTTTTTTTTCCCCCTCTCAGCTTCTTTTCAAGTATAAATCTTGCCCTTTCCTACAGCCTACATATAAATAAGCTATGAAAGCATTTTTTAAAACCCAAATATGTCTATTTAATTAAATAATTTCAACTAGCTGGAAATGAAAGAATGTTTGGTTCTGTAAGGAGTCCTTAAGTTCCATTTGCCTAGAATGTGAATTTACCTAGAAAAAAATGAATGGAGAGCAACTGAACATGGACTCAATTTCTTTAAAATGTATTTGGGAGCTGAGATGGTAGTTAGAAAATATAACTTGCCCACACCCTTTTTTCTTCTTCTTCCTTTTTTTTTTTTTTTACTTTTTATTGTGAATTGAGTCAAGGTTTACAGAGCAGACCATCAGTTTTACATTCAACAATGCATAATACATTTTGTTTCATCTTACTGATTACAATCCCCTCAATGTAACATCTCCTATACCATTTCCTCCCTGTATTTCCTGTTTCCAATACTCCTTGCTTCCTAACTTTTTAGAAATTTGTCCTTGGTTAATTACTTTCATCTTGATCTCAAATTGTTGATTATTCTAATGTGTGCATACCTTACTAGTGTTATTGTTTCTCTTATCTATTGTTGTTAAGTGCTGTTGAGTCAGTTCCGACCCATAGCGACCCTGTATAGGGTTTCCAAGGAGCAGCTGGTGAGCTTGAACCACAATTCAAGTGGCTTTGCAGTCTGGCGCATTAACCCCCCAGCACCACATGTGTCTATTGATTGACTGAAAATTCAGCTACAAGGGTGAACTGATTTCCAAACCTGAAGTGTGATTAAAAGTTATAATGCCCGGTGTTTCTTCATGGTCTGACAGATAAGGCTGGTCTTTTTTTGTTTTTTGTTTTTAAATGATTTTGAGTTTTGTTCAACATTTTTCTCTTTTCAGGACCTTATAATGTGATCTCTTTCAGAGCAGTTGGTAGTGGTAACTGAGCAGTCTCTAATTCTAGCCTCAGGGTCATGTAGACTGATGTTTGAGGGGTCCATTAGTTGTGTATTAAAAAAGCAAAGATGTCACCTCGAGGACTAAGATATACCTGACCTAAGTAATGGTATTTCAATTGCCTTTATGCATGCCATGTCTTAACAATGGGTAATAAAAACCAAAGAAGAATTGATGCCTTTTAATTATCGTTTGGCAAAGAATATTGAAAATACAATAGACTTCCAAATGAACAAGCAAATCTCTCTTGAAAGAATCTGTCTTAAGCCAGATGTTCTCTTAAGAAATGAGAATGGAAAGACTTTGTCTCACTCTCTTTGGACATGTTATCAGGAGAGACCAGTCCCTGGAAAAGCATATCATGCTTGGTAAAGTAGAGGTTCAGTAAAAATAAGAAGACACCCAATGAGATGGACTGACAAAGTTGCTGGAACAATGGGCTCAAACAGCAACAATTGTAAAGATGTTGCAGAGCCAGAAAGTGCTTCATTATGTTGTATTGAGGGTTGCAGAATCAGAACCAACTGGATGGTACCTAACAATAGCAAGAAGAATTATTCCTCATAATTTCTTAATGAAAAATTTAGTACATATCATTAATATAAGGGAGTTTCCAAAAATTGAGTTACAAGATAATGGAAGATTTTCACAAACTTTTTGCTAAACAACATAAAATAAAATTTATTGGATAGTTATCTTGACATGGATGAAACTTTTATACTTGGCTTATTTACCTTTGAAGAATAGTGATGGGAACAACATTTATTTTTTAAAAGTAGATGAAAAAGAATGGATTGTATTAGAGCAGCATTTCTCATTTCTTTAAATTCCATCAGACTTAGAGACAAAATATTATAAAGTGAACATTGTCCCTTTGATCCCATTCTGCATTCCAGGATAATGAGTCATAGTAAAATTTGAATTGGGGAGATGTAGGCCTATGGGTCGGAACCGACTCGACGGCACACAACAACAACAACAACAACAACAGGCCTTTGTTTTGCAAAAATGGGAGAGGGCCATGGTGAAAGGGGAAGTAGTAAAGAAAAACTTGTAGTTTGCCAGTGTGTATTCAGGAAGATCAACTTTATGAAACAATACATATGTAAAATTAGGATCTGGAAATGGATTATTTCATAACTATTTGTTTATTAGAACTCTTGAAAGGTTTTATTGTACACCCAAGGATACGTGTTCCCTAGTTTAATTATTTTAGGATAACATGAAGGTGTAACTAATTTTAATGGGGTGGTAGAATGGGTGGGTGGTGGTCACAGAGGAAGTGATATTTGAGTCTTGAAGGATAAATGGAACTTTGCTATTTTAAATGAAAAGTATTGAAGACAAAGAATCAGACTGAGAAAAGGTGTGACTCCCTTACAGAGGGTATGAGACTTCACTGGCTTCCAAAATTACAGCTCAAACATTTTATCATAGCATCCCAAATAACAGTAATTTGGCTTGAAAGGTTGATTGAGCCCATTGGGAATGACTGCAGAATTTTAGACAAAATAGAAATATTATTAATTATGTGTTTCTGCAAAATAATTGAAAAAAGAAATGTGTTGTGAAAGAAGGATGGCTTGAAGAAGGGAGAGAGTTAGAATGGGTCGGTTCATATAACATGATGGAATGCTAAGTTTTGCCATTATAATGAAATGAATTGTGTCCTCCCCAAAGTTAGACCTTCCCAGAAACTAAGAATGTGACCTTATTTGGAAACAGGAATTAAAGTAGGCCTTAATTACAATAACTGGTTTCCTTATAATGAGGCCATGTAAAGACTCAGAGGAGATACTTAGGAAGAACACTATGAGACATTGGAGGCAGGGATAGAGTGACTATATCTATACACCAAGAACCATCACAGGCTAGAAGATTGGTTTGGGACAGATTCTTCCTCAGGCCTCTAGAAGGAAGCAATCTTTCAAACCTCTTGGTTTCAGACTTCTGTCTTCCAGGACTATTAGTTATTTTGTTATCCAGTTTGCTGTTATTTGTTATGGCATCCCTTGGAAACTAATACAGTCAGCAAAGTAGATTCTCATGATACTGTAGGAGTGAATCAAATGGAGGCATACATTTTAGAGATAATAGAAGTCCATTCATTTTTTGTTATTGTTGGGTTCCACTGAGTCAATTCTGACTTCTAACAACCTCATGTGATATAGTACAACTGCCCCATTGGGTTTTCTTCTGTATTTGAGCATAAACTCCAAACATTTGCTTTGCAAAAGGCTAAGGTTTACAGTGGCAGCTCTAACTCCTTTGTGAATCTTGATATCAATTCAGCTTTTACTGAGTTCATTCTGAATTTAACTGGCAATGTAAAAAGATTTGCTCTCAGGTAGTGTTTGAAAGTAGATTATGACTCCCTTAGCTAACTCAGGGAGGGGTAGTCTCACTTTTAGGACGTGCCTGGGCATGCCCTTAATAGAAATTGGGATACTGGGGCCACATGATCATGAGTCATATCCTGAACAAGGTGGTGGTGGTGGTGATGGTGGGGCCTGGAGCCAATTTTGTAAGATTTTAAAATCTGCAACAGTGTATGTATTCCAACAATTGTTCCTTTATCACTTTCATAGTTAAATCTGCTACAGTCATGAATTGATTTCTTTTGTTTTCTATATTCTATAATTAGCCACATGGCCATGAATTCCTTGATCACTCTTATGGCATCATGCTGATGCTTTCCTCATCTGGATGATTTGTCCTTGTATCATTTTTA
>NW_006408549.1:19940115-19945047 GCF_000296735.1 Chrysochloris asiatica | reverse complement strand
TTCAATATTTTGAAATATTCTTTTTAATGATGAGTGGGACAGTATTTCTCTTTAATCTGTAATTGTCAATATATAGTAAAACATATGATGTCAGATTTAAAATGACAAGTACCTGTCAATTTCAGCTCATTAATGCCTCACATATTGCTATTTATGTTTCATTTTTGACAATGACAAATTTTCCTGGATTCATATTTTATATATTTCATGCTTTCATTATTAATGGATGTTTGCAGCTGTTTCTCCTCATTTTTAGTTTGCTTCAACATCTAATGAAGATTCTGAAAGCTTTTCTCCATCTAAGTCATTATTGTTTACTCTAGTTTCAGGTGGCAGCTCTTCTCCAGTAGTATTTTGAATGCCTTTCAATCTGAGTGCCTCATCTTTAGGTGTTATCTCTGATAATGTTTCACTGATATCCATAGGTTTTCAGTGGCTAACCATTCAGATGTGGTCTGCCTCTCCTTCTTCCTAGTCTGTAAATTCAGTTGAAACCTGTCCACCATGGCTGACCCTTCTGATATTTTAATGATCAGTGGTATAGCTTCCAGCATCACAGCAACATGCAAACCACCATAGTATGACAAACTGACAGATGAGAGTTATTGTTGTTGTTGTTATGTGTCGTGGAGTCAGTTCCGACTCATAGTGACCCTGGACAGGGTTTCTGAGACTGTAAATCTTTACGGCAGCAGAATGCCTCATCTTTCTCCCACGGAACAGCTGATAGTTTCAAACTACTGACCCTGAGTTTCGCAGCCCTATTCGTAACCACTATGCTACCAGAGTTCCTTAGATGAGAGGTATATGATACTGTAATCTGATAGTTCTGTAATGATGGGATTGGACAGTTATATAATGATGTAGTCATCCTCCATTTTGATGTAGTTCCATATCCTCCATAGCTGGTATGGTCATTCTCCACTTTCACACTGATGATTATCCCACAAAATCTGGACTTTTGAATTGAACCATGTTATTAAGTGAGGAATGGATATAATGTCTCCATAAAGTTAAGAGGAAATACCTATTTTTGTAATTGAAATAGGTTATATGAAAGGGAACCAATTAGTGTCACGGAGATTAAAAAAAATTCTGATTGTCCAATGACACCATCAGCTACAACAACAAATTCCATATTAGATTTAGTTACATTGTAGCATGGACAAAACTGAAGAGAGAATTAGTGAGCTGAATAATTCTCCCCAAATGTAGCATGGAAGGACAACGAAGGGCAAACGTATTCAGGGGAAAAAAAAGTAAGAGAGTACTGAAGGCAAAGAAAAGTGTAGGAGATATAATGAGAAATTCAAATTCAAACATACGACAGAATAAATCCATAAAGATGAGAGTAGAAGAGTGGTTGGTTACAAATTAATCAAGAAAATTTAGAGGAATGCTTCTCAGTGCTTAAAAAAAAAAAAAAAAAGTACACACATTTTCAGAATCAAAGATGTCTCCAAATGTGGGCAAATGAATTAGAAAAGGATCAAACCCAAACACAGTAAAATAAATCTAAGAACATTCAGATCAAAGACAAAAATTTCTAAAAGATTACAGATATGAAAAATACCTACCCATAAATAAATAAGCATTAGATTGGCACTAGAATTCTTATTGGCAATCCTGGATACAAGAAGTCAATGAAGCCATATTTTAAGAATTTGAAGGAAGAAATGAATTTGAACCCAGAAATCTACTTCCAGCTAAAACAGCAGTCTTGCAAATTAAAGTCAGTGACAGACATTTTACCATCTACAATTGCTCTCTAAAAGTCTTGCTGAATCATGGTCTTTGGTACCATTATTGTGCACAGATATGGAGGAGAAAATTTGCTTGCAGAAGGAGTTTTAGAGAGTGCTCTGAGCAACAGGAACTTTGAGGCAGTAGGGGAAATAGTTCTGGGCTTCAGTAGTTCCCATGGAGATCTCTTGATCCAGAAGGACTTTCAGAGTTGTTTCGCATTGGGGTGACTGGACCCATGCTTCACCTACCTGCATAGACTAGTCTTTGGAGGTGAGCTGTCTCTGAGTCATAAACTTGGGTGGGGCTCCCTTGGTCAATAGTAATCCTCAAGATGGACTCAACTTAAAGTTTTTGGATAGTAACACCCTTGTTGTCTAGGGAAATGAGTGTATTGAATCTTATAGAGGTGTGTGTGGTCCCATACAACATTCTGTATAAGGGTGAACTTCCAAAGAATGAAAACTGAGTCCATTAGTAATGACTGGAATGCGAGAAACTTCACTCAAGAGGTAAACTACCAAAATCTAGTTACAGTAATTTTAGTTATACAAATAATAAAATATGTGGTTAATGCTATATGCCACCTTAGTTAATTGATGATTCTCAGTGATTCGGCAGATAGTGGACTGATTGCTTTTCCATAATGTAATATAATGTAATCACTTTCATGATCTGATTTGATCTGATCAGTTAATCTATTGAAAGGAGAGGGGCACCTTGGGGATGTGGCCCACCTCCAGTATACAACATGTTCTGGTAAGGTTGACTGTCTGTTTGCCCTATACTCTTATTGTCACTTAACCTCAGGTTCTTGGGATACATGCTTGCAGAAGTGTTCAGCTACTCCCTGACCTGCATATTTTGGATTTGCTAACTCATTGCAATCCCATGAGCTAGCAGAGAGGCTTGCAATCTGCTACTGGGCCCAGAGATTTAGAACTTTTCAGCCTCTATGATCACATGAGTAATTTCTTTGAAATAAATCTCTTTACATCTATATATGTTTTCTAGAGAATCTAGGCTCAGAAAAATAGAGTCAAATCCCATTTAAGTTCATCTTAATAGGTATTAGAATAGTGAATGTGGGAGTGAATTATTTTACCCCTTTCTTAGAGAAAGAATATAAATATACAGAGGGAAAACTTCCTATGCTCTTAACAAAATCTCTATTTACTCATTTTTATTACAGCAACAAGTAATCTTTATAACTTGAACTAGTTATAAAGTCTTCATAACAGAAAAGTGACAATTTCGCTTCAGGAGCCAGTTAATCAGTGACAACTTCATTCTCATTCTCATGCTTCTGAGAGTCAGTCAATCAGTAACAGTCTCATTTAAATAACCATCTTCTAGAGCTAAAGCTCATCCTATCTGCAATCCATTTCTCTTCTGCAAATTACTCCATGCTGCCAAAACCCTGCCTAAGATCAGCTCTCTGCCTTGCTCAGAAAGACTCTGCCTCCCAAGCTCCCCTTTGCTTTAGCAGTCAGCAGTTGATGCTGAGTTGATTCTGGCTCATGGTGAACCCATCTGTTTCAGAGTAGAACAAATCTCTATAGGGTGTTCATGGTTGTGACCTTTCAAAGCATATCACCAGGCCTTTCTTTGGAGGCACCATGTTTTAGGTTAGTAGTCTAGTGCTTAATTGTCCTTAATTGTCACTAGGGATCCCTTTGCTTATAAGCAGTAAATTCAGCTCTTGATTCTGATAGTTAAGTGTTGGCTTCTTTCTTCAAAGGCCTAAATATCATTTAAAAGACAAATGAGGAAGCAGATGAAAGAGCTAAGGTTTTTGTTAATGCAGAAAATAAAGCTCAGGTAAAAGGTATGTTGAGGAATTCAGTATGTGGCGAGAGGCTAAAGTAGTTTCTCTGATTTTTCCCTAAATCTAAATTTTGAAACATGTTCTGATAGGAAATATGAGGCGCCTTCAAAAAGTTCCTGGACAAATTCCATTATCTTTTAGTTCTACTTTTCCCCACTAACTTCTTGAAGTCCCTGGTATGCTATTTCTGTGAGTCTACTTAGCCACAAACCCACCTGGAATATGAACTCACTCTCAGAAATAATCCATGCCCAGTTGTACTTACTGTAAGGGAGAGGTTAAAAAGGATGTAGTCTGGGTTCCTGACTTCAAGCTATAGTAATCCCAACCACTATTAAAGCATGACTAATAAATGTTGTGGAGTCCTGGTGTGGTGCTGTGGGTTAATGCACCAAACTGCAAAGCCATTTGAACTGCAAGGTCGGTGGTTCAAGCTCATCAGCTGCTCCTCAGAAACCCTATACAGGGTCGCTATGGGTGTCAATTGACTCAATTGTACTTAACAACAACAACAATAAATATTGTGGGCTCTAATCCATCAGATTAACAACTTTTCCTCCATGAGTAAACTGATGGTAAGAAAGGGGATAACAAAAGTTCTGACAGGTGGATTGTAGGATACCTCAACTCCCGAAGCAGAGACCTTATGTACTGAGGCATATTTGCTGCCTTGGCATCAGTATGAGGCAAGACTGTGTCTGGGAGAAGGAAGCAGAAGCTTGTGATGCAGACTGCTTTTCTTTGTAAGGATACTATTGAAGATGTGTGTGAAGAACTCTTGACTAGGAAGGATTCCATTTGGAGCAATTCAATAGTAATCTAAATGCAAAGGGAAGCACTTTGTAGAATATGAGACACCATCACACCTGTGGAAGAAAGGTCAAGATTCTACACAAATGGGATACAAGATTGTAGTACAAATATCTGGTGGTCCATGTGCAATTTTAGTTAGCCTTTGAAGATTCAGGTCACCAGGATCTCAGATCCTGTCCATTTAGAAATTGAGACTTTAAATATCTGACTTGCAAGGGTAGGGTCTTCCTTAAGTGGAAGTAGTAGTAAATGGTTATCATGGATATATATCCTTGACTTGGAAGTGTTTGCACAGTTTATCTCTCAAAGTATAGATAAAGTCATTACTTACAGTCTAGGGAAATAATCAACAGCACCTAAAGTCCTGGTGTGGACTCCTGGCCTGACACTGTAGGATCAGAACCAGACAGCAAGCCACAAGGTTGGCAGTTCAAACCCACCAGCGGATCCTCAGAAATCCTAAACAGGGTTGCTGTAAATCATAACCAACTCATCAGCGCTTAACCACACGAACAGCACAGTCCTGGTGTGACGTTGTAGGATAAGTA
>NW_006408549.1:19933265-19940015 GCF_000296735.1 Chrysochloris asiatica | reverse complement strand
TCTCTCACAGAACCACTGGATGGGTTTGAGCTACCAATGTTTCAGTTAGCAGTTGAGTGCTAAACCATTACACCACTAGGGTTCCTCATATTTATTTTAGTTGTGTTAAATTTGATGTGTGAATTAAGAATTGCTTTAGAATTTGAAACTGAAGGCTTTTACCAGTGAACAACTCCAGCTAGGCAGAGCTTAGTTCCATCTTGTGCCTGGATTTAAGTGTTCAGATGATAATTTTTCTCTAGTGCCTAATGCTCCTCTAATAGCTGAACTGCCAGAGTTAGAAGCATTTGAAATTGGGTTTTGGGCAACTTCCCCAAGTTGGCCCTCACAGGAACTTTCTTGGGCACAACACATAATGCCTACCTAAACGATCCCCCGGTTGTGAAGTCATATTCTGAGAACCTCAGAGACCATCTGTAAGCTTTCCTATCTGCAACAGTCACCTCCCTGTTTCTGTAGGCCTGGAATAAGTCATGGTTGTAGAAGGGGATTCCTTTATTCCGTGCCCTAAAAAAGATCACCTTGCAGAGACTGAAATTTGAAAATTCATGATGTCATCTATGATTTCCCTCATTTGGATGATCTGTCTAGTCTTGTTTTTACTTTTGTAAAAGAGTCTTTATAATATCGACATGTGTGAAGATGGAGTCTCTTCTCAAACAGAATCAAAATAAATATTTACAGCAGGCAGTTGAGAAATTAGGTCTGGAGTTCAGAAGAGTGAACAGAGCTGGAGTGTGTAACTATGAACCATCTGTCTAGAGGTGATGGTGCAAATTGTATAGTGTCTAAGATTACCAGTTAGAGCCTGCGTAGAACAAGAAAGGATTAGAAGGTCTCAACTTTGGAATTTGCTGACATTTAAGTAGTAGCATAAAAAAAGGAATTGGGAAATAGCTATTAGGGAGGTAGAACACACAGTGAAAAATGTCACAAAAATCAGGGAAGGTAAGAGTTTAAAAAAGGTGGTTAATGGTGTCTCATGTTGCACATGACATGAATTGGATGGGGATTAGTGGAGGACTTTAATTTTCCATAAATTGTATTTCTTTGATAATTTTCAAGACAATTGGGTGAGGAATGTGGGATGTTATAAAATTTTGTCATTACCCCCATTTGTCTTAAGTATTTTATTTTAGAAAATTACATAGAATTCATTTTCATTCTCCAGATAAATTTGAATTTTTATTCATGATTTCCCAAACTCATTTGTAAGTATGAGGGTAAGCCAAAAGTTAACCACACTCCAGTTATATTAAAATGCACATCCATGTTCACAACTGATGATAACATTGAGCATGCACGTGAAATGATTCTGTCAAACAGACAAGTGATTATGTGGCAAATAATTTGTAAATTAGCCAAGGCTCTGCCTATGTAATAATCTGCGACAGACTTGGGAAAAGTTTCTGTGAGATGGGTACTGAAATCACTCACAGAAGAGCATAAACAGAAGCACTTGGACATCTGCAAACAAAATTTGGATTGATACTCAAAGGAAAGTAAAAGTTTGCTAAGAAAAATTGTTATTGGAAGCCTGAGATTAAAGTTTGCATGAAATGAAACATCCCCAATTACCAACCAAGAAAAAGTTCAAAAATCAACCATCAGTTGAAAAATTGATGCTTATAGTTTTCTGGGATTCTCAAGGGCCAGTATTGGAGCACTATCAGGAAAAAGATTTAACAATCAAAGGTGCTCATTACAGTGAAATGCTTACTGATGAGCTGAAGCCTAAACATTGGATTATCCAAAGGCATTGTGATCTTGCATGACAAAGCACACCCACATACCTCTGCCCACACTGTTGCCACTGCAAACACTTGGTTTTGAGGTGTTGAAACATCCACCCTATAGTCTTGATCTTGTTTGGTCTCCTGAAAGCAGCCCTTTGAGGATGAAGATTCACCTCTGATGAAGAAGTAAAAAGAGTGGTGTATTTATGGTTCACAGCTCATTTTTAAATAAAGGAAAATGAAAGCTTGTTGACAAATGGACAAAGTGTATTGAAAAGCAAGGATATTATGTCGAAAATGATGTATTTGTCTTTTCTAAAAGTTAATTAAAATAAAATAAAGTCTACAACCAGAGTGTGGATAGTTTTTGACTTGCTCTTGTAGTCTTTATTTCCTCTATAAAATCTTCTTGAATAAGCTTTGACTTTGTAAACTTTACTGGCTAGATTCCTCAAAAGTTTCCTGATTTAATTCTTCTTTCAAAACCCCAGTTGATCTAAGTCTTTTAAATCCTGCTATTTCTATCATGTACAGACAGATTAGGCAAAGGACATTATGTTTCAATTTATTTATTTTGTGGGAGGGCAAGTATGTTTTTCATTGGTAAGTGCTAATTAATAATTAATGATAAATTCAGATATAGGTCCCCAGAAGTTTATTTTGAAGAAAAGAAACCTATAATTAGCTTTTTTTAATAAGCAAACATTTTCAGATGTTAAAAATCCCAGTTGAATTTTAGGCGGAATCTTTATGAGGCCACCAGTAGTCTACCAGTTTATCTTACAGTGGTGATTCGTGTGTGAGTGTGTAGGGTGTTTTAAACCTAAAAGTAGTCTATATCACTACATTTATACGCCATTAAAATGTGATCCGCTAACAATAGAAATAAACATTGTAGACACAGCTTCCAACACTTACAAATTAACAATGAATGCAGACTAAGGGCAGATTACAATTCATAGTGGACCAGTGTAGGGTTTCTGAGGAGTTGGTGGGTTTGAACTGCCGACCAACATTGTAGTTCAAACTGACCTTGTGGTCCAGTGCCTGTTCTACAGTGCCACACCAAGACTTCTTTGAATGGTTAGCCAATGAAAATCTTAGGAATATCAGTGGGACGTTATCAGGTATAATGACCAAAGATGAGCCCCTCAGCGTCGAAGGCACTCAAAATAGCTGGGAAAGAGCTGCCCCCTGAAAGTAGAGTTAACTTTAAAGACATGGATGGAATTAAACTTTTGGGACGTTTATTCGCTGATGTGGCACATCTCAAAAGAGGAAACAGCTGTGAACATCCTTGAATAATCAGAATGTGGAATGTATGAAGTATGAATATAAAAAAACCAACTGAGTTTGTCTAAAATGAAATGGAACATACAGATCCTGGTGAATAATATTCAGATAATACAATATTGCTTGCTGGAAGCAAAAGAATTAAATATAGTCACTTGAAAAAGATCACAGACTACAACCTTCATCATGTATTGCACCTCAGTGTAAAGTAAACAAAAATCCCTCAGTTTGGACTTATAAATAACATCATGATAAGCTGAGAAAAGAGTGAAGTTGTCCAAGACTTCATTGTGCTTGTATCCACAATCAATACTCATTGATATGGTGTAGGAGGATAAGAATTGGACTGCAGAACACAAGACTGGCAGTTCAAATCAACCAACTGCTCCTCAGAAACCCTGTACAGGGTTGCTATCAGTCAAAATCAACTCACCGACACTTAACAACTTAATAATACTTAACAACAATGCAATCAATGCTCCTGGAAGTAGCTGTCAAGAAATCAAATGACATATCGCATTAGGCAAATCTGGAAAAGGTCTTTTTAAAATGTTAAAGAGCACAGTTGTCATTTTGAGGACTAAGATGCCTCTGACCCAAGTAATGGTATTTTTAATTCCCTCACATGCAAGTGAAACTAGGACAATAAATAAGGAAGACTATAGAAGAGTTGACACATTTGAAGGATGGTGTTGGAGAGGAATATTAAAAGTACCATGGATGACCAGAAGAACAAACAAATCTGTTTTGGAAGAAGTAAAGCCAGAATGCTCCTTAGAATGGAGTATGGTGAGACTTTCTCTCTCTTACTTTGGGCATGTTGCTAGGAGGCATCTCTTCCTGAAGAAGGACATCATGCTTCTTCAGGGACAGATCAACGAAAAAGAGGAAAACTCGCAGTGAGATGGATTGACACATTGGCAGCAGCAATGAACTCAAACATATAGCAACAATTGTGTGGATTGCACAAGTACTGGCAGTGTTTCCTTCTGTTGTGCATAATGAGGTCTCTATGAATGGGAACTGCCTTGGTACCTAACAATAACAACAAATCAAATTTTGTCACTTACCACCCCATTTGCCTTAAGAATTTTGTATAAAAGAAAAAAGCACATAGAATCTGTCTTCATCCTCCAAATTCAAAAATTGCATTTTCATTCATGATTTCTATAAAATCTTCTTGAATAAACTCTGACTTTGCAAGCTTCACTGGCTAGATTCCTAAAATATTTCCTGACTTAATAAATCTTTCAAAATCCCAGTTGATCTAAGTCTTCTAAATCATGCTATTTCTATCTTATACAGGCAGCAGTTAGGCAAAGAACATTATATTTCAATTTACATATTTTTTGTGGGAGAGCAAGTCTTTTTTTCATTTTCATGGTTAGGCAATAATTATAATTAATGATAAATTTAGGCAGCTGTCCTCAAAAGTTACATTTGAAGAAAAGAAACCTATAATTAGCTTTGTGTAAGTAAACATTTTAAAATATAAATTTTGGAATGAAAATAATTGAAAATTGTACAATATTCTGATTTTTTTTTTTAACCAACAGAATTGGTGGTCTAACATAACACCTATAAATTTTATGGAACTTTGGGTAGGTATAGCTATAATTAGGAGCCTAGGTGGTACAGTAAGCTAAGTAACGGTCTGCTAACCAAAAGGTCAGTGGTAAGAACCCACGAGCTTCTCTTTGGGAGCCAGATGAGGCAGTCTCTTCTATACAGTTTACAACCTCAGAAATCCTATCAAGCACTTCCACTGTGTTTTATTAGTTGAAATTGAGTATGAATTGGAAATTGACTCGACTGCAGTAGGTTCAGTTTGTTTTTAGTTTTTTTGGTTTATAAATATAAAACTAAACGAGCCCTGGTTCAGTGGTTATGAGCTTGGCTGCTAAACAAAGCCTGGCAGTTTCAACCTACCAGCCCCTCCTCAGGAGGAAAATGTGGCAGTCTGCTTCCATCAAGATTTACAGCCTTGGAAACACTATGGGCCAATGCTACTCTCTCCTACAGTGTCGTTATGAGTTACAATTCAACTTGAGGGCAATGAGTTTTGTGTTTTGTCACAGATAAATATAACTCAACCAAGTCTTACTTCACTTGTTCTCACATTCACTCCTAAATGCTATAAAGATTTTGAGTTGTTTATCACATTTCATTTGTGCATATGGCATTGTTTGTACACATTAGTTTATGCATATGGTTATGTACATATGGATATTATGATGCACAAATTCCTAACCTAAATTATTTTGATCTTTGTATTACATGCTGCAATGCAATTATGGCTCCAACACTTGGTTTACCCCCTCCTTGTGAGCAGTCTATGATCTAGATCTTTCCGTTAATTTGTAAGTGTTGGAGATTATGTATTGTTAGTGGATCACATATTAATGCATCAAAAATTTAGTTATATAAACTATTTTAAGGCTTAAAAATCCCTACAACCTAGAAAAAGTTTGTATTGCTACCTAGATTGTGAATTTGTATCCACAGGCACACATGTGCACCAAAATGCATAGACACACCTTTCAAAATATACTGGCAACACTCCCACAACCCCAGCACGATTGAAGAATGAATAAACCTGTCAACATAAATATAAAATAGTTGTAACAGTAATACATTTCGTTTAAATAAAAAATTAAATATTCTCAATGCTTTCAGACATTCTTTGAGGATAAGGTAAGCTATTGGTTATTGTTATTGTTGTTAAGTCAGTTCCAACTCATAGGGACCCTGTGTATGGTTTCTGAGGAGTTTGAACCACCGACCTTGTGGTTCAAACCAATAATATGGTCAAATGCTTATCCTACAGTGCCACATCAGGACTCCAAGCTTGGTTGTTGCTGTTGTTAAGTGCCGTCGAGTCGATCCCGACCCATAGCGACACTGTATAGGGTTTCTGAGGAGTGGCTGGTGAGCCTGAAACGCTAGGGTCACTATATTATTACCAGTTTCCATATTGAAGTAGCTTGAAGGGCTTAATCATAAATATCTCCAAGATTTTGGTATCTTGGAAATTCTGAGGTACATTATGAATGACTCATTTACTTAAAAGATATGTACAACTTTATACCAGGAAAGATAAACATGTCCTATATTTTAAATAATATTTTAAGTAATATTTCTCTTTCATTTTTCGTATATCTTGACATTTGTTCTATTTGGTAGCCTAATTTGGGAAAATTGATTCTTTCTTTGTTTAAACATTGTTCTAACAGAATTAACTTATGTCTTAAAAAAGGGTGTAAATTTGCTTTAAGTTAAATATTAGATCATGATAATACACTGAATGGCATAAATATTTAGAAATGGTAGTAAATAATTTTTTAAAAATCCATATACTTGAAAACAAGACATTGCCTCCAGTAAATGAGGAATTTTCTGAAATTTAATAAGGACCTGGGTTCATATGTTAACTCATTTAATTCTCACTAATAGTGAAGTACTTAGAATAGTAGTATTATTTTGATTATGATTGTGAGTTGCTGTGATTCTGAATGCTATGCCACCGGTATTTTAAATACCAGCAGGGTCACCCATGGTGGACAGGTGTCAGATGAGCTTCCAGACTAAGAAAGACTAGGAAGAAAGAGTGATAAACACATCCAAATATTTACTCACTGAAAACCTTATGAATAACAGAGTAACACTGTCAGATATAGTGCTGGAAAATGAGCCCCTCAGGTTGGAAGACACTCAAAATGTG
>NW_006408549.1:19923097-19925189 GCF_000296735.1 Chrysochloris asiatica | reverse complement strand
GCTCATCAGTGCTTAACAACAATAGGGTCACTATAAGTTGGAAGACTCAATGACACTTAACAACAATGCCAGTAAAGAAATAATAGATAATGATCATTTAGTTTGATTTTGAAATAAAGGAGGGGACAGCCACCACCACCATAGATTGAAGGGATATTCTTAGAACCAAATTCATGGCTTCTTTTCCTTCTTGGTGACTAGGCAATGTGGATAAAACTTAAATATGTTTTGACCTTCAAACCAGTAGATGAAAGGAAGAAGAAAGGTCTATTAAAATTAGGTTAATGAAGAGCAAGATGAAATTAAACAAGTTGCTGATAACTGCTGAAATCCAGAGGAAGAACATTACCATTGTCTGTCTCTATACTGGAACTTTTCTTAAGAAGCAAGCAGACAATAATAACTTTTTCTAATTTTATTTTCATGAAGCAGTTTGCACTGATTGGGTCACTGTCACAGTCTTGAATGCTATCAGTTAGCTACTGCTGAGATGCACCTGCAGGGTGTTCATGTCACTATTAAAAAGACATCAACAGATTTTTGACCAAGGTGCAAAAATAATTCAACGGTGGGAAGAAAGATTTTTAAGTAAATAGTGCTGTAACAATTAGACATCTATAGCAAGAAAAGTGAAGTTCAATCTAAACATCACACCTTATTAAAAAATTTACCCAAAATGAATGATAAACTTAAGTAACATGAAACTATAAAAATAAATAGTAAAAAAAAAATTTGAGTAGAAGGCTAAGCAGAATTAAATTAGATACCAAAAGCACATATTTTTACAAGGAAAAATTCATAAATTGCATCTCATAAAAAAAAAGCCCTTATTAAGAAGATGAAAAGACAAATTATAAAGTGGGAGAAACTGTCTGTAAACCATAAATCCCACAAAGGTCTACTATCTAGAATATGTAAAGAATTCTCAAATCTCAACAGTAGAATAAACTCCAAGCAATGAACTCCAAAAATGACATGAACAGACATTTCACAGAAAAGGATATAGAGATGTTCATCATCATTCGCAATTTTGTTCTTTTTAGGTACCATCAAGTTGGTTCTGACTCATAGTGACTCTGCACAAAAGAACAAAACCCTGCCCAGTCCTGGGCCATCTTCACAATTATGTTTGAGCCCATTGTTGATGTCACAATCATCTTTTTTACTGACCCTCCACTTTCCCTCACTAGCCATTAGGTTATACAAATTAAAATCACAATCTGATAGCACTACATACTTATCAATGGCTAAACAAAAATTAGCAATAGCACCAAATGCTAGGAAAGATGTGGAAAAACAAGGCCACAAATATTCCTGGTGAGAAGATATAACTACTCTGGAAAACAGTTTCTTATAAAACTAAACATGCAAATACCATATGATCTTGGAGCCCAGTGGCTCTATACTATGAGCACTGGACTGTGAATGACAAGGTTGGTGGTTTGAGCCTACCAGCAGCTCTGTGGGAGAAAACTAGGCTTTTTGCTCCCTCACAAATTTAAAGGCTCAGAAACGCTGTACAGGATCACTATGAGTTGGAATTGACTTGACAGTAGGAATTGTTAAGTTGACTTAACATCAACTACAATCATATGACCTAGTAATTACACCCTTGAGCACTTAGCCTAGAGAAATGAAAACTTATGTTTATACAAAAACTTGTACACAAATGTTCATAGTCTCTTTATTTGTAATAGTGAAAAACTTGAAACAATTAGATGTCCTTTAATGAAGAATGGTTAAATAAACCGTGGTATATCCCTACTATGGAATACTACTCAGCACTAAAAAGGAACGAAGTAAATTTTTTTTTTTTTTATTGTGAGTTGGGTGGAGGTTTAATGAGAAGATCATAAGTTTTACATTTGACATTTTGTTTCATCTCAATGATTGCAGTCCCCTCTGTGCAGTAACAGTGATCCCACTTTCTACCTGTTCTACCTGTGGTTCTATTTCCATTCCACCCATCTTCCCATCCTTTCTTAATTTTGTCCTTAGGTAAATGCTTCCTTTTTGATGTTAAATTATTGACTATTCCATGGTGAGTATACTTCACTAGTGTTGTCGCCCCCACATCTCTAAATACCACTTG
>NW_006408549.1:19920751-19922342 GCF_000296735.1 Chrysochloris asiatica | reverse complement strand
AAGTATTTCAACTTTTGAGTGACTATTGTAAATGGTATTGTTTTCCTGATTTCCTTTTCAGAGCTGTCTCTATTAGTATAGAAGAATCCAACTAATTTTTTTTTTTTTAAAGCTTTTATTGTGAATTGAGTGATAGTCTACATGGCAAAACATTAGTTTTGCACTCAACTCATAGCATCTTATTTCACTTTAAATATTACAATCCCCTTTTTTAATGTACACAAAACATGCAAGAATATATAATCATTTAAGCAACCAAATGGCACATTTTGCTAACCAACCCCTGCCCATCAGCATGCAGTCTTCCATGAGTCTAGAGTCCTCAGATGCTCTGTCTCTCCATGCCTTCACCTCTTCCTCCATCTCTGGTGTCACTATTTCTTTGGTTGGGATCCTGGGTCCACTCATGCTCTTCCCTCTTGCTGGTCCTAGGGTACTGTGTTTCTGGAATGTAAGATTAACTACTCCCTTTACCCTCAATTTTTTTTTCCAACTAATTTTTATGTAACAATTATGCACCCTGCCACTTTGCTGAATCAGTGAATTCCAATAATTTTATTGCTGAGTCTGTGGGATTTCTATGTAAATGATCATGCCATCTTCAAATAGAGAGAATTTTACTTTTTCTTTGCCAGTTTGTTGTTGTAAAGTACTGTGGAGTTGGTTCCAACTCATACTGACGCTACATGTGGTTTCTGAGTCTGTAAGTCTTTATGGGAGCAGAAAGCCTGGTGCCTTTAAATTCCCTTTTTGCCTTATAGCTCAGGTTAGGACTTCCAACACAATATTGATCAGGAATGGTGATGAAGGATATCCTTGTCTAGTTCCTGTTTGCAAAGGAATCTCTGAGTTTCTTTTCATTGAGAGTAATGTAGGCTATTTGATTTGTATATGTGCCCTTAATTATGCTGAGAAATTTATCTTCTACTCCTATTTTGTTGAATGTTTTTATTGAAAATGGATGTTGGATTTTGACAAATGCCTTTTCTGCATCAAATGATATGATCATGTGGTTCCTTTCCTTTTTTTTTAAAAAAAAAAATTATGTGGTAAATTATATTGATTGTTTTTGTAATTTTGAACCATCTTTATATTCCTTGTATGAATACCACTTTGCCAAGATGTGTTATGTTTTGGATATGTTGCTGAATTCTTTTGGAAAGTACTTTGTTGAGAATTTTTATATATATGTTCATGATGGATATTGATGTATAGTTTTCTTTTTTAGTGATATCTTCTCCTGGTTTTGGTATTAGGATTTTGCTTGCTTCATGAAATGTATTTGTGAGTTTTCCATCCTTTTCAACATTCGGGACTAGTTTGAGTAGAATTGATGTTAGCTCTTCTCTGAATGTTTGGTAAAACTTACCAGAAAATTATATGGATCCAGAATTTTTCTTGTAGAAATTGTTTAATGACTTGAACAATTTGTTCTTTTGTTACGGGCCTGTTCAAATTTTCTGCTTTATTCTGTGTTAGTTTTGGTAGGTTCTGCTTTTCCTAAAAATTTGTCCATTTCTTCTAAATTTTCAAATTTGTGGGAGTACAAGTCATAGTATTCTGTTATTATCTTTTTTATTTCCTTTGGCTC
>NW_006408549.1:19911506-19920031 GCF_000296735.1 Chrysochloris asiatica | reverse complement strand
GGCATACCCCTCAATCCTGTTCCCTGGCCGCCAGCACACAGCCCTCTCCCTCCATGAGTCTAGAGACCCCAGCCACTCCATCTCTCCACATCATCATCTCTGCCTCCATCTCTGGCATCACTGCTGGGCCCAACACTCTGTCCTTGCTCTTTTCCCTTTGCGGTCCCAGGGTCCTCTCCTCCTGGACTGCAAGATTAGCCACTCCCCTCTTTTTGCTACAAAATGATTACCTTTACAGTTGCAACAATCTCAGTCAGTCATGATAAGAATTCCTTAATAGAGGTCCAATAAATTTTGCTGCGTCTTTGGACTTTTCTGTGTGCAGGATCATGCCATCTGCAAATAGAGAGAGTTTTACTTCTTCTTTGCCAATTTGGCTGCCTTTAATGTATTTAACTTTTCCCTTTGATCTTTCTATTATAGATTTCGAATTTTACATTATATTCTTAAAAGTGCTTTGTAGTATTTCAATGTTTTTCAATTTATTGAGGCTTGCTTTGTGTCCTAACGTATGGTCTATTTTGGGGAATGGTCCATGTGCACTGGAAAAGAATGTTTAGTGTGCTTTTTGTGTGTCTGTGATAGCTTTTGTTGGGTTGAATGCTCTGCATAAATCTATGAGGACAAATTGATTGTGTTGTTTAACTCTTCTGTGTCTTTGTTGAGCTTCCTTATAGTTGTTTTGCCCTTCGTCGGAAGTGGTGTATTAAAGTTGCCTACTGACTCCTTGGCACATAACCACCACCACCACCACCGCTATTATGGTAGAGTTGTGTATTTTTTTCTTCAATTCTATTAGAGTCTGATATGTGCGTTTTCTCTGGGAGCATAGATATTATTATGGTTATGTCCTCTTGATCACCTGACCCTTTAATCATGAGATAATGTCCTTTGTCTCTTACACTGGTTTTTGCATTAAAGTCTATTCCATTAGAAATTGATATTGCCACTCTTACTCATTTTTTATTGCTTTTAGCTTGATATACTTTTCCCATTCTTTTATTTGGTCTATTTTTTTCTTTGTCTGTAAGGTGTGTGTCTCTTGTAGATAGCATATTGAAGGATCCTGTTTTCTTTCCCATTCTGCTACTCTCTGTCTCTTTACTGATTCATTTAATCCAATGATAATCTGGGTAATTATCAATAGGTGTGTTTTCACTTATTACACTGTGCTGTTGTGTGCTGTTTCTGGTTTCTTTGTTCCACATGCTTCTCTGTGCTGAGTTCATGTTGTCTGTGTGTTTTCTTGCCAGTTTCTTCATTTCTGTTGTTTCAATGTTTACTAACTTGTCATGGTTTTCCTTTTGTGATAGTGTATTTGTTTTCTTTGAGATTATCCTGTAATTTATTAAATTCTTCTCAAGTTTTAAACAGTCTATTTTATCTTGAAATCCACTTGACTTCCTCACCATTTGAAAGTTTTGTAACTATACTTTTCCCTCTTTTTTTGCTTTGTAGTTCTTTTCATTATAAATTGTTATCTTGGTTACTTATTTCCAGTCTTTTAGATTTGTTTTACTTTGGATACTACTCTATCCGGATTGGAGTCCTGGTGTGGTGCTGTGCGTTAATGTGCTGGACTGCACAGTCAGTTTGATCTGCAGGGTCAGTGGTTTAAGCTCACCATCTGCTCCTTGGAAACTTATACAGGGTCACTGTGGGTTGGAACCGACTTGGTGGCAGCTAACAACAACAACAACATATCTGGATTGAATTTTGGTTGATGTTGCTATGTATGTCAGTCTCAGGTTGTTGTCTGTTGTTGGTTCTCAGTACAAAGGACTGATTATTATAAATTCCTTTAATTTCTGCTTACCTGGAAATGTTATAATTTTGCTGTCAGTTTTGAAGGACAGTTTTGCTGGGCATATGATTCTTGCATGGCAAGTTCTTTTCTTTCAGAGATTTGTATATGTCTTCCTTTTGCCTTCTTGCCTGCATGGTTTCTGTGGAGAAAACAGAGCTTAATCTTTTTGGTTCTCCTTTGTAGATAACTTTTCGTTTTCCCCTAGCTGCTCTTGTGACGCTTTCCTTGTTTTGATTTAGATAGGTCTTGAAGATTTTCTTTTGGGGTCTATTCTGTTTGGGATCTGTTCAGTTTCTTTAATGTTTATCTTTTCATCTTTCATGATTTTAGGAAAGTTTTTTTCCAACAATTTTTTTTTACTATCTTTTTCTGTGCTTTTCTTTGGCTCTTCTTATTCTGGAATTCCAGTCACTTGTAAGTTATTCCTACATGAATCTTAGGCTTTTTTTCTGATTTTTCATTCTTTTTTTCTGATTGTTCTTGTAGTTTATTAGTATTGACAGATTTATCTTCAAGTCCATAATTCAGTTTCTTTTGATTCATAGCTACTCCTTTTCCCTTTCAATATATTGTCCATTTCTGAAATCTTAGTATTAGTATTCTGGATTTCAATTTGCAGGTTTTGTATGGTCTTCAGCCATTTATCTATTTTGCTTGTTTGTTTGTTCCTGTAATGTTTTCCTGAATTCTTCCACATTTTCCTTGATCTTTCTGTCACTTATTTGAAATAATAATGTTATTCTCTTAAATTATTTTCCAGGTAGTTCCAATGTATTTTTCCCCCCTCAAAACAGTTCTTGCTTTGCGTCTTGGTCATTTGTTTGAGCCACTGTGTCTTGTTTCTTCATGTGAACAGACGTGTTCTGCTGCTTTCCAGGTATTGTGGTGTTGTTGCATTTGAATTATATTGATGATTTTATGTTGGCATATTCTTAGGCACTCATCAACTGCTTGCTGGTGGGTGTGATTAGGGGAAGGAAGCATGCACATCTTTCTCTATTTGCTGTTCTTGTAGCTCACTTGACTGATGTTGGTTGTTGTCATTGTTCAGGTATATAGCAGCTGGTGTTGGCTCTTACTCAATGGGTTGGCTATAGAAGGTATGAATGGGCACAGTTGCTGCCCTCTGTTGGATGAGACAAGAGAAAACACACATACACAAGAAAGAAGGAAGACAATCAAACAAACAAGCCAACAATAGCAGTAAAAGAAAATAGTAAAGGGAAAAGAAGAGCAGACATAGAAAAAAGAATATGAAAATAAGAAAGGAAAAGAACATAACACAATATGGAAAGGTATGCGTAAAAGGGAAAGAAATCAGAGTGTAGCAAAAATAACCAAGAGGAAAAAAAGAAGAAGAAGAAGAAAAAGAAGCAGTAGTGGTTGGGAAAGAAAGCAAAAAAAGAAAGAAAGGATAACGTGAAAAAAAGAAAGAAAAGGAAGAAAGAATAAGCAAACAATAACGATGAAAGGAGAAACAAGGAAATGGGCCAGACCCAGACAGGAGACTATTCTGGAGACTCCTGCCAGCCAAGGACCTTACATGGTGAGTGGGCAACGGATGAGACAGTGGGGTTCTGGTTCTAGGTTTGTCTGTTCTGGGCATTCAGTCTTGAAGTAGTTTGAGAAGACACCAGGCAGCTGGGGGATCAGGATATTTCTGTCCCAGATGGCAGTCAAGGGTAAGAGGTTAATATGGATAGTTCCCCACTCCTTTGGTGGGGCTCACAACTGTGGTGGGTTGTTCCATGAGACTAGGACTGCCCAGAGAATGGGAGCTTCCCTGGGGGTATTTGTGGGTGGGGGCCAGCCATACTTCTGAGCATCAGGGGAGTGTGGGGACAAACATTGCACCTTTATCTCTGAAAGTCACAGGTATGTTTGTGCAATGCCGATATGCTGCCTTATCTCTGAAGCTGCTCACAAATACTTAAGATGGCTGTGCTGCATCTGGTTGGCTGGCACAGGTCACCAGTCTGTCTCCATTTTTTGCCATGTCTGTTCAGCTTTTTCTCATAGTGAGCATTCTCTAATCTATCATCTGAAGCTCAGGGTTTCAGGACTATCATCTGCATCTGTTTAATTTGGTTTTCCAATAATTTTTTTGTAGAGGGTCTATGTAGCATTTATGCTTAGTTCATCATCTTGCTGCCTTTCCCAGTAACGAACTATTGATGTGCGCAACAACTTGGATGAATCTCTAGAGAGTTTTGCTGATTAAAAAAGCCAACTCCAAAAGGTTACCTATGTATGGTTGCTACCTACTTAGATACACCCAGTATGCTTAGGTGGTCAATGAATTCGTTCTATAAACTTGTCAAAAGAGAAGTCTGTGGACTTGTAGCTTAGGAATATCTGGAGATCTTGTTAGACATTACTGAATCTGAATATACATTTTAACAAGCTCCTTAGGATAATTTGCATACCACATTAAACTTTGAGAAACATTGTTCCATAAGAGCAGTCTTACATATTTAAATATGTAGATCACACCACTGCCTTTTCTCTTCTTGTTAAGCTCCTTGAGTCAGTGCTGACTAGCAACCCTGTATAGAGTTTCTGAGGAGGGATGGTAAGCTTAAACCACCCACCTTGAGGTTCAAACCAATCTTGCAGTCTAGTACATAACCCTGCAGTACCACACCAGGACTCTGGTAGCCTGTTTACCAGTCAGCACTTCAAAACTACCACATGTTCCATGGGAGAAAGATGAGGCTTTATCTTCCCATAAAGATTTACAGCCTCACAAACCCTATATAGGGCTGCTGTGAGTTGGAATCGACTCCGTAGCTCATAATCATTTCTCTTCTTAGGGAAGGCTAAAATGGACTAATAGCTCTTGAATTCTGACTGTGTCAATGTCACATTTGATGCCCACATAAACTCAATAAGATATGCTTTATTATACATATTTATTGGTGTAGTATGCCGGTTAATGTTGCTGGATTGCAAAATCGATTTGAACCACAAGGTCGGTAGTTCAAACCTACCAGCTGCTCCTCAGAAACTCTATACAGGGTCGTTAGGAGTCAGAGACAACTCGTCCATACTTAAAAACAACAGCTATAATATATAATTTGGTGTTCAGGTTAATGCTCTGGACTGCAAAGTTGGTTTGAACTGCAAGGTGGGCAGTTCAAGCTCACCAGCTATTCCTCTGAAGCCTGATACAGGGTGGCTATGGGTGGGAACCTGCTTGGCAGCACTTAACAACAATATATAATTTATATATGATAAAATTCTATTATGCTATCTCCAGCATAGTTTCTAGTACCAAGACCATTTTTCATAATTACTGACCCTTCCTTTTCCCCCCCCAATTTTCACATTCCAATCACCAGTAATTATCAATGCATCTTGATTGCATGTTTCTTCAATTTCAGAATGGAGTTGTTTGAATTATTCAGCTTGAGCATCAGCAGCTTTAGTTGTTGGTGCATAAATGTAAATAAAATAGTGGTATTAACTGGTCTTCCTTGTAGGCATATAGATATTATCCTATCATAGACAGCATTATACTTCAAGATAGATCTTGAAAATCTCTCTTTTATGATGAATGTAACACCATTTCTCTTGAATTTGTCGCTCCTAGCAGAGTAAAACATAGGATTGTCTGACTCAAATGGCCAATACCAGTCCATTTCATTTTATTAATGCCTAGGATGTTGATCTTTATGTGTTCCACTTCATTTTTTATAACCTCCAATTTTCCTAGATTCATACTTTATACATTCCACATTCTGAGTATTAGTGCCTGTCTGCAACTGTTTCTTCTCATTTTGAGTTGTGGTCTGTCAGCAAATGAAGGTCCTGAAAACTCTGCTACCTTCACATAATCAAGATCAATTCTACTCTGAGGAAGTAACTCTTCCCTGATCATGTCTGAGTGCTTTCCAATAGGAGGGGCTCATCATCTGGCAATTTATCAATGTTTCACTGCTAGTCATAAAGTTTTCAGTGGCTAAGCATTCAAAAATGGTCTGCCTTTCCTTCTTCCTAGTCTGTCTTAGTCTGGAAGCTCAGCTGAAACCTGTGTACCATGGATGCCTGTTGTTGTTGTTGTGTGCCGTCGAGTCGGTTCCGACCCATAGCGACCCTGTACAGGGTTTCCGAGGGTGTAAATCCTTACGGGAGTAGAAAGCCTCATCTTTCTCCCGCGGAGCAGCTGGTAGTTTCGAACCGCTGACCTTTAGGTTCACAGCCCGATTCGTAACCACTACGCTACCAGGCTGGTATAAAATACTGGAGGCATAGCTTCCAGCATCACAGCAACACAAAGCTACCAGTCCAACAACCTGAAAGATAAGTGGTGGTTATTAGATGAGGGTAAATAAAAAAGAATTGCTACTAGGGTTCCAATTCATAAATGCACAGATTTACTCCAAGCGAATGTATCTAAACATGTCTCTGTGATTGGTGCACAGAAATTAAATGATATATATATATAAGGAGCTCTGGTTACTTATGAGTCAGGCTGTTAACCTCAAGGTTAGCAGTTGGAAACTACAAGCCATTCCATGGGAGAAAGATGAGGCTTTCTATTCCCGTAAAGATGTACAGCCTCAGAAACCCTCTGAAGGGCCTCTATGAGTTGGAATCAACTCCATGGCACACCACCACCACCACCATAATTTATGTATGATAAAATTCTGTCACACATTCTCCAGCGTCATTTCTAGCACCAAGGCCACATTTTCCAACTCCTGACTCTTCCTTTTGTAATAGTCTTTTTAGTGTGTCTCAAAAATAGATTGTTAGGTGTCATTTAGTTGGTTCAGGCTCTTAGTAACGCCACGCACAGTAGAACAAAACACTGCTTGGTCTTGTGCCATCCTCACAATTGTTATGTTTGAGCCCATTGTGTTTGCCATTATGTCAATCTACCTTATTTGGCCAGGGAGGAGGGTGGTATCTTCCTCTTTTTCACTAACTCTCTACCTAGCATAATGTCTTTCTCCAGGCCCTGGTGCCTCCTGAAAATATGTCTGAAGTATAAGAGACAATGTCTTGCCATCCTAGTTTCTAAGGAATATTCTGATTGTATTTCTTCCAACACAAGCATGTTTGTTTTTCTGGCAACCCATGGTACTTTAATATGCTTCTCTAACACCATAATTCAAATGCATCATTTTTTTTTATGGTCTTCCTTTTTCACTGTCCAATTTTCACATGCAAATGAGATAATTGAAAATATCAATGCTTGAGTCCTCAAACTGATGTCTTTGCTCTTTAATGCTTTAAAGAGGTCTTTTGCAGTAGATATGCCTAATGCAATGTATCATTTGATTTCTTGACTGCTGCTTCTGTAAGTGTTGATTGTGGATCCAAGCAAAATCACGTATTGGACAACTTCAATCTTTTCTCTATTTGTCATAAAATGTTATTTATTGACCCAGTTGTGACAACTTTTGTTTTCTTTGCATTGATGTGTAATGCATAATAAAGGCTGTAGTCTTTGATCTTCATCAGTATTTTAAATCTTGCTTCTAGCAAGCAGGTTATATCATTTACATACATTTGCATTTGAATGATGGTGTTGGAGAAAAATATTTAAAATACCATGGACTGCCAGAAGAACAAACAAATAAGTGTTGGAAAAAGTACAATTAGAATGTTTCTTAGAAGCCAGGATGGTGAGACTTTGTCTCTCATAACTTCAGACATATTATCATGAGGGACCAGGAGAAGGACATCATATTTAGCAAAGTGGAGGGTCAGCACAAACGAGAAAGACGCCCAATAAGATGGATTGACACAGTGGCTGCAGCAATGGGCTCAGATGTGCCAATGTTTGTGAGGATGGTGCAGGACTGGGCAGTGTTTTGTTCTGTTGTCCATAGGGTTGCTATATCTACTAACTAGATGTTACTAGAAAGCATCTAGTAACAATATGATTTTGTAGCTGTACTTTTTTACTTACTTTTCCTTACCTTTTCAGATGAATTAACTGAGACCTAGCTTTTCTGATTTAGAAGTCATGTGTGAAAATAGATTATAGAAGGTCAATAACAGAATATAACACTTAGAAGCGAAAAATAAAAAATAATTAGAACTCAATGTTGGTTGGAATTAAAAGGGAAGTATTTTGAATCATAGTTGTGAGTTCAATTCCAGAGCTGGAGGATGACTAAGGACAATAATTTTCATCACTTCTTTTCTCCAGATAGGGACAGACCAGTATTTGCACCTGCATGGTTGCTCATGAGCTTTTAAGATCACAGTTGCTAATCACCAAAGTAGGATACAGAATATTGTCTTTGTAAACTATGTTATGCCAGTTGACCTTGGTGTCCCCTGAGACTCTAGTCTTGAGCCTCCAGGTCCAGAGACTCATTCCCTAAAGATATTTGGTTATGCCTATGTCCTGGTGTGGCATTGTAGGATAAGCACTGGACTGCTAAATGCAAGGTCGACAGTTCAAACCCTATACAGGGTCACTATAAGTTGGAGCCAACTTGAAGACGCTTAGCTTAACTTAAAATGTTTACATTTGTCCTTTGTACCACATTCATGAATATATTTGCAGCAAAGGTAGATAAAAATTTACAAACATCTTCTGTCAACCCTATGTATATTTTTGTGGGTATACCCCCCTCTCCCTCCTATACCCTTTGAGCATGAGTGTGTACAAGTTGTTGTTGTAAAGTGTCGTTGAGTCAGTTCTGACCCATAGCGACCCTGTATAGGGTTTCCAAGCTGGTAAGCTTGAACTGCCAAC
>NW_006408549.1:19898488-19911135 GCF_000296735.1 Chrysochloris asiatica | reverse complement strand
ATAGATAGATAGATAGATAGATAGATAGATAGATAGATATAGATATAGATATAGATAGATATAAATATACTTAGTTGTGTTTAACTCTTACTCACCTCCCAGTGTCTTCCCTGCTGCCTTCATTATCTGGCCAACCTTACCCTTATTGTATATTGCCTTTCCTTACACCCAGTTTACCCTCTAGCCCCATGGATCAATTTACATCCAAACAATAGGCCAATTTACAAAGGGAACAAAAAACATTAGTGAGGTAAGCACACCTTAGAATAATCAACCATTTGAGATCAACAGGTCAGCATTTATCCCAGGGCAAAGTTCAGAAAAGTTTGGAAATCTGGAGGAATGGAATAAATGAAGTTACACTGAGGGGATTGTAATCAATGAAATGAAGCAAGGTATGTATGAATTGTTTCATGTAAATCAGATTTCTGCTCTGTAAACCTTTAACCAATTTAAAATGAAAGGTTTTTTTTTTTAAAAAGGGGACAAGTATTTTGATTTTGAGGTTAAAGTCTTATTAAGAATATTTTATCTTAAAAAGTAGAGAACATTTAGAATACATGAAATTCAAATGAATCAGAATCCAGTCACATGGGTTCTATTTTAGCAATATCAGCTGGAAGGTGAACTTGCTTATATTTGAATTGATTGACACTAACTTCAACTTTGTTGTTGTTGGAGTCGGTTCCGACTCATAGCGACCCTGTATAGGGTTTCTGAGGCTGTAAATCTTTATGGGAGCAGAAAGCCTCATCTTTCTGCCCCAGATCAGCTAGTAGTTTTGAACTGTTGACTTTGCGGTTCGCAACTCAATTCATAACCACTACGAGTTTACTGATAAATAAGATGAAACTAATATCTCACAGAGGATGATGATGGACTATTGAAAAGTACTTTTGAATCTTCATGAGAAAAATGAGACCACCATATGGTACTATAATATAAATTTCCAAATTTCTAAGAGTCAGGTCACTCTCATGATGAACATTGTCATCAAATTTTATGGTCAAAATTACCTACCATGTCTTGTGCAAATAATTTGTTATTGTCTGTCACACTGTATTATACTGACTATTCCATTCAAATAGTCTACTTTCTGAAGGGCATAACAGTACATAACTGTAAAACTTATTCATAAATCATTATGGGCATGGTTGAGAGAACTCTTCATTTGATCTATTTGTAGTCAGTAGAGATCTTGGATGTGCATGACAGATTTTTATGTAAATCAGGAACATCAGTAGCCATATAAATTTGCATTTGCAACTTGATTCCTCTTAGTGAATGTGACAGGCTCATCCTATTGACTACAAGCAAACTTCAAAAGCATTGTAAGAGATTATAGTCTTAAGATGTTACAGACCCTTATAGATATCTTGTGAAACAACTCCATGGCACATAACAACAACAACATAGATAGCTTGTATTTAATTTTACATTTGTGAATAATACGTAATTGTCAACAGCCTTTTATATGAATCCTTTTGGATATAGGAAATTGTATTTTTCTTTTTAGCAATTACCTGGGCTCAGAGTATCTTGTAATTGACAAACATATGGGATATTGTGGTTCCTGGCCATGCTACCTAGGAGGCTCTTAAACATCTTTCTTAGGTGATAAGATTTTGTTATAAAGGCTTTGAATGTGAGTTTTTGTGGTTGGAACCCTGTGGGGCAGTAAACTCTTGGCTGCTGTCCAAAAGGCCAGCAGTTCAAACCCAGTAGTAGCTCACTGGGAGAGAGATATGGGAGTGTGTGTCTGTAAAGATTTATAAACTTGGCAATCCTTTGGTGCTGTTCCACTTGACACTATAGGCTCTCTATGACTTGGAATCAACTTGATGGCAATAGGTGATTTTGGGTTTATGGTGGTATTGGAAGCAACAGAGAGCAACACCAAAGGTGAAGATGGGCATATTGTCATTATTCCACCAACAGTTGATATTTTTATTAGCTGGTGTGCAGGGGAAATACAAGTTTGTAGAATTTTCAAGAACATACAACTCTGTGTTGGAAGGAGTACAAGTATAGCCAGAATGTTCCTTGGAAGGGAGAATGGTGAAACTTCGTCTTCTGAACTTTGCACATGTTATCAAGAGGGGCCAATCCCTACAGAAGGAAATTATGCTTGGTAAAGTAGAGTGTTGTTGTTGTTGTTGTTGTTGTTAAGTGCCTTTAAGTCGGTTCCAACCCATAGCGACCCTGTACAGGGTTTCCGAGGGTGTAAATCTTTACGGGAGTAGAAAGCCTCATCTTTCTCCCGCGGAGCAGCTGGTAGTTTCGAACCACTGACCTTAAGGTTCGCAGCCCGATTCGTAACCACTACGCTACCAGGTGCCATCAATTTGTTTCCACACATAGTGACTTATGTACAACAGAACAAAACACTGCTCACTCCTGTGCCATCCTCACAATCACTGCTAAGCTTGAGCTCATTGCTACTGCCACTGTGCCAGTCCATCTCCTTGGGGGTTTTCCTCTTGTTGTGGCAGCACCAGTCAGAAAGAACTCAATCTGAAAATCTTAAAGAACAAAGTTTATTGCCAGCGGCCAGAGTGTCAGCTCAAGCCCAAATCACTCTGACCCCCAAGTGAGAAGGGGAACAGGGTTTTATACAAAAAACCCAGAGTGGTTAAAATAAACAGTCTTGTCTTGTTACCTGGGGTGAAAAATCCCAGCAGACCCTTATCCTATAAGTGGGAGTAAACCCACCAATAAACCCTTATCTTTTTTGTATGGATGGGCTAAGTTTTTATCCTGTCTGATCAGGTGTCCTTGGGTCATTCTGACCTTCGCAGTTTTCAGTAAGAAGTTTATTTATTATTTTTCCATAGGGTGAGGTGGGGAGGGGGGTAGGAGGGCAGGGTGAGAAGGGGCTGAAAGGACTTAGTGGATACCTAGTTTACATGGGGGCTGTTAGTTATGCTTTAACACTGTCTGACATTCCATTTTACCTAGTATGATATCCTTCTCCAGGGACTGGTCCCTCCTGATAACATGTGAGAAGTATGAGAGATGAAGTTTGGCCATCCTGGCCTCCAAAAAGCACTCTGGCTGTACTTCTTCCAACACAGATCTGTTTATTCTTCTAGCACTCCATGGTACTTTTAATATTCTTAGCCAACACCGTAACTCAAATGCATCAATTCTTCTATGGTCTGTCTTATTCACTGTCCAACTTTCACATACATATGAAGCTTTTGAAAATACCAGGACTTGGGTCAGGTGCATCTTGGTCCTCAAACTGACAGTTTTACTCTTGAACATCTTAAAGAGATTTGTGCAAATATGGCTAATGCAATATGGAGGTTGATTTCTTAACTGTTGCTTCCATGAGTATTGACAATGGATCCAAGCAAAATGGAGTCTTTGATAACTTTAACCTTTTCATTTATTATAATGCTATTTTTAATCTTTCATTTATCATAATGCTATTTTTGGTCCATTGGCATCTTTGTTTCCTTTTCATTGAGGTGAAACCTATACTGAAGGCAGTGGTTTCTGTTTTTCATCAGTAAATATTTTAAGTCTTCTTCACTTTCAGCAAGCAAGGTTGTATCATCTGCATATCACAGGTTATTAGTGAGTCTTCCTCCATTCTGATGTAACATTCTTCTTCACATACTCCATCTTCTTGGATTATTTGCTCAGTATACAAATTGAATCATTATGATGAAAGAATACAACCATTGTGCACAACTTACTATTAAATGATTCAGTGTCTCCTTGTTCTGTTCAAATGACTGCCTCTTGGTCTATGTACAGGTTCCTCTTTAGCAGAATTAAGTGTTCCAGAATACTCATTTTCCACATGTTGTCCATAGCTTGTCATGATCCACATAGTTGAAAGCCTTTATATAGTCAGTAAAGCACAAGTAAACATTTTCTAGTATTCTCTGCTTTCAGCCAAAATCCATCTGACATCAGCAATGTTATTCCTTGTTTTACCTCCTCATCTGAATCTTACTTGAATCACAATGTACTGTTGCAGCCATTTTTAAACTACCTTTAGCAAAATTATACCTTGCATGTGATATTAATGTTATTGTCCAGTGATTTCCATATTCTGTTGGGTCACCCTTATTTGGAATGGGCATAAATATGCATCTCTTCCAAACAGTTGGCCAGATAGCTGTTTTCCAAATTTCTTGGCATAGATAAGTGAGTGCCTCCAGTGTTGTATCAATTGGTTGAAAGATTTCAATATCTATTATGTCAATTACTGAAACCTTGTTTTTTGCCAATGCCTTCAGTGCATCTTCAATTTCTTCCTTCAGTACTACTGGCTCTTGATCATGTGCTGTTCCTTGCTTGATATGGTTGAACATTGTCCATAATTTCTTTTTGGTACAGTGACTCTGTGTATCCCTTACATCTTTTTTTGATGGTTTTTACATCATTCAATATTTTGCTCATAGAATCCTTCAGTATTTCAAGTTGAGATTCAAATTTTCTCCTCAGTTCTTTCAGCTTGAGAAATGGTGAGTGTGTTCTTCCCTTTTGTTTTTCTAACTCCAGGTCTTTGCACATTTCATTGTAATACTTGATTATGTCTTCTCAACCTGTCCTTTGAAATTTTCTGCTGAGCTCTTTACTTCCTTATTTCTTCCATTTGCTTTATCGTCTCTATGCTTGAGATCAAGTTTCAGAGTCTCTTCTGACATCCATCTTGGCCTTTCTTTCTTTCTTGTCTTCTAAATGATCTTTGATTTTTTCTTGAATGTTGCTCTTCATGGCATCCCACAGATCTTCTCATCTGCAGTCATTAGTGTCTAAGGCATCAAATCTGTTCTTCAGATAATCTCTAAATTCAGGTGGGATATGTTCAAGATCAAATTTGGCTCTCATGGACTTGTTTTTGTTTTCTTCAGCTTCAGCCTGAACTTGCATATAAGCAATTGATGGTCTGTTCCACATTTTGTCCCTGGCCTTGTTTTGGCTGATGATATGGAGCTTTTCCACCATCTCTTCCCACAGATGTAGTTAATTTGATCTCTGTGTATTCCATCTGGTGAGTTCCATGAGTATAGTTCTCTTTTATGTTGTTTAAACAAGTGATTTGCAGTGAACAAGTCATTGGTGTTGCAACATTCTTTCATGCAATCTCCAGCATCATTTTTATCATCAAGGCCGTTATTTTCAACTACTGAACCTTCCTCTTTGCATTTCAATCACCAGTAATTATCAATATGCTCTGTAAAGGCTTTGCAAGAGGGCTATTTCACTTGGCAAGTTCTAGAAAGCAATGAATTTCTTGTTACTTCTACCAATTCCCCTTCCAACCTTCTAAATATTCCTTTATATGTGGTTCAGAGTTCTGGCACCATCCCCTGAGCTTGCTTGTTCCAGTATTCTGTGTTGTTGCTCATGGAGCTCCTCACTGCACTTCCACCCGATCCGCCATCTTGTTTGTTCTTCTACATATATTTTTTAAAAAGAACTTTTTATTGTTCACAGAATTGAGTAAACCTTTACAGACAGAGTCGATAATCAGTTTTACATTAAAAAAACATGCACTTAAAAAAATTTCAATGATTGCAGTCTCCTCAGTGTAACATCAATTTCCCCACCTCTTCCTGTGTTTCTGGCTGTCATTCCTCCTTCTTTCCCAACCCTTCTGAACTGTGTCCTTGGATAAATGCTGTTCTATTGATCTTGAGTGGCTAACCATTCTGTGTATTTCACCAGTGTTATTCCCTCTGTATGCCCATCTATTGTATGACTGAAAATTGAGCCACAAGTGTGGGATCAGTTCTGGATCTGAAGGGTACCAAGGGTTGTAGTTTCAGGGTTATACCAGTCTCTATCTGACCAGTAAACCTGGTATTTTTTATGATTTTGAGTTTTGTTCCAAATTTTCTCCCACCCTATCCTGGACCTTCTAATGTGATTCCTTTCAGAGCAGTTGGTAGTGGTAACCAGGCGCTATCTAGGTGACTGATGTTTATGTGGTCTGTTAATCCATTGGACTAATTGCTTCAAAGTATCTTCATACTTCTTTTCTCTGGACAAGAAGAGGTCAGTATTTGCACCTTAGATAGTCACTCACAAGCTTTTAAGTCCCTAGTTGTTACTCACCAAAGTAGGATGTAGAACATTGTGGACTATATAATACCAATTGACCATGGTGACTCCTTCGACTATGTTCCTGAGCCTCTGGACCAAGCAACTCATTCCCTCAAGGTATTTGGTAAAGTCAAAGAAGTTTTAATAACTTTGCCCTTTGTATACTCCACTAAATTCATGGATACATTTGCAGCAAAGGTAAAGACCCATGTACAAATGTTCTCTGTCAAATCTGTCTATGTATCTTTCTATCTTTGTATATACTTTTATTCTCCCTCCTGTACTTGTTCAACCTGTTTTGTCTATCCATGCCTCTACTCACTGATCACCTTATTGCAGGACTGTGTAAATAGCAGTATTTGCCTGTGTTGCTTTTAACTCTTTCATTCCTTTTCATGTCTTCCCCTGTCTTCATTAATTTTTTTTTTTGCCAACCTCCCTGTTATTGTATATTGCCTTCCCTTTTACCCAAGTTAACATATGTCTACCCTCCTGTGTGGCACTAAAGGTTAAGCATTGGATTGCTAATCATAAGGTCAGTGGTTCACACCTACCTTCCACTCCTTAGGAACCCTATCCATATGGCTATAAGTCAGACCAACGCGATGACACTTAACAACAACCCTCTAGCCAATGAATGACTCCCTTTTCACCCCACCCCTGACAACTATCAAAGGATGCTTTTTTTAGTGTGAAAACTTTTCCCAGACTTTTACAATAATGGTCTCATACAATATCTGTTCTTTAGTGATTGACTAATTTCATTCAGCATAATGGCGTCCATTCATCCATGTTATGAGATGTTTTGCGTCTTCATCATTATTCATAATATTGAGTAGTATTCCATTCTATGTATGTGCCAAAGTTTGTTTATCCATTCTTCCATTGATGGATATTTGAGTTTTCTCCATCTTTTTGCTCTTGTGAATAGTGCTACAATGAACATGGGTATGCATGTAGCTATTCATGTTATGGTTCTTGTTTCTGTTTATAAGGTGGTGGTGGTGTACCATGGAGTTGGTTCTGACTCATAGTGATACTGTATAGGGTTTACAAGGCTATAAAACTATACAGGAGCAGAAAACCTCATTTTTCTCCCACGAAGCAGCTGATAGAGTCAAACTGCTGTCTTTTCATCTAGCAGCTTAATGCGTAACCAGTATACAACTGGGGCTCTATTTTCTTGATATGTAACGTAGTGGTTATGAATCGGGCTGCGAACCACAAGGTCAGCAGTTCAAAACTACCAGCTGTTCCACAGGAGAAAGATGAGGCTTTCTGCTCCCGTAAAGATTTACAGCCTCGGAAACCCTGTACAGGGTTGCTGTGAGTCAGAACCGACTCCATGGCACATAACAACAACACTTAAAAAATGTGAATTCAAATTCTTATTCATGAATGTCTACAGATATTTAGTGGTTTTCAAAGGGCAGTACCTCAACTGTGTTGTTAAGTGCTGTTGAGTTGGTTCAGATGCACAGTGACCTATATAGGTTTATGAGGCTTGGTAGTTAGTTTGAACTTTGTGTTTCAAACTGATATTGAGGTTGAATGCTTGACTTTTGACACCACACCAGAAAAAAATTACTGGCAGACACTTCCTTTAAGAATTCTGTTCTTCATATAGCCAGATGCTTAACTTTAAATATGAAATTTAAAGATCATCTTTAATGAAAATGCATGGTATCCTAACTAAACATATTAAAGATCATATTTAATGAAAAATGCATGGTATCCTAACTAAACAGATCAATTCCATTAGAATATGAGTGATTTCATATTTGTGGCAGAAAAATATGGCAGTTTGTGGTGTGGTTAGAAGGGGAGCATTTTGTTATTATGCCCTTCCTCTTCCCTTCCATTACTTTTAGGATTTTGAATGAGGGACAGTTGTACGAACACAGGAATTTCTGTTGCCGTCAGAAACAGGAAGAAGTAAAAGAGATGTAATTTTCTAAGACCTATACCTGGACCAGAGAATTCTTCAATAGTGAGAGTTGAGACTTGAATTTTTCCTTCAGTTCCTGGACCAATAAACCACATTCTTATAAACAGAGAAAAATTGAAGTTGTCAAGGACTTCATTCTTTTTGGATCAACCATCAACACTCATGGAAGTAGCAGTCAAGAAATCAAATGACCTATTGCATTAGGCAAATTTGCTGCACATTTTAAAGTGTTGAAGAGCAAAGGTGTCAGCTTGAGGATTAAGGTATGCCTGACCCAGGCCATGGTATTTTCAATCACCTTATATGCATGTGAAAGCTGTACAGTGAATAAGGAAGGCCATAGAAGAATTGATGCTTTTGAGTTATGGTGTTGGAGGAGAATATTAAAAGTGCCATGGGCTGTCAAAAGAATCCAACAGATCTGTGTTGGAAGAAGTGCAGTAAGAGTTCTCCTTGGAGGCCACGATGGCTGAACTTCATGTCTCTTACTTCAGACATATTGTCAGAAGGGACCAGTCGCTGGAGAAGGATATCATGTTTGCTAAGGTGGAGGGTCACAGAAAAAGAGGAAGACCCCCAATGAGATTGATTAGCAAAGTAGCAACATCAGTGGGCTCAAGCATGGCAACAATTGTGAGGTTGGCCCAGGACTGGGTAGTGTTTTGTTCTGTTGAGCATAGGGTCGCTATGAGTCAGTACCGACTCAATGCACCTAACAACAACAACATACTTTGATCATTTTTTATGGATTAAGTGTGGCACTGTGGGCTAATGCGTCAGACTCTAAAGTTGTTTGAACTGCAAGGTCAGTGGTTCAAGCTCACCAGTTGCTCCTTGGAAATCTTATACAGGGTCACTATGGGTCGGAATCGACTCAACAGCACTTAACAACAACAACAACAACAACAACATAGAGCCCCTGGAGTCCTGGTGTGGTGTCATAGGATAAGCAAGATCAGTTTGAACTGAAAGGTTGGCAGGTCAAATTCACCAGCAGCTCCTCTGAAACTCTACAGGGTTGCTTTCAGTCAGAATGACTTCAAGGCACTTAACAACAACATAGAGCTTTGACAGGTTATACAGTATAGCCTTCCACTCATAAAAAGAGTTTTTTATGATTCAGGACATGGTTCTTCAGTCTCTTGAAACATGCTTGATTAAGGTAGCTATCTTTGTAAAATGTCGTTGTCAGATGCCATTGAATCAATCCAACTTAGAGTGATCATATGTACAACAGAATGTGATAACTTCTGATCCTGTACCATCTTCACCATCTTCACCATCTTCCAATGTTTGAGCTCATAGTTGTAGCTACTTTGACAGTTCATCTAATTAAGGATCACCCTCTTTATCGCTAACCCTCTTCTCTTTGTAAGTAGCCTATTATATTTATTTGTTGTTGTTAGGGGTCATCAAGTCAGTACTGACTCATAGTGACCTAATGCACAGCAGAATGAAACACTGCCCGGTCCTGGGCCAACCTCATTATTGTTGCCAAGCTTGAGTCCATTGATGCTGCCACTCTGTCAACCCATCTCGCTGGGGGTCTTCCTCTCCTTCTCTGACCCTCCACCTTAGCAAACATGATATCCTTCTCCAGCGACTGGTCCCTTCTGACAATATGTCTGAAGTATGAGACATGAAGTTTGGCCATCGTGGCCTCCAAGGAGAACTTTTGCTGCACTTCTTCCAACACAGATCTGTTGGTTCTTTAGGCAGCCCATGGCATTTTCAGTATTCTCCTCCAACACCATAACTCAAAAGCATCAATTCTTCTATGGTCTTCCTTATTCACTATACAGCTTTCGCATGCATATAAGGTTATTGAAAATACCTTTTCCAGTAACTGGTCCCTCCTGACAGCATTACTGGGAAAAATCAAACAAAGTCAGATACTAAATAAATTTCATACGTCAGTCTTCAATATGTCCTGTGAAACTACAACATTTAAGTTGAACATTTTTTATATACAATTAACAACTTTATCTGAAGATAAGGGTTAATTTCCTTGCTACCATGAATCTTTACTTTCCAAGATCTCAAGTTACTAAGGATGCTTTCATCTGGCACGACATTGAGACCATTTTATCATTAGCGGTTCCCTTCTTCTGGATATACTTCATTTTATGACTCTCTTTTAAGAAATGGCTCAAGAACAAACAGAACACTACAGATACAATTTGATTAACACAACCAAGAGCGGTACATTGTGCACAGTTTGTGTGTACTGTAATGCTAATATAGAGTTATTATTGTTAAGTACCTTTGAGACTTTCTGACTCATAGTGATACTCTGTAGGGTTTCTGAGGAGCAGCTGGTGGGTTTGAACTGCCAACCTTGTGGTTTGAAGTCTAGTTCTGATCCTACAGTGATACACCAAGAAGTCAACTTAAATGTACCTTGAAAGAAAAGTGAACTGCTTCTACTAAGATTACAGTCACAAAAACCCTATGGAGCACTTCTACTCTGTAACAAAAGGGATTGCCATGAGTTGGAATTGACTCGACAGCAACTAAGCAACAACATTATTGTTTTACTTCAAATAAATTAAAGTCCCAATGTTGGCTTTAATTGAGTCACTTTATTCAACTGATACTCCCAGCTCTTTCTCATGAGACCCTCCCTCCCTCTAAACTCAACAATGGACTATTCTAAAATTCCATTTAGAGCTCTAGATTTATCCCTGGTTAACTTTGAACAATATTTGAATTTGCACTTTAGGACTCTCAAAGGGTTTTTACAAACATTTTTGTCTTATTTTAATGTTACAACACCATGAACGATTCTGTTTAAATGTGATTATCCTCCTTTTCAGATATAGAGACAGAGGGTCTATCAGATTAAGAAATTTGTTTAGGTCTATAAAAACAGTAAGTGGAAGAGTGAGCATGAGATCAAGTTCCTTTAATTTTAATTTTTTCAGTCTTTTCTAATCGATTCTTTTTATCTTATCCACAAATATCTTATTTTCAAGCTCATTTTCTTTCATTTATGGATTTGAGAGATGTGTCACCTATGATTTTATCCTGGTTATTGTTCAAAATTGTTGAATGGCACCAGGTAAAATATATAGTTTTGTGGTTATATCAGATTAATATTGATTCATTTATTATAATTTGGTAGATAATTTGTTCACCTAGTGAGGAATTCACTGAATATACTTTTACATCTTTTCCTAGAAAATATAAGACATTCTGAAAAAAGAGATTTAAAATTACTTTCTCAAATGTGGTTAGCTGGGTTTGTTTTTAATAAACTACACTTGTTATATAGACCAACATTTTATTTTCCAAGTGCTCAAAGGTTGAGTTTAACAGTTTATTCTAGAGTTCTACCGGAGATCAGTATAAAGCTGTGTGATCTATAGTTTGCAGATTCTACATCTTACCCCTTTTAGAAAAGATATACATTTTGTCATTTTTTTTAATAAAGAAGATACAAATCATTTGTAAATAAGGATTCATTTTGTTGTTTGTTACTGAGAGATTTCTTAAAAGCTAAGCCTAAATATCATTTTTTATTAGGACAAAATGACACTTCAGGCTCTACCTGTGTTCTAGAGATTACTAGAAATTATATTATAGGAACCCTGGTGGTGTGCAGTAGTTAAGCACTTGGCTGCTAATGGAATTTGCTAATGGAAAGGTTGGCAGTTAGAACCCAGTCAAGCCCACCTTGGGAGAAAGACCTGGAGACATGCTCCTGTACTGAGTATAGTCTAGAAAAACAAGGACAATTCTACTCTGTCACAAGTATTTCTGAGCTGAAATCTACTGGAGGACACAACAACAATGAAGTGTAGGATAACTAATTATTTTTAATGGCTAGAGTAGAAAGCACATTTCAAGCTTGTATAGCAGAGTAGGTTTTGCCTGGAGCAAAGTCATCTTTATACAAATTTAGGGAAAAAAATTATCCATACAGTTTGTAGATTCCTTTGTTCCATTTCCTTTCTAGGAATTCCCACATATTTAATAATATTCAAATTTCCTTAATTGGGGAAAGGCTTTTCATTCCAAAATTTGAATTTGGCTTGGCTTGGTTTTTGAAGAAGTAATGCATAATTTGTGCTAAGATTTAAATTACTAAGATAATTTTATTTCCTAAAACAGATTCAGATGGCACATTGGGGGAATCTATGATGAATTGAGGTAATTGGTGGGAAGAGTGGAATGTTGGCTAGAGGTAGTCTTGCTAAGGGTGGGAGAGGTAAAAGAGGTGAAAGGAAGTCAGAGAAGCTCTAAAAATATGTGATCACAAAGGGACTTTGTGGGTCATGATGACAAATTTTGAATACTTCACAGTTTTACATTGGATTGGACCACAGCAAGTTTACAATTTAGGCAATAAGGATAACTTATAATTTAAAAATATGTAGCTTTTTTTTCTCTTCTTTTCTTCTCTTGGACTCTTTCTTTCTTTGAAACTTTTTATTGTTAATTGAGTGAAGGTGTACACACAAGATCATCAGTTTTACATCCAACAAATCATATACTTTGCTTCATCTCAATAATTGCATTCCCCTCTAGGCAACAACAGTTGTTTCACTTCCTGCCTGTGGTTACCCATGTACAAAATCTCTTTCAAGCTCTTATAAATTTGTGGGATATATAAATGTATATATATATATAT
>NW_006408549.1:19896423-19898338 GCF_000296735.1 Chrysochloris asiatica | reverse complement strand
TTATCTCTATCCCTTTCAGCTCTTACATACCTGCATGTGACTTCACCTGTCTTCATCATTCCTCTGCCAATCTCTCTCTTCTTGTATATTGCCCTGCCCCATGTATGTTGCTCTCCCTGTCAGTTAACCTGTATTTAACCTCTAGCCAGTAGAAGAATTGATGCTTTTGAGTTATGGTGTTGGAGGAGAATATTGAAAGTGCCTTGGGCTGTCAAAAGAACCAATAGATCCATTTTGGAAGAAATGCAGCCAGAGTGCTCTTTGGAGGGAGGCCAAGATGGCCAAGCTTCATCTCTCATATATTATCAGGAGGGACCAGTCGCTGAAGAAGGATATCATGTTTGGTAAGGTGGAGGGTCAGAGGAAAAGAGGAAGACCCTCAACGACATGGATTGGCCAAATGGTAGCATCAGTGGACTGAAGCATGGCAGCAGTAGTGAGGTTGGCCCAGGATTGGGCAGTGTTTCATTCTGCTGTGCATAAGGTTGCTATGAGTCGGTACTGACTTGATGGTACCTAACAACAACACCCTCTAGTAGTCAGTGAACTACTCTCCCTTCCTCCACCCCGCTAACAATCAAAGACCTTTTCCTTTACTATAAAACCTTTTCATGAAGTTTTACAAATGGTGGGCTCGTACAATAGTCATCCCTTTATGATTGACCCAGTTCATCAGCATGTCCTCCAGGTTCATCCATGTTGTGAGATGTTTTGCAGATTCATTGATATTCTTCAGTGTTGCATAGTATTATTCCATTGTGTGTATATATCAAATGATGGGTACTTAGGCTGTCTCCATCTTTTTGGTTATTGTGAATAATGCTACAATGAGCATTGGTGTGAACATATCTATTTGTATCCTGGCACTTGTTTATTGTGGCTCTGGAGTCCTGGTGTGGCACTATGGGTTAATGCACTGGACTGTGGGGTCTATTTAAATAGCAAGGTCAGCAGATCACCAGCTGCTCCTGGAAACCTATACAAGGTCACTATTAGTTGGAACTGACTCCACGGCACTTAACACAATATACCGAGTAGAGGGTTTGCTGGATCATAAGGTATTTCTATTCCCAACTTTCTGAGGATACACTCTACCATTTTCTACAGTCCTACCAGCAATGTAAGAGGGTCACAGTATCTCCACAACCTTGCCAGCATTTGTTATTTTCTGCTTTTCTGAACTTTGCTATTAATGGTGGTGTGAGATGATATCTCAGTGTTGTTTTGACTTGCATAAGTCTAATGGCTAATGATAGTGATCATATCTTCCTATGTTTGTTGCCTGCCTGAATGTCTTTTTTGGTGAAGTGCTTGTTTATGTCCTGTGTCCATTTTTAAATTGGGTTGTTTGTCTTTTCCTTGTAGAGGTGTTGTAGTTTTCTACTTTAGAGATTAGTTCCTTGTCTCATGTTGTTGCTATTTTTTTTTTCCTATTCTGTAGTCTCCCTTTTTACTCTTTTGGAGAACTCTTTTGATGCACATAAGTGTCTAATATTTAGGAGGTCCCAGCCATCTATTTCATCTTCTGCTATTTGTGTATTTTTTAGTAACGTTTGTTAGTGTATTTATGCCATGTATTAGAGCCCTTAAGTTTGTCACTAGTTTTCATTGATGATCTTTATAGTTCTAGGTTTTACATTAGGTCTTTAATCCAGATTGAATTTGTTTTTGTATATGGTGTGAAATATGGTTCTTGTTTCATTCTTTTGCAAATGGGTTTTAGTTTCACCAGCACCATTTAGTGAAGAGATTATCTCTTCCTATTTAATGTGTTTTGGCACTTTGTCAAAGATCAGTTCGCTGTATGTGGGTGGATTTACTTCCAGGTTCTCAATTTTGTTCCATTGATCTATGTGTCTTTCATACCAGAACCAGGCTGTTTTGACCACTGTGGTTGTGTAGTAAATTTTTTTTT
>NW_006408549.1:19893956-19895488 GCF_000296735.1 Chrysochloris asiatica | reverse complement strand
CCGAGGGTGTAAATCTTTACGGGAGTAGAAAGCCTGATCTTTCTCCCGTGGAACAGCTGGTAGTTTCGAACCGCTGACCTTAAGGTTCGCAGCCCGATTCGTAACCACTACGCTACCAGAGCTCCTTTTGGAGTGGGTGGGAATTATCCTTGCTGTAAAGATTTGTTCCCTCTTTTAAGCTATTGCATCCATAGTTCATCAAATTGTATTAGATTACTCTTTTTTTCCTCAACTAGTTGAGCTCTGATCATCCAGTCATTGAAGCCAGATCAAGTGGGTATTCTCTGCAAGTGTGGGTGTTCTTGTGCATATGCCTTCTCTTATCAGCTGGATGTTTCACTCTCCATTCTAGTCCTCTGTGGCTATGTCACTGACTCTGGGCCCAATAGTCCCCAGGTCTTGCCAAACTGCTGGCCAACCAGGTCTCCATCCGGGTTCACAGGAGTCTATTGAACGTTGTAGGGCTTAGCTTGCAGCTCATTGCTGTTTTTTCCTCACTTCCACTTATCGGTGACCAACGTGATCAGCAATCAGAGCATGTATTCCCACTGAGTCTTAGTCTTGGAAGTGGGTTTGTTCTGAGGGGACCCTGTGTAGTAAATTTTGAGATCAAGGAGTGAGAGGCCTCCAACTTTGTTCTTCTTCTTAAGCAGTGCTTTGCTTATCTGAAGTCCCTTTCCTTTCCATATAAAATTAGTGATCAGTTTTCCCATTTCTAAAGAATGATGCTGGAATCCGGATTGGGATTGCATTTTATTTATAGATTGCTTTGGTAATGTTGACATTGTCACAATGTTGTCTTCCTATCCATGAGCATGGTGTATTCTTCCATTTTTGTAAATCTCATTTGGTTTCTTGCAGTTGTATTTTGTCATTTTCTTTGTATAGATCTTTTGTTTCTCTGGTTAGATTTATTCTTAAGTATTTCATCTTTTGGGTGGCTATTGTAAATGGCATTGCATTCCTAATTCCTTTTCAGAGATATCTTTATTAGTGATTAGGAATCAAACTGACTTTTGTATATTGATTTTGTACCCTGCCACTTTGCTGAATCTTTTAGTGAGTTTCAATAAATTTCTAGCCGAGTCTTTGGGATTTTCTATGTATAGGATCATATTATCTGCAAATAGAGTTTTACTTCTTCTTTGCCAATTTGGATGCTTTTAATTTCCCTCTCTTGCTTTATAGTTCTAGCTAAGGCTTCCAACATAATATTGAATAGGAGTGGTGATAACAGAATCCTAGTCTGGTTCTTATTTTAAAGGGAATGCTTTCAGTTTCTCTCTAGAACAATTTAAATTGTTGGATTTGTATGTAAAGACTTTATCATGTTGAGTACTTTCCCTTCAGTTCCTACTTTTTGAGTGTTTAAATCAGGAATGGATGTTGAATTTTTTCAAATGCCGTTTCTGCATCAGTTATGATCATGCGATTCTTTTCCTTTATTTTATTTATATGGCGGATTGTTTTTCTAATATTAAACTACTTTGCATCATTGGAATGAATCGCATTTGGTTATGATGTATTTTTTT
>NW_006408549.1:19874986-19893691 GCF_000296735.1 Chrysochloris asiatica | reverse complement strand
GGAACAGCTGGTAGTTTCGAACTGCTGACCATGAGGTTCACAGCCCGATTTGTAACCACTACGCTGCCAGAGCTCCTTTCATGAGGGATATTGGTCTATAATTTTATGTTTTAGTGATGTCTTCTCCTTGTTTTGGTATTAGGGTTTTTCTTGCTTCAGAAACTATATTCAGGAATTTCCCATCTTCTTCCATGCTCTGGAAAAGTTTGAGTAAAGTTAGTGTCAATTCTTCTCCTAATATTTGGTAGAACTCACCCATAAAGTTGTCGGGGTTTTGACTTTTTTTGATAGGAGTCCTTAAATTACCTGATTAATTTCTTTTGTTTTAAGTCTGTTCAAATTTTCTACTTCACTCTGTATTAAGTATTAGTAAGTATTAGTTAAGTGTTTTTCCTAAAAATGTATAGATTTCTTCTAGATTTTCAAATTTACTGGAGTATAATTCTTCATAATATTCTATTATTATTCTTTTAATTTTCATTGATTTCATTGTGATGTCACTCATATAATTTCTTATGTGAGGTATTTGCATCTTCTCCTTTTTGTGGGGTTAGATTTGGCGATTGTCAATGTTATTAATCTTTTCAAAGAATCAACTTCTTATCTTGAATCGTTCTATTATTTTTCTCTTTTCTAATTCATGTATTTCTGCTCTAACATTTATCGTTTCTTTTCTTCTGATGACTGTAGGCTTACTTTGCTGGTCATTTTCTAATTGATGGAGATACTGTTTTAGTCTGCTAATTTTGGTTCACTCTTTTTTTTTGGATGTGTTTTAAATTGCTTTTAATTTCCCTCTAAGTACTTTTGCTGTATCCCAAAGGCGCTCTGGTAGTGTAGTGGTTAAAAATTGGGCTGCTAACCTCAGGGTCAGCAGTTCAAACCTACCAGCTGTTCTGTGGGAGAAAGACGAGGCTTTCTGCTCCTGTAAAGATTTACAGCCTCGGAAACACTGTACAGGGTCGCTATGAGTCGGAACCGACTCCATGGCACAATAACAAAACAAAAATTTTGGTATGCTTCATTTTCATTGTCATTTGAGTCAAAGATTTTTTAATTTCATTTCTTTATTTGTTCTAGTATCCAGTAGCTTTTCAGCAATGTGTTTTTCAGTTTGCATGTATTTGATTTTGTTTCCTTGATCTTCCTACTGTTGATTTCTAATTTCATAGCATTGTGAAGAAAAGATGCTCTGTACTATTTTGATGTTTTTAAAATTAATTGAGGCTTGCTTTTTGGCCTAATACATAGTCTATTCTGGAGAATGGTCCATGTGCACTGGAACAGAATGTATATTGTGCTGGTGTATAAATCTATCAGGTTAGATTGGTTGGTTGTGTTGTTTAATTCTGTGTCTTTGCTGAGTTTCTTTCTAGTTGTTCTGTCCTTTATCGAAAGTGATATATTAAAATACACTATTATTGTAGAATTGTCTATTTCTTTGTTCAATTCTATTAGATTTTAACTTGTGTATTTTGAGGGTCTTTAATTGGGATCATAGATATTTATTATGGTTATATCCTCTTGTTCAATTGGTCCTTTAATCATGAGATAATGTCCTTCTTTGTCTCTTATGCTGGTTTTTCATTAAAGACTATTTTATCAGAAAATAATATTGCCGCTCATGGTCATTTTTGATTGCTATTAGCTTGATATATTTTCCCCATATATCAAGATTGATTTTCAATCTCTTTATTCTTTGTGTGTATCGTGTCTCTCTTATAGACAGCATATTGAAGGATCCTGTTTTCTTATACATTCTGCTACTCTCTGTCTCTTGACTGGTATGTTTAATTCATTGATGTTCATTGTCATTGTTGATAGATATGAATGGATTGCAGTCATTTTGATGTGTGTGTTTTTTATGGTGCTGCTGTTTTCTTTGTTCCACATACTTTTCTGTGCTGAGTTAATTTTGTTTGTGTGTTTTCTTGTAAATTTTTTTCATTGCTGTTGTTTTAATGTTACAGAATCTCTAAGGTTATCTTGGAGGTTTTTTTTTTTTTTTTGCTGTGATGGTATATTAATTGTATTTTAGGTTACTCTGTAATTTATTAATTTCTTCCCCTGTTTAAAATGGAGTCCAGGTGTTGTGCCATAGGGTAAGCACTTGACCTAAAGGTTGGTTTGAACTGAAAGGTCAGCAGTTCAAACTTACCAACCATGAGTTTGTATAGGGAAATCTTATACAATGACTCGATGACATTTAACAGCATCAGCACCAAGAGCAACCTGTTTAAAAAACTCTCTTTTATCTTGAAATCTACTTGACTTCCTTGCCATTTGGAATTTCTGTAACTATACTTTTCTGTCTTTTTGCTTTGCCATTATCTTCTTTATAAATTGATATCTCTGATTCCCTATTTTCAGTCTTATAGTTTGTTTTACTTTGGATACTTCTATATCTGGAATGAATTCTGGGTGGTGTTTCCTGTATGTCAGTCTTCAGTTGTTGTTTACTGTTGTTGATTCTTAGTCCAAAGGAGGCTCTTTATCATTTTTTGTAAATTTGGTCTTGTTCTTACAAATTCCTTTAATTTGTGTTTGTCTGGAAATGTTATAATTTCACTATTGTTTTTGAGGGACAATTTTGTTGGGTATATGATTCTTGGTTGGCTTTGAGCCATTCTGTCTTGTTTCTTCATATAAACAGAAATTGTCTGCTGCCTTCTAGACATTGTGATGTTGTTGCATTTGAACAATCATTAACTTTATGCAACAATATCACAATGTCTAGAAAGCAGCAGACAATTTCTGATTATACAAAGAAACAAGACAGAGTGCCTCAAAGTTAATCAAGAATCATGTATCCAGCAAAATTGTCCTTCAAAAACATATGTATTCTTAGGAAACCAACAACTCCCTCCTGGTGGATGTGATCAGGATAGGAGCTTGTGCAATGTTTTCTGTTCGCTGTTTGTGCAGTTAAGTTTAGGAAGGCTTTGACTGTTGTTGGTTGTTGTCACTGATCCAGTTTATAGCTGCTGGTATTGATTCTTGCCAACTGGGTGAGATTGTAGAGGGCTTGGTTGTGACTGGGCTGTAGGGCTACAGTTGCTATCTCCTTTGTCTCTGTGAACCACAGGTATGTTTCTGCAATGCCAATAAATTTTCTTGTCTCTGAAGCGCCTCACAAAAGCTCAAGATAACTCCACCTGTCTGGTCTCTCCCTTTATTTCTGTGTCTGCTCAGTTCTGTCTCCTAGTAAGCATTCAATCCACTTCTCTATCCCTTCATCTGAAATTCAGTGTTCTCGGACTACCATCTGCATCTGTTTCATTTGGTTTTCTGTATCTTTGTGGTAGAGGGTTCATACAGCCTTGCGGTCTAGTCTGCCAACTTGCCACCTTTCTTGGCTTCTCTGTTTCTGAGTTTTACCTCCCTTTCTTATTTATTGTGAGCCTGTATAAGGTTTCTGAGGCTGTAAATATTTCCAAGAGCAGAAACCTTATGTTGCTCCTGTCTAGCAGCTCGTGGGCTTGAATCACCAACCTTGTGGTTCAAAGTCCAGTGCTTAACCTCTAGAACCACCTCACTCCCCTTACTAGTATAAACCCTTTTAAAACAGACAGTAGGTCTGAGGCCCTCATCTACTTGGGCATATAATTTACAGTCTTAAGTGCTGGATATATATTTTTAAAGTAATACCAATTAAGAAAAACAAGAGATCAGGTGATTCTTCAGAGGGGAGGTGACTATTCAAAATTTACATTTTGGAACAAAGTAAAGTGGAACACTCCCCAAATTTGATTTCTCTTTTAAGAGCATATGTTTTAAATTCATCTCAATTTGGAATTAGTCTACTCCATCAATCACATTTTATTGTCATATTGAAAATTATAGTGGCATTTAAAAATCATCTTCATTATGAACTTATACTGCAATAATGATTAATAATTTAACTATGAATCAGTTGGCTTCAAGTTTACAAATAAACAATACACTTAAGACTGTTGAAAGAATCCAGTATGTTGCATATGGATTCCCTTCCAATGAATCATTTATTAGTACTTATGTATTGTTGAATATTACATATGAAACTGGCCCAGGGAAAATTATACCCTAATATCCACAGAAATCAATAAAAGAAAAACTTCTGAAAGCTTTCAAGTCTTTTAGTGTTTGAAAATGTATTTACTTTGGAATAGAAGTTTAAATTCTTATACTTTTCATTTCATTGTGTTAGAACCCTTCTACTAAATTCATAAGGCTTTATGGACAATGCTAATAATCTCTCAGTCACAGCAGGTGTTGAATCCTCTAAACTTTCTTACAGGAAGATCCTTAAAGAGAAGACTCAGTTGGAGTCAAAAATATTGTCTATCTTCTTTTCTAGTATTTTTTTTTCATCTCTTCCTCCATCTCCATCCCTATTTCTTTTGACAGTCTAAATCAAGCTAAATAAAATGACAGAGCCTCACACTATTGTGTTGTAATTGTATGTACCCTCCAGTCAGATCCAACTCACAGTGACACTGTATTGGATTTTCAAGGAGCAGCTGTTGGGCTTGAACCACTGACACTGTGGTTAACAGTCCAGTGCTTATCCTATAGCACCACATCAGGACTCCCACACTAGTTTAAGATGCTCAATTTCTCATTTTATGAGTATAAAGACACTTAGTTGCTATGCATTCTATTGAAAAATTTTTTTAAGGAGGCCTAAGAATTAAAAAATTAATACTACAGAAAGAGACCAACTTTCTATGAGAATCAATATTTTTATAAGATTATTTCTGTTAAGTAATTCATATGTCTGAAACTGTCATTTTTAATAAACTTGTAAGTGATTAATTCTGTTCTGTCTAGGGCATTTTTTACAATATCTTACAAGTTATTAAGGCATGTGATGTGTAAGTTTAAAATGCTTATATACTAAGCACTATTCAATTAAACAAGGAAATTTATCACTAGGAAATTACCATAAATGAATATTTTGGTTAGCTGTGTTTACATGGTATCTGAAGTAAACCATCTAAAAGTTTTTCCTAGATTAGAACTAATTTATTTAATGTAATTTTCTATTTATAAAACAATACAATGCACAAGAATAAATTTAATTTCTAACCCCTTTGTTTCCCCCACCAATATCCCAAAGTAATGATATCAATAAAAACCAGACCATCCACAAAGTAGATGGACTGGGAGACTAAAGGAAAGATATGTTTTCGGACTGGATAATTCCTAATGTTGATTATTATTATATTCAGTGGGGTTTAAAATATAAATGTTGTACATATTGAATTCTCACTGCACTAAAATTCCTACCTCCTTAGCTTTTCAAACATGATTAATTTTTTTATACTTTGATAGTCTATAAAAATGAACTTTGCTTTCTCTACTTTAATAGCTATGAACTCATGATTATACAAATCCAAAATTTACACAAAATCTTTTTTTGAATTGGATGTCCCATAGATATAGAAAAATCTCTTTGGCAAACAGCAGGAAAAACATAGCCTTGGACTTCGTTTCTTAAACTCTAAAATGACAAGATATGTCAACATTGGTAATATCACAGCGCTTATGGGGTTTCATTTTTTCAGTGTTAAAGTTCTTCCTGAAATACCTATAGTTTAATAAATAATAATAATAAACCAGTTGCTATGAAATAGATTCAGACTCATGAGAACCTGTGTGTACTGCGTATGACTGAGTTTTTGAGAGTTTTGTTGTTGTTGTGTTGTTGTAAGGTGCCATCAACAGAATGAAACACTGCCTAGTCCTGCCTCAATTTCACAATCGTAGTTATACTTGATTCCGTTGTTGCTGTCACTGTACCAATCAATCCCATTGGGGAGGAGTGTCTACCTTTTTTTTGCTGGCACTCTACTTCTTCCTGAATATACTGATAATATATCTGAAGTATGAGAGACGAAGTCTGGTTGTCTTGGCTTCTAAGGAACATTCTGTTTGTCATTTCTCCAACACAGATTTGTTTGTTCTTCTGGCAGTCCACAGTACTTTTAATATCCTTCGCCAACACAATAACTCAAATGCATCAGTTCTTCTCAGTCTTCCTTCATTATTGTCCGACTTTCGCATACGAGGCTGTTGAATATACCATGACTTATGTCAGGTGCATCTTAGTCATCAAACTGACGTCTTTGCTCTTGAACACTTAAAAGAGATCTTGTGCAGCAGATTTTCCTAATGCAATATCTGTCGTTTGGTTTCTTGATTGCTGCTTTCATGAGTGTTGATGGAGGATCTAAGCAAAATAAAGTCTTTGACAACTTCAATCTTTTCTCCATTTATCATGATGCTATTTATTCGTCCAGTGATGAGGATTTTTGTTTTCTTTTAATTGAAGTACAAACCATATTGAAGGCTGTGGTCTTTGATCTTCATTAGCAAGTCCTTTTCACTTGTTTTGAGGACTAAGCTGTGCTTGACCCTCATCATGCTATTTTCAATAACCTCATATGCATGTGAAAGTTGGACAATAAATAAAGAAGACTGTGGAAGAATTGATGCATTTGAGTTATGGTGTTAGAGAAGAATATTTAAAGTACCATTGACTGCCAAAAGAACAAATGAATCTGTGTTGTAAGAAGTACAGCCAGAATGCTCCTTGGAAGCCAGGATGGCCAGACTTCTACTCTTATACTTCAGACAGAAGGACATCATGCTTGGTAAAATGGAGGGTCAGCGAAAAAGAGGAAGACCCTGAATGAGATGAATTGGCACTGTGGTAGCAGCAACTGGCTCAAGCAGAGCAACGATTGTGAGGTTGGTGCAAGACCAGACAGAGTTTCATTTTGTTGTGCATGGAGTCACTGTGAGTAGGTACTGACTCAGTAGCACCTAACAACAACAAGTGCCTCAGATATTGAGGTTTATGCATTCTACTTAATTTTTACATTTTCTAATTTTCCTAGATTCATACTTTGTACATTCCATGTTTTGAATATTAATGGATATTTGCAGTTGTTTCTCTTCATTTTGAATTGTGTCACTTCAGATTTTGAAACGTCATCATAGTCAAGTGTACTTTGAGGAGACAGCTCTTTCCCATTCGCATTTTGAGTGCCTTCCAACCTGAGTGCTTATCTTCTGGCAGTATACCTGACAATATTCTGGTGGTGGTCATAATGTTTCAATACTCAATATTCTGGTGCTGACAGTGTTCCACTGCTATTCATAAGGTTTTCAGTAGCTAAATATTTGGAAGTACTATGCCTCTCCTTTCTAGTTTGTGTTAGTACGGAAGCTCAGCTAAAACGTGTCTTCTATTGGTCATCCTGCTGGCATTCAAAATATTGGTGACATACCTACCAGCATCACAGCACTACCATTTTCCTGTCATTTTGTCATACTGTGGTGGCTTGCATGTTCCGACTCATAGTGATCCTATATAGGGCTTCCTAGGAGTGGCTGGTGGGTTTGAATCTCTGGCCATGCAGTGAGAAATTCACTTCTTAGCCTATGGTGCTACATCAGGACCCCAGAAGACAGGTTATCTGCTTCTAAATTGCCTGCTTCTGAAAGTAGGTAACCATAATAAATTCACTAAACTCACAGTAGCCTAGTTGATTCTGAATCAAAGTGATTCGATAGAATGGAGTAGAACTGCCCCATTGGGGTTTCCAAAGGTGCAGAAACATTGCTGGTAACACCTTTAGAAAAAGAATGAACAGAATGTCAGAATTCTTAAAAATGTCGATACCCACAAATAGTCAAGGCTATTATTTTGGAGAATTTATTTTAAGAAAATAATACCATATGTATATTAAAAACTTCATAGTTGAATTCTTGTGGTAGAACAATGCAGAAAAACCTTATGCAGAGTTGCCTCACTCATGGGCTTTGTGGTGTGCAATGGATGACAGAATGTTTGATTCTCTCAAACCTAACAGTGTACATTAAGGTTTAAGAATATCTATTTTACTTCCCCTGTTTCAGCTTTAGATATTCTTTTTTTTTTAAGTTTTTATTGTGAATTGAGTGATAGTTTACATGGTAGAACATCAGGTTTATACTCATCATTTCATTGCAATGATTACAATCCCCCCCATGCATAATTTTTCAACAGTATTTACTTCCATTATCTCTGTTTTTTGTTTGTTTGTTTTGGGGGGGATGTACACAAAAATACTCAGGAATATGATAATTTAAACAACCAAATGGCACATTCTGTAAGCCTACCTCCTGGCCGCCAGCACTCAGTCATTCTCTTTCCATGGGCCTAGAGTCCTCAGCTGCTCTAAATCTCCATGACCTCATCTTTGTCTCCATCTCTGGTATTGCTTGCTCTCTGTATAGAGTCCCATATTCCACTTGCTCTCTTCTGACTTCATGGTCCTAAGGTTCACTGTTCCTGGACTGTAAGAATAACTACTCCCCACTTTTGTTACAAAACTTCTACCTTTACAGTTGTGACAGTCACAATTAGTTATGGTAGCAGTTACTCACTATTGAATCATAAGAATCTTTGCCTCATCTCTTTTCACCAGACCAATCTAGACAAGATGGGTGGGGAGTCTACCTTTTTCTGCACACTCTTAAATTAAACTCCCTCTTGAAAACCTGTAAGCCAGTCATTTTGTACCTTTATCACCCCCACCTCACCTCCATTTTAGGTAGCCAGTGTCTAAGTTTCCTGTCCCTTTCAACCCTGTATACAGGGGGATAGGATTGATACTTGATGTGAAGACTACTTCCCTCTCAGTTGGTAGTTTGAGCTACTACATCCATAAGTATAGGTCAGGTTCATCAAATTGTAGCAATTCACACTTGTTTCCTTTATCAAAACTTGTTTGTTTATCTTCCTCTAATTGAGTTCTAGGAGTCCTGGTGTGGCTCTGTGGGTTAATGCACTGTACTGCAAAGTTGTTTGAGCTGCAAGGTTTGTGGTTCAAGCTCACCAGCTGCTCTTTGGAAACACTACACAGCATCACTATGGGTTGGAATCGACTCAACGGCACTTAACAAGCCAAGTTCTAATCATCAAGCCATTAAGGCTAGGTCAAGTGGGTACAATATGAAAGTTTGGGTGTTCTTGTGCATCTCCTCTCACTTCATATCAGCTGGATGCTTCACTCTCAGCTCTAGCCCTCTGTGGCTATGTCCTTGTCCATGGGCTCAGGTGTCCCCAGGTCTCACCACACTTGGGACCAACCAGCACTTCCTCTTCTCTCGCTCATCTCCAGGTCAATGGTAGTCTATGGAACGTGGTTGAACTCAACCCATTTCTTCATTGCTGCTTTCCCCCCTCTTCCACCTACCATTAGACCAATGTGGTCACCAGCAAGCTTACGTGCTTGCTCATGTGTCACTTTTGAGTTTCAGTCTTGGAGGGGGATTTGTCCTGAAGGGACTTGATTGCTTGCCGTGATTACTTCCCAGTGAACAAATTGCTTATTCTTCTAGTAGCCAATCATACTGTCATTTTTGTTTTGGACTTTTCCTGCTGATCTTTCTTTCAAGAAGTATCTTCTGTTGCTCTAGCTGTTTCAGGCTGGTCTGCTTGTCCTTTCTAATGGGAATGTCCAATCTCAGAAGGTTCTGGATGGGCTCAGGATTCCCTCTAAGGTCCTGTACTAAGGCTCTGAAAGAAGCTTTTTTCACCAGGCAAATTCTAGAACCCCTTTTAGGTATTTCAATCAGTTATAGGCTGAAGACGGGTTTATAAGCTTTCTGTAATCATGTTTCCTGATATTGCTTTGGCTATTCTTATACAAACATTTCTGCTAAGAAATGGCATGTAATTTTTATTAGCAATTTTTGGTTCCTCTCAGGATGAATGTACGCACATTTAATTGTAAATCATTCTTTCATCATTTGTTAATCGTCAATTTTGACGTCATGATCTTTTTCTTGTCTCTTTGTATGAGTTCACTATATGTTATATGTGCATTTTGCATTTCAAAGTTTTTTTTTTTTTGTCATTTCTTCCAGTTTGGAAAGTTCTTTATATGTTTGTTAAGATTCACTTCAGTTTTCTTATGATTAAAAAAATTGATCTAACTTTGTAACTTCATCCATCTGAAAAATATTTGGTTCTGCGGTATGATATGAGAATCTATGTATAATTCCCATTTCTTCCAAATACATCACCATTTGTCTTAATGTGATTTTTGGCATGTTCTTTTATTTTCTGGTGATTTATAATGCCATCTATGTCTTCCTTTAGTGTGTGATTCTTTTTCTAGATTCCTGTTTCACACAATATCCATTAAGACTTCACATGCATCTCAATATGTATAAGTAACATTCAACTTTTATTCCCAGGTTTATGACAGTGATCTTTTCCCTTCATTTACTGGCAGAGTCAGAATGAGTGTGTGTATTTTGTTGGTAAAGATAGGTGGGAATGGATTAAGAAGAAGAAATAAACAAGCACTTTCTGATAACTTATTTTCCACAGAATAGGAATACAGTGACTGCCCACAATTTAATTCCATTGGTAGTCATGTCCTTCTGTCTCTGAATCATGGTTTTTTGATCTCTTTCAGCTTTGCAGTATTATACTGACTTCCATTGTTAAGTCCAGTAGACAGGCACTAGAGGGCAGTGTGAGTGCATGCTCAAAGATAGTTGTAAATAGAGTTCAAATTTTGTTGTGACTGATTGCTTTTTTTTAAAAAAACTTACTCTAGGTTTTGTTTCGGCAGTCCACTAAACAGTAGGGGCTAGTACTGGGCAGACTATGTCATGTTCCCAGTGAGGCTATACACATTAAGTAAAGTCTTGTTTGGATTTTGCACTAAGAACTTCATTTGTTCATTCATTTATCTACTCATTCATTTATCCATTTGCCTTTTTTAAGCAATGAGTGAGTAGCTACGGTGCTATTTCTGAGTGTTGTAATTATGAGCGAGTTTTACTTCGTTCTATTGTTTTTCAAGATTTCTACAGTAGACGCGTAAATGTTGTTGTTAAGTGCCATTGAGTTGATTCGGTCTCATAGTGACCATCTTTAGCAGGGGTCTGCCAAGGGCCAATTGGATGTTTATAGCATCATTCATAGGCCATACAAAACCATCAACTTAAAAATCAGCCTGCTATATTTGGTCAAACATTTAATTAAGTAGTTTAGTGGTTATGAGTCAGGCTGCTAACCTCAAGGATAGTAGTTTGAAACTATCAGCAGTTCTGAAGGAGAAATATGAGGCTTTCTTCTCCTGTAAAAATTTAGATCCTTGGAAATCCTATACAGGACTGAACTCCACAGCATAGAATCAACCAAATATGATGGCTGGAACTGCAGTTGTCTTGGCAGGGCCAGACCAAATGATTTCATGGACCTTAAATGGACCATGGGCCAGATGTTACCCATCCCTGCTGTATAGGTTTTCTGAGGAGCAGATGGTGCATTTGAGCTACCAGCCTATGGTTCGCAGTCCAGTGCTTACCCTTTAGTACCACATCAAGACTCCAATATCCATGAACAAATAATATTCCTAGGGCCAATTAACGATTATAAGAGCAAGCTCCTTCAAAATTTAATAGTTGTGATTTCTTCGTACTTTCAAATTGGATCTAGGACACAGTTTCTGACAGATTAGTTCTAGAATTGTTTTCATGCAGCACTGGTCATAAGTAAATTGTAATCTAAATTGAATTTTATGGGACTACCTTGGCATCTAACCATTGTTTTTTTTTTTTTTTTTAATATTGTTATAATGGAAAAGTGCATTGGGAGTTTTAGACAAAAAGTGACTTTTAAACACCATCGATTTAAAAAATTTATTTAGGGGACCATCTATATGAATAAATGGCAAGTACTCAGGGGTCACTAACAGCACAAGGACTAGAGATGTTGTATGAGTAGCTGCATATAAGGACTGATTGGAACAAAAAATTGGATTTGGAATTAAATGTAAACTGGTCCATGTTCAAGTATTAAAGCTGTCTGTAGGCAATAAATTCCTTCCTACAGTCCCCAAAAGGCATCTTAGAAGAAGTAAATTGTCTGGGAACTCTAATTATCTGCTGAAGTCCTTTGCCAATATTTCACTTTGAGTAGAGTTCTAGATGCATTTCCATCAGAGAGTCTGCAGCTTTTTCTTTAGCCAATTAAAAATCAGGTTCTTGGGACATTCTCATTTTCATGGTTTAGGTTTTGTTTTTGAGTCAAAATTTTACTGTGGACCATTAAACTCTTTGAACTTCCCAGACTGAATAAGCCTAACATGTGAGCCAAAGTAAAAGATAGTGTAGTAGTAGGCTGACCCTCAAAGATGTCCATATCCAACTCCCTGAACTTGTGAACATGCTACAAGTATTTGCATGGCAAAAAGGATTGAACAATTATGGTTTTAAGATTTTAAGATCCTGGGTTATCTAGATGGGGCTCATTTTATCACATGGGTCCACAAAAGCATAAAACCGTGTTTGCAGGAAGAAAGATGCACTAGAAGGGGAAATAAGAGAGATTTGAAGTGTAAAAAGGACTCGATGGGTCTTTCCTGACTGAGTTCGCATTCAAGGATCAGAGAGAGGCCTCAGGAGCTAACAGTGTTAACTGTTAACCAGCTGACTGTTAACCAGCAACGAAATGGGACCTCATTCCACACCCATAAGAATCTGGATTCTGCTAACAATCTGACTAAGGTCGGAAGTGGATTTATCCAGAAGGAACACAGCCTGACTAGTAAATACTTTGATTTCTGATTTATTGTTGGTTAGTGCTGATTTCAGCTTTGTGAGACTAAGCTGAGAATCCAGCTGAACCACAATGTACTAGAACTTTGGGTTTATAGAAACATTGAGATCATAAATTTGTGCTCTACTGAGTTGCTCAACTTGTATGAATTTGTCATGACAGCAAAAGAGAAGCAATAAAGGTGGAGAGAACTCAAGAAACTGAGTCTCAATAGCTGTTGAGAAGGAGAGAAATGGGCAAGGATAGGCACAGAATTGGTCCATGAATCATGGTTGGGAATCATTGCCTTATGCCTTTTTCTCTATGGGTAGGAAAACTTTACCCTTGAGGGAACTTTTCTCCCATAGGTGTTAGTTTACATGTACTTCTGGGGCTGATGTCATTGGTAAGACCATAAAGGTGGAGAAGAGATATCTATCATTGGTACTGAGAGGTTAACAACCACAAATGTTGGAAATATATTTTTTGGGGTCAAACCCAGCTCCTCCACTTGCTAGCTCTGTGATCTTCAGCAAATAATAAAGTTTTCTCGTCTATAATATGGAGTGACAGTGGTATCTATGAGGGTTATTATAAGGATTAAATGAATAAAAAACATGCAATGCACTTAGAATTAAGTCTGGCACAGAGTTGGTGTGATTATGGCATTAGGCAAGTGTTAGCTACCATTGTTTCATGGATAGCATAAGGTATATTTTGACCTTGATAAATTAATAAATATCCCTTTCTGGTCCCCCTACTAATTTTGCATTAATGAATGAGATAGGACGCTTTTGTTTTTGCCAAAAATTGATCTAATTAGGTTTCTTAATCATATTGCTTCTAGAAAATGGTACCTGTAAGCAGTGTTTATCATCACAAATGAGCACTTTTTTGAGCCACAGCATGTCTACCCAAAGAATACTTGGTAAGCCTATGATATTCTACCTAGAATCTCCAGAGGTGGAAATGAGCCTGTCTTACTGATAATTGTAGGTTTCATAGCACCTACCAGGATCCTTCAAATATGGGTAGACACATTCAGAGCACAGCAAGACATGTTTGTGAGATTTGGTGGCCTAATAGGACAAACCATTTCTCACCCAGCATGCAGAGTTTTTTTTTCTAAGAGGGGAGGTACATATAGAACCTAGGAGATCCTTGCCAAATTTGGTTAAAAAAGAAAGGTCTGTGGTAGTATGGGACTGCTATATTCTAAAGCTCAGAAGCCTTCAACGAGTTCAAGAAAAGTTTAGGAGCTCAGAAGTTTTAATACCATTGTTGTTGTTGAGTGTCATTGAGTCAGTTCTGATTCATAGAGACCCTGTAGGAGGTTTCTGAGGAGCAGGTGGTGGGTTTGAACTGTGGTTAGTAGTCCAGCGCTTATCCTACAGTGCCACACCAGGACTCCAATATCATATTTATTGTTGGTGTGAAGTGCCATTGAGTCAGTTCTGACTGAAAGCTACTTTGTAAGATTTCTGAGGAGTTACTGCTGAGTTTGAACCTCTGATCTTGTTTAAGAACCATGAATTTTATAGAGCAAATACTTGTAATTAATGAATGAGGCATCTTCTATCTTTTTTCAAGAGTGTGTTATGTAACTGGGGCATTGAATGGGTGGTATGCATCATTGGATGGTTATGGCACAAGAAATAAAGGTATATATTTTATATAGTGCTTAGCCTAGAACTCTTCTTTTTCTTAAAAGTTTGCAGACATTTGTAAGTGCATTCTCTTTTTACACTAAATTAGTAGAAAGAGGAAAAGTAACTTTGAGTTGTTATCAATGTCTTTGATAAGCTATTTTGTTTTGCAAACATTGGAGAACCAGCTACTTTAAAATGGTTCAGAATTTACTTGTAGCAAACAGTGCAGCTGATAGAGTCTGACTTTCGTTGTTTGGACTAATAGGAAACTATAACTCTAAATTGAAGTTCTGAGAGCCCGGATAGGGTGTTGCTAGCTTGCAGATTACAAAATAGGGATTGTTCTAAGAGACAGTATCCAAGTTTGGGGCCAACATTGAAATAGGCACATTAATGTGAATAGACATAGTAGTGAGACAGAATCCAAATATCAAGGACAGTCTGGAAAACAGGAACACACCAGACATGAGCACGAGGATCAGAATGGAGTTACCTCCTCAATCTTCTGGGGTGGAGTAGCCAATGTTTTACATTTGGTTCCACAGGCCTTGACCTTAGGTGGAAGGGAGATGGATGCTGGGCCTATTAAATTTGTATTTATTCTAATTTATGGAATTGATCCAAACCATGTAGATCTTAGTGAGAAACAGAATGGGAACAGTGGGAGATGCAGAATCAGATGCTGGAAAAGGAGAATATGGACACCAAGCTAGTGTTGCTGTTTTGGTTGTTGTTAGGTGCCATTAAGTTGGTTCAGACTCATAGTGACTGTATGCACAACAGAATGAAACACTACCCAGTCTTGAGCTGTACTCACAATCATTGCAATGCTTGAGCCTCTTGTTATAGCCATGATGCCAATCCATCTTGTGGATGATCTTCCTTTTTTTCCCTAGCCCTCTACTTAACCAAGCATGACATCCTTCATGAGAACATGCCCAAAGTATGTGAGATGAAGTCTCGCCATCCTCACTTCTAGGAAGCATTCTGACTGTACTTCTTCCATGGCAGATTTGTTTTTTCTTCTGGTTGTTGTTATTGTTAAGTGTTGTTGAGTTGAGAGACACTATATAGAATTTCCAAGGAGTGGCTTGTGGGTTTGAATTGCTAACCTTTTGTTTAGCATTTCAGTGTTTATTCTACAGTGCTGCACTGAAACTCCTTTCTTCTGGTAGTCCATGATATATTGCCAAACCATAATTCAAAGGTATAAGTTCTTCTCCAATCTTCCTGATTTGTTGTCTAGCTTTCTCATTCATGAGGTGACTGAAAATACCATGGCTTTCATAAGGTGCACCTTAGTTCTCAAAGTGACATATTTGCTTTTTTTAAAAAAAATCACATTAATGGGATGTTTTGCAGATTTGCCCATTGTTTAATTTCTTGACTGTTGCTTTCATGATAAATGGAGAAAATAATTGAAGTTGTCAAAGATTTCATTTTACCTGGAATTGTTTTAGTTACATTTCATCAAGCCAGCAATGAGGAAGAATTGTTAACATTAGAACGTTTTTATTTAGCCCCTACACTAAAATTGAACTTGGTAATTTAACTGTAACTGCTAGTTACAGTTAGTAATTACCTGTTAGTAATTAGAATACCATCCTTTTATATTGTAGATTTATACTGAATTTTTTAGAAATTGTTTTAATAAAGTAGAAGGTGAATCACTCTTTCAAATCCTGTTAAAACCAAATAACTGAGAACAGACTGATGATTGAGTAAAGATTGCTATGCCTAAGGGGGCACACCAGGCGAATAGCCCCTCTGCATCTCAGATTAGTGTCTGAACAAGGCCTATTTTAGTCTACATGAACCATATGTTACATTTTCAGTTCTTTTCAAAACACATGTTGTTACAGCTTAAGCAAAACATTCATTACTTTAAGAAATACCCTCTGCTTCTAATTTTAAAAGCATGTGAGTCAATGCATTGCTCATTATGGTGAGAAAAACACTGCAATGAGCTCCAAGTAGGTAAAAGTGCAACAGTCTTCAAAGAGCTTTCATGTGGCCGCCATTTGTATTTTAATCCTAGGGGGAAGCAGCAAAATCTTTCTCCCATTAGCTTTGCCCTGAATAAAGTACTTACTGTGTCCCACAGTTTGTGCTTTTCTTAAGTGGACTGATGCCTGTGAAAGTTCAGACTTGTTGTTTCTCCTTCATTTGAGTCCTAACTCATGTTTAAAACTCTGGAGGTGAACACCCAGTGCAATCACCTACTGATTACAGTGCTTTCTTCAAATCTGGTTATCACATGAGACATTAGAATAATTGCAGATGAAACCAACAATTGTAGAGAGGAAATAGAATGCATAATTTCCACTTCTTATATTTGTGGAATCAGTTAAAGCAGGAAGGTTCAATTTTGTTCTTGACCCCAAATAGCTTAAAAGCACTTCGGATTGTGAATTATCTATAAGATGTTGGGAAAGACTTGGAGGTATTTTATAATAAGAATATTGCAAAATCAGACAAGAAGCTTCATTAAATGTATTACTAGAAAAAGAGATACAGAATTACCTGAGATAAATTTGTTGTTATTGTTGTTAGGTGCTGTCAAGTCAGTAACAACTCACAGTGACACTGTGTACAACAGAATGAAACACTGACTTATGCTGTGCCATCCTCACAGTTAGAGTGAATGTCTGAGCCCATTGCTGCTGTAACTGTGTCAGTCCATCTCATTGGGGGTCTTCCTCTTTTTCACTGAACTTCCATCAAACATGATATCCTTCTCCAAGGAATGATTCCTCTTGATAACATGTCAGAAGAATGAGAGATAAAGTCTCACCATTCTGGTTTCTAAGGAGCATTCCAGCTGTACTTCTTTCAGCAGAGTTGTTTGTTATTCTGTCAGTCTATGGTACTTTTAATATCCTTCTCTGATAGTATAGAACAAATCCATTGATTCTTCTACGGTCTTCTTTATTCATTGTCCAACTTTCACATATATATGAGCTGACTGAAAATACCATAGATTGGATTAGGCTCATCTTAGTCCTCAAACTGACATCTTTGCTCTGGAACACTTTAAAGTGTTCTTGTGCTGCATATTTGGCTAATGCAATATGCCACTTGATTTCTTGACTGCTGCTTCCGTGAGTGTCAGTTGTGGATCCAAGCAAAATAAAGTCTTTGGAAACTTAAGTCTTTTGTCCATTTAGCCTGATGCTATTTATTGGTCCTATGGTAAGTATTTTTGTTTTTGTTTTTTACATTGAGTAGCAATCCACACTGAAGGCTGTGATCTTTGATCTGTGATTACAACAAATATGTGTTGGAAGTAGTACAGCCAGAATGTTGTACTTCATCTCTCATACTTCAGATATATTATCAGGAGAGACCAGCCTGGAGGAGGACATCAAGCTGGAAAAATGAAGTATCAGTAAAAAAGAGGAAAACTCCCAAAAAGATGAATTTTCACAGTGGCAGAAGCAATGAGTTCAGCATAATATGAATTGTGAGGACTGGTAAGTGTTTCATTCCATTATGCACAGGGTTCCTACGAGTTGGAACATACTCGAAGGATACTAGTAACAACAACTAATTGGGTACTAGGAATATAGAAGTGGTGGCTCTGTGCCATGCAGTCAGTTCCGACTCATAGCGACCCTGTACAGGGTTTCTGAGGCTGTAAATCTTTATGGGAGCAGAACACCTCATCTTTCTCGGGTGTAAAAGCTGGTAGTTTGAAACTGCTGACCTTGTGGTTTGCAGCCCAATTCGTAACCACTACGTTACCAGAGCTCCTTAGGAATATAGAAGTAAACATAACAAAATGTCTTCAAGTCCTTACTTTCTATTAGGAAGAAATAGTCAATATAGACATTTAAAATGCATAGTGTACCTGGTGATGATAAATGCTATGTAGAAAAATAAATCAGGACAAGGGAGACAGAAGGAAAAAAAAATCCATAGAGTTTTTAGGGAAGGTAAACTCTTTCTAACCAAGCTGACATCTGAGCAGAGATTTTGAATGAAATGAGAGAGGAACTTATGAAGAGAAAAAATGTTTGGGGCCAGATAATGCATGGCCTTATGAGTCATGTCATCCTGAAAACTTCAGTTTTTAGTCAGCATAAAATGGTAAATTACTAGGGGAAGGTGGAACACAGGGTAGGGAATAGACACAGGATAGTTTGGGTGCTGGGGAGAGAGTCAAAATACAAGAAGGGGGAAGGGAATGGAAGAACAAGGTGGATGGGAAAACAATTAGGCAGGTTTACATGGGCTAAAGTGGGACAGAGGTAAATAATGATGTATGCATAACCTTGAAATAACAGGACCCTGGGATACATGGATTGAGATTTGGTTGGAATGGGCAAAAGGGGAGCAATAATGTTAAGATGCTTGGCTGTCTTTTGAATCTTGGTTTTCCTTGCATTATATTATAAAATAGACACTGGAGGGGGAGAGAAAGGAATAGCGAAAAGCATCACCATAGAAAGCTTGTAAGTCCGTCTT
>NW_006408549.1:19862135-19866248 GCF_000296735.1 Chrysochloris asiatica | reverse complement strand
TTGCCTTATAGTCCATTAACTTTTCTCTCCATTTACTGCAGTCTATTTTATCCTGTAATCGACCTGACCTTCTCCCTATCTGGATCTCTGTTCCTACCTGTTTACCTTCTTTTACATTGAACTTGTTTTGATCATAGACTGATCTCCCAGAGTCTCTGAGTTTGTTCTTATAGTTTTGTTCTGTTATCAACTCTTCCTTCTGTTGATTTAATTCAAGGAGGTACTGCCATGTATGTCAATCTCTGGTTGTTGTCTGTTCTTGTTGGTTCTCAGTCCACAGAACTCCCTTTAGAATGTTTTGTAGCGCAGGTTGTTGTCTGTTCTTGTTGGTTCTCAGTCCACAGAATTCTCTTTAGGATGTTTTGTGGCTTTGACAAAATCCCTTAGCTTGTATTTATCTTGGAATGCTTTGATTACACCATCATATTTGATTGATAGCTTTGCTGGATAAAGGATTGTTAGTTGGCAGTTTTTGTCTTTCAGGGTTTTATAAATGTCTCCCCATTGTCTTCTTGCTTTCATTGTTTCTGCTGAGAGATCTGAGCTTAATCTGACTTGCCTGCCTTTGTACGTGACACTTCTGTTTTCCCTGGCTGCTTTCAGAAGTGTCTCCTTATCTTTGATTTTGGAGAGCTTGACTATGGTATGTCTTGGTGATTTTCTTTTGGGATCTATCCTTCCTGGGGTTTGTTGAGCTTCTTGAATGTTTATCTTTTCACCGTAATGTTTCTTAACCAGAATTATAACCTGTTAACTTTACATTGCATCTCAATGTAAACAAAACAAAAATCTCCACATCTGGACCAATAAATAAATCATAATGATTATGGACAATGAATAAGGAAGACTGTATAAGATTTAATGCATATGATTTGTGGTGTTGAAGAAGAATATTGAAAGAATATTGATATCAAGCTTGGTAGAATGGGTGGTCAGTGAAAAAGAAGAAGACACCCAAGGAAATGGATTGCCACAGTGGGAACAGCAATGGGCTGAAGTGTAATAACAATTGTGAGGAAGATGCAAGACCAGGCAATGTTTCATTCTGTTGTGCTGAGTCAGAACTGACTGAACAGCACCCAACAACAACAACCTTCCCTAATAAACCTCTTAACTGTGAGTACGGTGTGAATTCTATGAGGCCATTGCAATAGATTATTGAACCCAGCTGAGTACATTGCTATGAATGGGATGGTTGGTATGATTTTTTTGCAGGAACCAACTGTGAATTGGAGACCTGGTGCGCTCCTATAGTATAAGCATTGTACTGGTAACTGCTAGGATGGAGGTTCAAGCCCACTGACTGCTCCTCAGAATCCCTATACAGGGTTGCTATGAGTTGGAACTAACTTGACAGCAGTTAACAACAACAACTGTGAATTATTGATGACAAATTGAAACAAAAAATACCCATTGGCTTTGGCAGTATAAGTCATTGTGTTTGGTGAACGTAAACAAAAGACAATAAAACCTTTCATGAAGGTAGGTAAAAGCTGGTGAAATGGAGGAGTAAAAGCCTTATTGAAGCAGGATCAGGCGAATATGGGATGCAGAAAATGTGAGTAACTAATGGATTTGAGGAGTTTTGTTAAATAGGGGAGCAGAGAAATAGGGCAAAATCTGTCCATTTGGAGTCAAAGGAGGCATTTTGTTACTGCTTTTGTCAACTTGATGGCATTTCACAACAACGAAAACAAATTGTTGTTTAAATGTTGGAGAATGTTACAGTATATTTATATGCTCTTAGAAATGATCCAGCAGAGAGGAAAAAAATTAGGTGTTGCAGGGGAGAAAGAGAATAATTGCCAGAGTGACTTTTGTGAGTAGGTGAGAGGGTATGAGCACACCACTGGAGGAATAAGCCTCAGACTAAGTATGCTGAGCTCATGTATTGTAACAGGACTAAAGGCTGATTAAAGGGTACAGATGTGACATGTGTTATGCTTGATGGTGGGAGTGTGTGGAATTTCTCTTCTGATTGCTTCCATTTTGCCAACTTGTCTGTCAGTGTCTTACAATGTCCAGCATTTGGCTGGGCTCAAATATCACTGTTTCTGTGAGCTGCACTTTGAACAGTGGCATATGAATAGTTGCAATGAAATGAATCATTAGCCTAGGTAGAATTCATCTAGTGGCTGATTGTTGGCACATAAGCTAGACTGTTACTATTTCAGAAGAATTAGAGTGAACATTTATTAGTACAGAATTATTAGAGATTTAAGTTCTCTCTTTTATGTTTTACCACATAATAAAACAGACTGCCAAATATTCTGGGCTACTGGAAAGGGTAACAATAAATGAAAACATTATCTTCCGTATAAAGAAAGAGCTGTCAGGCTAGTGAAAACAGCCAAGTTTGAAGAGCTTCTGATATTTAAAATGAGAACAATATTTAATATTTTGATCACAAACTTAAAAACTATTTATGTGATTTTACTCTGTGATACCCATTCCAGGAATCAACTTGAAAGAGACATACAATGTTTTATTTACAAAATAGTTACTTTCACCTGCATACATTATGTATGGGCTGTTACATGTCAGGTCCTGGGCTAAACACATGGAATGAAATGGTTACCCCTTTGGCAATTGCTATAGTCTCACAAATGAACTAGTCTCCCATACCTTTGCTTGCTGATTGGCTGGAACATTCAGGTCCCTTCCTTGCTCAAAAAGGAGGAGAAAGTATGAGGAGAAAGTCTTTGAAGTTGCATTCCCCACTCCAAGCAGCCCTCACAGGCCAGCTTATTCTTATTTAGCTGTGGGATTGTTTCACTTAGTTTAACTGTATAGCACTTTTGATGATTCTTGAACAATGTATACACCCAAAGCAAAACCAAATCCACTGTCACCAAGTCAATTCCCAATCATAGTGACCCTATATAGGGTTTCCAAGACTGTAAATCTTTATGGGAGCAGACGGTCTCATTATCTTTCTCCCATGGAGCTACTTACTGGTGGATTTCAACTGCTAACCTTGTAGTTTGCAGTCCAGTACTTATCCTACAGCAACACAAGGGTTCCTTGAGCAATATATCTACTGCAAATCATTGTGCTAATTTTGCCATTTCCCAGACCTAAAATTATCTCTCACTATGTGAACATCTCTTTGTTTTCCTTTCCCAAACGTATGACAGGGTCTGTGTGAGTTGGAACTGACTCAATGACACTTAACAACGTTACCATCAGGTAGGAAGGTATTCCTGCCCTCTCTTCTCATTATGTTCTGTCTCCCGTGACTGCAAATCCTAGTCAGAACAATCACTTTCCTCCTCCCAAGGAGATGAAGATTTTAAGAAACACAGTGAGTCAACTATTATTCTCTCATAGTGGGAAACTTTTATTTTATCTCTTTGAACTAGATCTTCCATGTTCATCAGTCAATTTATTCTCATATGGAATCAGTCAAACCTCTTTTATAGGTTTTTGATATTGATGCTTATTCGGACCATTATGAATTCACTAAAGAGGTTTGCCACAAAAACATTCTATAAACATGGAAGACTGCTTATTAAATGGTGTTAGATAAAAAGTATCTAAAACAGAAATGTCTAAAAAATATTGAGATAAAAAGCAAAATTCTAAAAACAACAAAAATAATACTGTAATGAAATATAATGTGGTTAAAATACACAAATCACTTTTCTTAGAGTTCTGGTTCTATCCTGTATTCATGCTTCATATTCAGAAAAAAACTTTAAGAAATGTTTTTTCTGTAGATCACATTTCTAATTTCATAATGCAACATTTTTCAGCAGTAAGCTTGATTAAAACTTATTTACCTTTTTAAGATAGAAATGATAAACTGGTGATCTATAGTTGTGTTTTGTTTGGTTTAGAGTTTAACATTTAAAATTTTTGCTTTTGTAGTGTTTCAAAATATGAACTAGGTTTGGACTTCTGTTGAAAAAAAAAAAAATCAGATAATGGAATTTTCCCATATTACAATAAGGGGTTTCAAAAACTTTGTGGAAAAATTCCATTATCTTTTGATTCCATTTTAAATAAGAATATAATATCTCTGTGGTTAGTTATAAAAGGACTTTAAAAAAAATTATCATGTTTTTAGAGAACATTTACATAGCAAATTCTAGTTCTCATTTAACAATTTAT
>NW_006408549.1:19859910-19862035 GCF_000296735.1 Chrysochloris asiatica | reverse complement strand
GCCCAGTGAAGGAGGCTTCCTGTGGAGCCTCTGCTTTACATAAGACCATAGGTGGAATCCTGAACCCCATCCACAATCTTCTGAGGTGGGCAATTTCCACTGGAAAGGACAAGCAGACTAGTCTGGAGTGGCTACAAGAACAGAATATACTTCTTGAAAGAAAGACCGACAGGAAAAATAAGAAAACAATAATGGCAGTCCAACTGACTACTAAGAGAACAAGCAAGTTGCTCACCTAGGAGACATCAAGGCAAGCAGTAGGGTCCCTTCAGGTCAAACCCCCTTCCGAGACTGAAACTCAATAGGAACACACGAGCAGACATGTGCTCTGACAACGTTCGTCACTGATAAGGGGAAGTGAGGGAATAACAGCAATGAAGCTGCAAGCAAAGTCCAACCATGTTCAATATTCTCCTGTGAACCCGAGTAGAGACCTGGTTGGCCAGCAGTTTAGCAAGACCTGGGAACTCTTGGGCCCAAAGTCAGTGACATAGCCACAGAGGACTAGAGTGGAGAATGAAGCATCCAGCTGATAAGAAGAGAGGGCATATGCACAAGAACACCCACACTTCCAGATAATACCCACTTGACGTGGCTTCAATGACTGGATGATCAGAGACCAACTAGAAGAAGAAAGAAGAGGAAAAAAAGAGTAATCTTATACAATTTGATGAATTTGACCTACATCTATGAATGCAGTAACTCAAAAGAGGGAACAAATATTTATAGCGAGGATCATTCCCACCCCCTCAATACACAGGGTGGACAGTGATGGGCAACTTGGACATTGGCTATCCAAAATGGGGGGCTACAAAGGCAAGAAGTGACTGGCTTATAAGCTTTCAAGAGGGAGTCTAGATCCAGAGGGTATGGAAGAAGGTAGAATCTGTACTGAGTATTATCCAATCTGTCTGGGCGTGACTGATGAAAGGAGATGGGGATAGCACTCATGTGATAAAAATTATTTTTAAAAAAAAAGAAAAGAAAAAAGAAGGAGAAATGCATTCTTCAAGTAAGTTGTTTTCTAGGGACCCATCAAGGCAAACAATCAAGTCCCTTCAGGACAAATCCCCCTCCAAGACTGAAACTCAAAGGGAACACATAAGCAGGCATGTAAGTTTGCTGGTGACCATGTTGGTCTAATGGTAAGTGGAAGAGGGGAAAGGGCAGCAATGAAGAAATGGGTTGAATTCAACCATGTTCCATAGACTACCGTTGACCTGGAGATGAGAGAGAGAAGAGGAAGTGCTGATTGGTTTGAAGTGTGGTGAGACCAAGGGACTCCTGATCCCATGAACAAGGATAGCCTTGGAGGGCTAGAGCTGAGAGTGAAGCATCCAGCTGATATGAAGTGAGGGTAGACGCACAAGAACACCCAAACTTGCAGAAAGTACCCATTTGGCATACTTTTGATGGTTTGATGATCCGAACTTGACTAAAGGAAGATAAATTTTTTTTTGGATAAAGGAAACAAGTGTAAATTGCTACAATTTGAGGAACGTGACCTATACTTATGGATGTAGTAGGTTAAAATACCAACTGAGAGGAAAGGAATCTTCACATCAAGGATCAGTCCTATCCCTTCTGTATACAAGGTAGATAGGGATGGACAATTTAGACATTGGCTACCTAAAATGGGGTGTGTCGGAGGGGAGCCAATAAAGGCATGAAGTGACTGGCTTACAAGTTTTCCAGAGGGAGTTTATTTTCAGAGTGTGTGGGGCAAGGTAGAACACTCACTGAATAGTTTTCATCTTGTCTAGATGGGTCTGGTGAAATTCAAGTGAGTAATTTTTATCATGACTAATTGCGATAGTAACAACTGTAAAGGTCCAAGTTTTGTAACATAAAGGTGGGAGTAGTTAATCTTACATTCCAGCTACATAGGACCCTAGGACCATCAAGGGAGAAGAGCAGGAGCGAAATGTGGGATCCTATGCAGAGAAGCAGCAACACCAGAGATGGAGGCAGAGATGAGGACATGAAGAGAGAGAGAGCAGCTAAGGACTCTAAACTCATGGAAAGAGAGGGATTGGGTGCTGGCAGCCAGGAGACAGGCTTGCAGAATGTGCCCTTTGGTTGTTTAAATGGTTATGTATTCCTGAGTGTTTTGGCATACATTAAA
>NW_006408549.1:19858901-19859810 GCF_000296735.1 Chrysochloris asiatica | reverse complement strand
CAACTAGTATTAGTATTTTGGAGCACAATTGACTGCAAAGCCGTTTGAACTGCGAGGTTGGTGGTTCAACCTACGGTTGTCCTCCGTAGAGGACAATTAGAATTAGTATTTGGAACACAATTAACTGCAAAGCCATTTGAACTGCAAGGTTGGCTGTTCAAGCTCACCAGTTTTTCCTCGTAAACCCTATACAGGGTCGCTATGGGTCGGAATTGACTCGATAGCACTTAACAACAACAATTGTGCTCATTAGGAACTTGTACCTAGACCAGGAGGCAGTAGTTGGAAAAGAACGAGGGGACACCCAATGGTTTAAGATCAGGAAAGGTAAGTGCCAGGGTTGTATTCTTTGTGTATGTATGTTCTACTTTTTTTGTGAATTGAGTGATAGTTTACATGGGAGAACATCGGTTTTTCACTCAACCAATCATATTTTTGTTTCATTGCAATGATTACAGCCTCCTTCATGTGCCAACCGTTAACCACTATTTGCCTCTATTCCTTCTTCTTCTTCTTTTTTTAATGTACACAAAAACACGCAGAAATATATAATCATTTAAACAACCAAAGGGTACATTTTTCAAGCCAGCTTCTAACGAGAACATTTTTTTTGTAAGCCCAGTTTACATGCATCAATATGAGGGAGCTTAAAAAAATTTGTGGTTGAAAAAAAAAAAAAAGGTATTTTTTAGCTTGATGATGCAGAGTACTTTGGAAATGTATGTATCTCTGGCCATGAAAAAACACACAAAAAAAGATAAATTCCATCATCTTTTAATTCTATTTTCCCATGACACTTTTGAAGCCTCTTCATATTCCTTCAAGGCTGAAACTTTATGTTAATTCACATTTTGGAATTTCTAATGGAGTCCTGGTGTGGCACTGTGGGTTAATGCGCCAGACTGCAAA
>NW_006408549.1:19856894-19858718 GCF_000296735.1 Chrysochloris asiatica | reverse complement strand
AAAAAAAAACCCCAGAGGGAATAGAAGCAAGTAGTGTTGATACATGGAGGGGATTGTAATCATCATAATGAAGCGAAATACGATAGAATGAGTGTAAAACTGATGTTCTCCCATGTAAGCTATCACTCAATTCACAGTAAAAGTTTTTTTTAAAAAGGTAAGTTACTGAGGAATCTGGAAGAGCAAGGGATCATTTACACTTCAATAGGATCACCTTGGCTGCTCTTCTGAATATAGACCAGAGGGAGCAAAGAGTGGAAATGAAATGATTGATTAGATTATTGTACTACTCATGTGAGGGATCATGGGATAGGGTGGTAGCAGTATTGTTGTTAAGTGCTATTGAGTCAGTTCCAACCCAAAGTGACCTTGTGTAGGGTTTCCAAGGAGTGGCTGGTGAGCTTGAACTGCTGACCTTTGCAGTTCAAACCAACTTTGCAGTCCAGCTTATTAACCCTTAGCACCACACCAGGACAAAATGTAGTAAGAATCTGGATATACTATAGACAAAGCAATAGTCTACAGAATTTGCAGGTGAGATGGTTATTCAATATGGGAGGAAGACTGGAATAAATTTTGACCTGAGAAAATGAAAGAGCAATGATGTTTTGTTTTGAGAATGGTGAAGACTGTAGAAGGAGCAGGTATAGAAGAGTTGAGGAAAACTTAGAGTTGGTTTTGGACAAGCACATTGTGACATGTTGAAGAGACACCAAAGTGGCTTTATTAAGCAGACAATTAATTAGTGTTTGAAGGTGGAGTTCTGAGGAGAGGTTTGGAAATGTAAATTTGAGAGTCATTATAATGACAGTAGGTTCCCAGGTAGTCCAAATGGTTTGTGCTTGTGGCACTGTGGGTTAATACACTGGACTTCAAAGTTGGTTTGAACTATAAAGTTGGTGGTTCAAGCTCACCAACCACTCTTCGGAAACCCTATACAGGTTTGCTATGGGTCAAAACCAAATCAATGGCACTTAACAACAACAACTGTTGTAAAGGTTGGTGGTTTGAACCTGCCTAGGTGTGGCCCTGTAGGATAATGCACTGGACTGCAAGGTCAGTTTGAACTGCAAGGTTGACAGTTCCAGCTCAACAGCTGCTCGTTGGAAACCTTATACAGGTTAAACCTCACTATAAGTTGGAAATGACTCTATGACACTTAACAACAACAGCAGTAGCAGCACTGAGGAATAAAGTCCTATCTGCTTCCATAAAGATGACATAAAATTGAGGTTACACAGGGGCAGGAATTGATTATGTGGTAATGGGTTTTGTTTTTGGCTCTTCGGGTATCATTATTACATAAGGCCATGGAACTAGATAAAATTATTTACCAAGAGAATGTAGGGGGGATAGAGAAGTGATCTGAGATTGTGCCTTGTGCCCTTCAAAATTTAGAGGTTGAGAAGCTGAGGAGTACCATCAATGGATCCTGAGAATGAGTGGCCAGTGAGGCAAGTGATCAACCTAAGAGAGTGATTTCATTGCTGTTTTTCCTTCACTTCCCCTTATCGGTGTTGAGCATGGTTACTAATCAGAGTGTGTATTCCCACTGAGTCTTAGTCTTGGAAGGGGTTTGCACTGAGGGGACCCGACCACTTGTCTTGATGTTTCCTGGGCAAGCAAGTTACTTGTTCTTGTAGTAACAGTCAGTCTGCCTATGTTGTTTAATATTTTTTCCTGTAGATCTTTCTATCAAGAAGTATCTTCTGTTCTAGCTGCTCCAGGCTGATCTGCTCATCCTTTCAAGTAGGAATTTCCCATCACTGGAGATCTGGATGTGGTTCAGACTTCTACCTATAGTCTTATGTATTGCAGAGGCTC
>NW_006408549.1:19842202-19846999 GCF_000296735.1 Chrysochloris asiatica | reverse complement strand
TATTATATCTAAGCTATTTACAGTTATATTTATCACATGCTATTACCAGCTGCTTCTCAGAAATCTTATTTAGGGTCACTGTGAGTCAGAACCAACTCCATGGCACTTAACAACAGCAATTCATTGATCAAAATAGATAATAAAGATTACTAAGGATTCTGTATGGGCTGGTACAGGAGGTAGTTCGGGGGTTCGGGTAACACCATGAATTACCATACCACATGGGTGATACCAACCCTAGTTATACTGCTGAATCAATTCATTATTATATAATGCTTATCATATTGTTAGGTACATAAGAAGTTCCATTATTAAAAGTCATCATTTAAATACCATGAAACAATATCGAAGTTGCCTTATCTCCATCAGCAGAAAGATGGTAGAAACAAGAATTTTTATACGCTCTGGTTTTCTATGGCAACAGGCAACTGAGCTGTCTTCTCCCCATGATAAATAGCAGAGTGATTTTAAGATAGGACCACAAACTGTGTCTGTAGGCTTGTTCCTTTCTCAGGACTACTACACAGTCTTATTTATGTTTTATTTTTTCCTTTGCTTTTCTCTGCTGACTCATGTCTAAGCTGCCTACCAATAAAGCACTCTTGCTGTTTCTGACACTACCCTGCTTCATCTTGGTACACTTCATCTAATTCCTGGCAGAATTATTAATGATTTATAAGAGTAGAAGGAACAGATGGATGTTTGAGCAGGTAATTCCCTACTAAATATAGCTTATATGCAGTTTATAATGGAAAATACATAACACAGCACTAATGTATGTATTACTATATAATGTATTACTCTGTAATACTAGTACTTTATTTTGAGATAAGGGATGGATGTGTAGGTTTTACTATAGTAATTATCAAGATCACTATTTAAATCCTGGGATTATATAATATATTGGATTACTCTGGGCTCTAATTAAGCACCCCCGCCCCTTGTCTCTAAGTTTGTTGTACTGTGGTGGCTTTCATGTTGTTGTTAAGCTGGAAGCTATATCACTGGCATTTTAAATACCATCAGAATCACTCCTAGTGGACAGGTTGTAGTGAAACTTCCAGTCTAAGATAGACTAGGAAGACAAAGACCGAGTGATCTGCTTCTGAAAATTAGCCAATGAAAATTACATGATATGATGCTGGTGATGAGTTCCCTTAGTTGGAAGGCACTTAAAATGAAGAGTGACCACAATCATGGACTCAAACATCTCAAGGATTGTGAAGATGAGATAGGATGGGGCAACATTATTTTCTGTTGTACACAGGAGCACCAACACTCAACATCAACATAAAACATGAACCAAAGTACACAGTGTACTTGGTATTCATTTTGGCAGAGTGGAAATGAAATAATGATGGTAACATATTAAAAAGAGATCTGGTTAAAGTATTAGTGTAACATAAAATGTATATGCCTGTTATCAATCCCTAAGACAACTGATCAATGCTTAGAAGAAGTAACAATGAAAAGTTTCATAACAGCATATTTTTCTGATTCATTTGTTCCCACTTAAAAATTTGCTCATGATTTCTTTTTGGGTAATGTCTTTTTTTATATAGTAAAATTTACCAAAATTTCCTTTATTTTTTCTAAGTTTTCAATCTTGGGATTTAGTGTACATTCCTAAGTTTTTGAGAAATGTTTTCTTCAAGTATTTGTTTAATTATTTTACATTTAAACCTTTAACTCACTAAAGGGCAGATTGAATTTTAGGTTTTTTTTTAATCCCCTGAATGACTGTAACACCACTTATTTAAGATGGACTTTTCTCTACTGATTTTAGATGGTAACCTAATTATACACAATATTTTAATAGGTTATTTTATCTATTTCTATCTTTTATACTGGTTTATATATTTATATAATAATATCACACAATTTTAATTATAAGGGTCTTGTTGTTAAGTACAGTTGAGTTGGTTCCAACTCATAGCGACCGTATGTAGGGTTTCTGAGGAGCAGCTGGTGTGTTTAAATTGCCAACCTTGTGGTTTGCCGTCCAATGCTGATCCTGTGTTAATATTTGCTAGGGCAAACACAACTTCCATTGTTCTTATATTTCAAAAATTTCGGAGTCAATTTTGCTTGCTTGTCCTTCCAAGTGAATTATTATTTGTTTTAACTTTTACTGTGAGTTATGTAAAGGTTTATAGAGTAGATCGTTTTTCCATTCAATAAATCATACAGATTTTGTTTCATGTCACTGATTGTAATCTTCACAATGTAACATCATTTATTCTACTTGTTGTTTTTCCTATTTCCATTCCTCCTTTTCTCCTAACCCTGCAAATGAACTTTATAGTTCACTTATATAGTTTAGCCAAAATCAATAAATGAAGGAAGAAAGAAAAGAAGGGGCAAACCTAAAACAGAAAAACAAAAACTTGATAGTAATTTTAGTATTCTAAAAATTTGATGTGTAGTATTTCCATTGCTTTTCCTTTCAGATTTCCCTTATGATATGTATTTTACTTTCAATTTGATTATGACTCATAGTGACCCTGTAGTATAGAATAGAACTGCCCTGTTGGGTTTTTACGGCTGTGATCTTGAAAAACCAGACTGCTGCTTCATTCTTCCATGGATTCAAACAGCTGACCTTTCAGCAAGCAGCCAAATGACTTTTGACTTCACAGTTACTTAAAATGTGTTTAAAAGTTTCAATTACTTGAAAGATTTTCAAAATTTTATTGATTTTTTGTTATTAATCTCTAACTTTATTGCATAGTAGTTAGAGAGTATATTCAATATGATATGAATTCTTTGAAGTTTGTAGAAACCTACATTATGTTCTAATGAAATGGTTCTCCATACTAGATGAAAATCAGTATCAATTGTATTTGTTGTTAGGTGCCATTGAGTTGGTACCAACTCACAGTGACCCTCTGCACAACAGAACAAAACACTGCCCGGTTCTGGGCCAACCTCACAGTTGTTGCTATGCCTGAGCCCATCGCTGCCACCAGTGGACCAATCCATCTCATTGGGAGTCTTCCTCTTTTTCTCCAATAATTCACTTTACCAAACATGATATCCTTCTCCAGGGACTGGTCCCCTCTGAAATATGTCTGAAGTATTAGAGATGAAGTTTGGCCATCCTGGCTTCCAAGGAACAGTCTGGCTATACTTCTTCCAGCACAGATCTGTTAGTTCTTTTGGCAGTCCATAGCACTTTTAATATTCTCCTCCAACACCATAACTCAAGTGTATCAATTTTACAATCTTCCTTATTTACTGTCCAACTTTCACATGCATGTGACGTTATTAAAAATATCATTGCTTGGGTCAGGCCCTCTTTTGTCCTCAAACTGACATCTTTGCTCTTGAACACTTTAAAGAGGTCTTGTGCAGCAGATCTGCCTAATGCAGTATGTTGTTTGATTTATTGACTGCTACTTCCATGAGTGTTGACGGTTGCTCCAAGCAAAATGAAGTCTTTGACAACTTCGGTCTTTTCTCCATTGATATGGATGCTGTTTATTGGTCCAGTGGTGAGGAATTTTGTTTACTTTACGTTGAGATGCAACCCTCAAATACTGAAGACTTTGCTCTCTCATCTTCATTGGTAAGTATTTTAAGTCCTCTTCATTTTCAGCAAACAAGGTTGTATCATCTGCATATTGCAGGTTGCTAAGGAGTCTTCCTCACATCCTAATACCGCATTCTTCTTCATATAATCCAGCTTCTCAGATTATTTGCTCGGCCTACAGATTGAATTAAGTATGGTGAAAGAATACAACCTTGGTTCACACCTTTCCTAATTTCAAACCATTTAGTGTTTCCTTGTTCTGTTCAAACAACTGCCTGTTGGTTTATGTACAGGTTCCTCATGAGCACAATTAAGTGTTCTGGAATACTCATAGTTTGCAATGTTCTCCATAGCTTGTCATGATCCATACAATTGAAAGACTTTGCATAGTTGTAAATTCAGGCTGAATCTGAAGAAAATTAAGACATTTCCATGAAGGCCAAAATATGATCTTGACTTTATCTTACCTGAATTTAGAGATCATATGAAGAACAGATTTGATGTACTAGACACCAAAGACTGAAGATCAGAAGAGTTGTGGGATGATATCAAGAACATCACACAGGACGAAAGCAAAAGGTAATTAAGTGAAAGATCGACAGGAAAAATAAAAACAGTAACAGCAGTCTGACTGACTACTACAAGAACAAACAAGTTGCTTGTCTAGGAGACATCAAGGCAAGTGGTCAGGGCAAACCCCCTCCAAGACTAAGACTCAATGGGAATACATGAGCAGACATGTACTCTGACTGGTGACCATGCTGGTCACTGATAAGGGGAAGTGAAGGAAAAACAGCAATGAAGCTGTGAGCAAAGTCCTACAGTGTTCAATAGACTCCTGTAAACCTGGTGGAGACCTGGTTGGCCAGCAGTTTTGCAAGACCTGGGGACTCCTGGGCCTGGAGTCAATGACATAGCCACAGAGGACTAGAGTGGAGATTGAAGCATCCAGCTTTTAAGAAGTGAGGGCATCTGCACAAGAACACCCACACTTGCAGATAACACCCACCTGACCTGAACTGGATTCAGAAGAGGATGTGGAATGAGGGATATCATTGCTGTTGTCAGATGGCTGTTGGCTGAGAGAATCAATTGAGGAACTTTAAAAAATATTAATTTCTTGAACCCTATCTAGACCTATTAAATCTGAATTTTTATTTTTAAAGAACTCCTGAGGAGATTTCACAGTGCATCAGTATCATGATTGGAAGAAGACTCATTAACAATCTGTGAAATGCAGATGGCACAAGATTTTTTTTTTTTTT
>NW_006408549.1:19826808-19840982 GCF_000296735.1 Chrysochloris asiatica | reverse complement strand
CCTCAGTCTTACTTGTCATCGAAACTCATTGCAGCATGGCAATGGCTCTGTCTTAGGTTGCCGAGATTCCACATAATCCTTCCCATCTCTGGCCACACGTCCAGCATAAACAGCTGCCATCTGAAGAAGGCAGGGAGGGAGGAGATCGGCTGGGGACCCCATACGCAAGTCATTTGGTATTTTGAGCTACTACATCCATAAGTATAGGTCAAGTTCATCTAATTGTAGCAATTTACACTTGTTTCTTTTATTTTAAAAAAATCTTTTTTTAAAAAAAAAGATTGAAGGAATGTTATTGCTTGCCGTGATGGCTCCCCAACGAACAACTTGCTTGTTCTTGTAGTAGTCAATCAGACTACTACATTTTTTTTGTTTTGTTTTGTTTTTGTTTTTGATTTTTCCTGCTGGTCTTTCTTTCCTCTAGCTAGTCCAGGCTTGTCACAGCATTGTTTTTTGAAAGTGAAATGGACTTGAAGCACTCATTTATGGATTATAACTCAATGTAAAGAAAATTTAAATCCTCATAAGTAGACCAGTAAATGACATAATGATAAATGGATATGATTGAAATTGTCAAGGTTTTAATTTTTCCACAATCAGTGCCCATGGAGGCAGCAGTTAAGATGCCAAATGATATTGCATTGAGCAAATTTGCTGTAAAAAACCTCTTCAAATCATTAAAGAGAAAAAAATGTCACTTTGAGGACTAAGGAGTGCTTGACCTTACTATTCAAGGTGCACCTGACTCAAGTCATAGTATTTACATCTTTACTTTGCAACATTTTAAAGAGCTTTCTTGTGCAGCAGATTTGCCCAGTGCAAAGGTTGTTAGATTTCTTGACTATTGCTTACATGAGTGTTGATGGTAGAGGCAATCAAAACGAAGTATTTGACAACTTCAATCTTTTCTCCATTTGTCATGATGTTATTTACTGGTCCACTTTTGAGGATTTTCTTTTTTTAACATTGAGTTGCAACCCATAATGAAGGCTGTGCTCTTTCATCAAGCAAGGTTGTATCACCTGTATACTGCAAGTTGTTAATGAGTCTTCCTCCATTGGTCTCATATGTATGTAAAAACTGAACAGTAAATAAGGAAAAACAAATAATTGATGCATTTGAATTATGGTGCTGGCAACGAATATTGAATATACCATGGGCTGCCAGAAGAATTTAACGAATCTATGTTGGAAGGACAACCAGAATATGCTGTAAAAGTGAGGCAGATGAGACTTTATTTTATTTTATTGGACATGTTACTAGAATGGACCGGTTCCTGGAGAAGGACATCATCCTTGGTAAAATAGAGGGTCAGCAAAAAGAGGAAGGACCTAAATGAGATCGACACAGTGATTACAACAATGGATACAAACATACCACCAATTGTGGGGATAACACAGAACTGAGCACTATTTCATTCTGATGTACGTAGGGTCACAGTGAGTTGGTACCAACTCAGCACCTAACACCAACAAGAAGATAATGTCCCATAGATTTAGTGGTATGGTGCAAATATACTATATTCTTAATAGAATTTAAATTTTTGGTCTATTAATAAACAAAGACTTGTATTTTTTGTCTCATCACTCAAAGATTTGGATTTATCATTTTTCATTTTATAATGTAAACAATTGCTTGTGCCTATGTTATCTTGCTATGTCTCACTTTTCACTTTCCATCTTTTTGTCTCTATGGAGCCAGTTCTTATTCTTTTGTCTTTTTTCAATATTCCATTTTATCTCTTTATATGTAACATATTTCCTGTGTATGATAATTTTATCATCTGCAAGTATTTACAGTCTAATTCAGTAGTTTGTTTTTTCCATTGACTTGTTTACAATAATTCATTTCTTCTGCATTTAATGATTTTTTCATTGTGAACTTATGTTCCATGGAACTTATCAGTGGGCATACTTTGAAACTTGGCTTTAAAGTTTGTCTTCATACAAATTGTATTAACGTCACAGATGTTTGGGTCTCCAAACAGAACCAATTAGAAAATACAGTTTTTTGTTTTTGTTTTTTTTGGCTGGGATTTTTAAGAGATATAGATGTCATATGGATTCTGGTTCCAGACATGCTAAAGTATTGGTTTATATTTAGAAATTATCAGGGAAGTCATTTTTCTTCTTCTCTTCTTCCTCTCTCCCCTCCTTTCCCCCACACCATCTCATTTTTTTTTTCTTCTTCTTCTTCACTCATAGTCACAATCAAGTTATGTACTGTTCCTACTATTTTCTCTGGGAAGTAGTTTTTCTTCCAATGGGTCACTCTTTGAGAGTTTTAGTATTCTGAAGTTGTCTACCATCTATCATCACATTCAGTTTAACCTTAGGTTTTATCTTTTATCTAGATGATGAAAAATTTGCAACTGTAGTAGTATAAATCCTCAAAGATAAACACTACTTCTTGATTGATTGATTTTTTTTTGTGTGTGTGTGTATGTGCCAAATTTGTTCTACAATCTCTAGTATTTGTTTTACACTATCTCAGGACTGTATTAAAAGTGCTGTTATATTTTATCTAGGATTTTAAATTAAATTCTTCCCAAATCATTTTCTATGAATATTTAGCCTATTTTATTGCTAGAAATAGAAGTTAGTAATCATTGCAAAAAATGAATTGGCAATCTGTTGTTAAAAGTGTTTGCCATGACTAATTATAAAATTATTACTTACCATAAAGGGAAATTTTAATTTGAGGGTAGAATGAATAGTGAATCATAGTTATTATACATTCTAAAAATTGGCCAATATTCAGATTATTTCTTTTTTCAACTAGATTATTAATTATTGAAGTATAAATTACATTTATTTTTGTCAATTAGACTGCTGACATACCTTTTCTATTTTAACTATAAAGTCACACATGGATTTTAAAGCGTCTTTACTGAAGTGATTCTTGCTTTTTCTAGCTACATAATAACAAATGTCAGTGTTTTATGAGTGCTGATAAGATTCTCAATTCTATTCTGCTCCCACTGTTCCTGCTGTGAAATGATTACCTATTTTAAAACCACCCAAATAGAGACTGATTGTGATTATGAACAAAGATGACTATTTATAGAAGTAACCTTCTTTCTTGCATTATGGGTAGAAATCATGATGAAAAGCCACATAGCCAAAGAAACCTATTGCTGTCCAATCAGTTCCAACTCAGAGTAACCCTATAAGGCAGAGTACACTTGACATATAAGCTTTCCAAGGTTATAATCTGTATTAAAACAGATGGCCACATCTTCCCTCCCACAGAGCAGAAATCTTGGGTTCAAGTTACTTACCTTTCAGTTAGCATCATACAACTCAACTACTGCATCACCAGAGCACCTTCAAAGTCATATACTATACTATCTGTTAGTTTGTTGTACTGTGGTAGCCTGTGTGTTGCTGTGATAACTGAAATTTATTCCACTGGTATTTTAAATACCAGCAGGATCATCCATGGTAGACAGGATTCACCAGAGCTTACAGACAAAGGAGAAGATGCAGACCACTTCTGAATGGTTAGCCACTGAAAACTTTAAGAATATCAGTGAAACACTGATAAATTGCCAGAAGATGAAGCCCTCAAATATGACGAGGGAAAAGCTGCCTCCTCAGAGTAGAATTGACCGTGATGATGTGGGTGGAGCAAAGCTTTCAGGATCCTCATTTGCTGGTGAGGCACATCTCAAATTAAGAGTAAACAGTTGCCTGGACAATTGATTGGAAGAGATCCACATTTGTACCCCTTCCAAAGAAAGGCCATCAGACAGAATGCAGAAATCGACAAGCCATACCATTAATAGAATATGCAAGTAAATTTTTGCTGAAAAATGATTGCAGGAGTACCTTGACACAATGTTTCCAGAAATTTATGCCTGATTTAGAGGAGGATGTAGAGCAAGAGATATCATTGCTGATGTCAGATGGAGCTTGACGAAAGCAGAGAACACCAGAAAGATATTTGTGTTTTATTGATGGTACAAAGGCATTTTGCTATATGGATAATAACAAATGGAGGATAACATTGTGAAGAATGGGTATTTCAGAACACTAAATTGTGCTCATAGGGAAACTGTACATAGACCAAGAGGCAGTTGTTCCAACAGAACAAATGAATACTGCATGTTTTAAACTCAGGAAATGTGCTTGTCAGGGTTATATTCATTCACCATACTTACTCTGTCTGTATGCTGAGCAAATAATATGACAGGCTGGCTTATATGAAGAAGAACTTGGCATCACGATTGGATGAATATTCATTAAATATGCAGATGACACACCCTTGCTTGATCAAAGTGAAGAGGCTTTAAAATGCTCACAAAGATAAAATACTACAGCCTTCAGTATAGATTGCACCTCAGTGTAAAGAAAAAGAAAGTCCTCATAACTGGACCTGCTGGTCCAATTTATCATAAATAACATCATGATAAACAGAGAAAAGATTGAAGTTGTCAAAGACTTCATTTTGCTTGTATCCACAATCAGAACTCATAGAAGCAGCAGTGAAAAAATCAAATAATGTATCACATTAGGCAAATCTGTAGCAAAGGACCTCTTTAAGTGTTCAAGAGAAAAGATGTCAGCTTAAGGACATGGTATGCTTATGAAACTTGATCAATAAATAAGGAAGACTGTAGAAGAATCAAAGTATTTGAACTATAGTGTTGGTGAATAACATTGAAAGTATCATTGGCTGCCAGACGAACAAACAAGTACATCTTAGAAGAACAGCCAGAATGTTCTTAGAAGCGAAAATGGAGACTCTTGTACTTTGGACATGTTGTCAAGAGGGACCAGTCCCTGGAGAAGGACACCATTCTTGGTAAAATGGATAGTCAGCAAAAAAGAGTAAGACCTCCCCCGACCCCCTGCCCCAATGAGATGAACTAATATGGTGGCAGTAACAATAGGCTCAAATATAAACAATTGTGAAGATGTCTCATAACCTGGCAGTGCTTAGTTCTGTTGTGCATAGGGTTGCTATGAGTCACAACTGATTTGATGACACCTAAGGAACTCTGATAGCATAGTGGTTACCAATCGGGCTGTGAACCTCAAGGTCAGCAGTTCGAAACTACCAGCTGTTCCATGGGAGAAAGATGAGGCTTTCTGCTCCCATAAAGATTTACAGCCTCGCAAACCCTGTCCAGGGTAATTATGAGTCGGAATCGACTCCACAGCACTTAACAACAACAATACTGTCAGTCTTACTGCATCCCCCCAACCATGAGAACTGTAAACTTTACTGATATTCTTGTTCATTTAACCACTGAACCTATCAGCCATTCAACATTGTCTCCCTTTTCATGCATAGTTATTTGATGTTTCTCAGCAAAATACAAAAATACATCTTCTTTTGCTCGATTTTCATTAGTACCCATTAATCTATCTATCTATATTATTAGAAAATAAGGACGTGCTAAAATTGAATGCCAGAAACAGGCTGCTTTTCTTTGTAATGAACAAATGACTTCAATGGGATTTTTCAGGGGTGAATCACATGACTGTTGACAAGTAGCTAAATGATTCACCTGACAAGATAATGAGTTGGTTTTTCCTTTCAGTGAGGATTTGCAAAGGATTTCTTTTTCCAGGATAGACAATTTAGAAAATGTGTTGGTATTAAAAAAAAAAAGAAAAGAAACTAGCTCAATACTGATGGATTCAAGTCAGCAATGTAGACATGTAGTACTTGAATATTGAAAAGAAAAAAGCAACTCCTCCTGGATGCTGATATTGGATGCTGACATGTATGAGAAGATTATCATTACTTTGGCTTAAAAATTAGTTTTGGGATTCATTTAGATTCTATTAAGGGTTAGATGAAAAAATTCACAGAAAGGGTATACTTATTTTACAAATATTATACTTCTTTAATAACACTCTACACTTTACCATACTCTTATATTTGAGTTTATATAGGTAGCTATATAGATTTAATCTGTACTTATTTTCAATTTTTGCTTAAAGATATGTATATACTCCTTTATTGGTGTGGTGCTATAGGATAAGCACTGGGCTATTAACTGCAAAGTTAGTTGTTCAAACACACCACTGCTCCTTGGAAGCCCTCTACAGGATTGCAATGAATCAGAACTGACTTGATGGCACTTAACAATTACTAAAAAATAATATTTGAGACATAGGCATAGAGATCTTTTTTTATAGATTGGGTACCCTACTTTGTAAGTAGTTAACAGTAGACTTCATTTTCTATGGTAAGATGAAGATGAAGACTATTGTTATGTCTGCCTGAGAGTGTTGTTGGAAACTGTAAAGTTATTTTCAATTCACAGTGACTCCATTTAGCAGAGTAGAACAGCCTCATAGAGTTTTTTCTTCATTTATTTTCTAACTTATTGTTGTGAATTGAGTGAAGGTTTACAGACAAGATCATCAGTTTTGCATTCAACAAATCATACACTTTATTTCATCTCAATGATTGCAATCCCCTCCATGCAACAACAGCTGTCCTGCTTCCTCCCTGTGATTACCCGTGTACATATAATCTCTTTCAAAGTCTTATACATTTGTGGGATATATAAATATATACTGTTCCTCCCATATCCATTTAGCCTGTGTCTCTGTCCATGTATCTACATATAGAACATTGTTGTTCCAAGGTTATGTGTATACAATTATTTATCTCTATTCCCTTTAGCCCATGCATGCATCCCTGAATCTTCACCTATGTTTATCATTCTTCTGCTATAATCCCTCTTGTACATTGCTCTCCCCATAATCCATATTAACATGTGTCCTCCTCTAGTGATGAATTACTCTCCCACTCATGGTAACCATCAAAGAATGTTTCTTTTAGTATGCAAATCTATTCTTGAGTTTTTACAAAAGTGGTCTCATACAGTATTTGTCCTTTTGTGATTGGCTAATTTCACTCAGCATAACATTCTCCAGGTTCATCCATGTTATGAGGTGTTTCACAGATTCATTATTTTTCTTCAGTGTTGCATAGTATTCCTCTTTATGTTTGTACCAAGGTTTGTTTAGCCACTCTTCCATTGATGGGCATTTACATCTTGGTTTGGCACTGTGGGTTAATGTGCTGGACTGCAAAGTCGGTTTGAACCACAAGGTTGATGGTTCAAGCTCACCAGTCATCCTTCAGACACCCTGTCACTATGGGTCGGAACTAACTTGATGGCATTTAACAACAATAACAACAGCAGGGCTTTCTAGGGTGTACTCTTTATAGGAGCAGATCTGTAAAGGTGAGTTTGAACCACCAACCTTTGAGTTAGCTGTCTAGTGTTAACTATTATACCACCAAGGCTCTTACCGGGAATACAAAAGTTCAATGTTAATGGGTTCTGGGTAACGGTGGTTTGAGTGAGGTGGAAAGAAAATGTGAAATGGTAGAAAGACATTGAATTTTGGTATTGGAAAGACCAGGGCTTTTCCATTTCCCTTAAATGCATAATAGAAGTAGTAATCTCTATGCCTACTTTCCTCTGCACATCATTGCCCCTCTTCTGGGCTGTGCTCAGTATAACAGAAACTAAAGGAATATTCATTAATATCACATGGCACTTCCAGATGGAGATAGAAAAATCCACAACATGCATTCTCTCTTACTGACACCTACTGATCAGCCAAAACACATCAATCCCTATTTAACCCAGAGCTAGAGGGTTAGGTAAGTGCATTTTGAATAAGAGCACTATTTTTACATTTTATTATTAATAACCTAAAATTTTCCAAATTCCAAAAATTGAGGTGAAAATTAATCACTCAAAGAGCATCTATCTTCAGTGCCTGCAATCAATCAAATCCTTAAGGTTTTCCTAGAAGAAAGAGCTTTGAAAAACTTGACCTTGTCCAAGGTTAAAGATGCTGATTTTTTATAACTGCAAATACCAAAATGATCTTTCTTGAGAGCATTTTAAATAACATTTTTACTAAGGATTGATTTATCGCTGATAACTACTGATTATTTATAAAAACTCTGTTCTTTAAGGTTCTAAATGTGGTACTGTTGATGCCTATGGTGTTGTAACATCATAGTTCCCAGTGACATTAGTAAAAGCTGATGCTGGAAGTTTCAGTGTTTCTTTAAAGTTGCTGCTTCAGTGCAGTGGGTTTTCACCCAAATCCTAAGATAGGTGAGAAAAGCTGTCTAATCTAACAGTCATCTATCAGCAAGAACTTTAAACCTGCCTGGGCCTACCCCATTTATCAGTAATTCTCAAGTCACTTTGCTACCTAGATTGCTGAAAGAATTGTCAGAAAGTCAGCAAATGTGCTCTGGGTTAGACAATTGTATCATCTTGGATAGTGATGATGATGAAAAGTCATGATGTAGAAGATGAGTAAGGAATTGAGAGCATCATAACCTCAGATGATTTTCTCATGTTTGTCATCTTCTGCTACTGGCCATGTTTGCTTTTACCAAGCATTCTGGGCAAGAATGGGAAGTCTTAGGGAGTCATTTGTGTTTTAGTTCCTCCTCCCCTCCTCTTAAAAATGGAGTACAGTTTTGAAAGCTTTATAAGTTCTGGAGAAACAAATCCAAAATGTTTGGAATTCATCCATTCATTTGACAACTATTTATTTATTGTATGTTTAGCATGTGTTCTGGCATGGCAAAACAGACATGGTTTCTAGCTTCATGAAACATACCATTTAGAGGATGGGGACGATGGACTCTAATCAGAGAGTTATGTAAGTTACAGCAGTGTAAAATGGCATGGAAGAGATACTGTAATAGGGACAAAGGATTTAGGAAGGTGATTGCTTCCAAAAGAAGCAATGGTCATGCTAAGATCTGAAGAATGAGGAAAATTAATTAACCCATCATGGAAGAAAACACTAATATAGTCATAAGAATTGTTGTTTTGTTGTTAAGTGCTATGGTTCCAACTCATAGTGACCCTGTATAGGGTTTCTGAGGAGCTGCTGGTGAGTTTGAACCACCTACCTTGCAGTTCAAACTGACCTTGCAGTCCAGAGCATTAACCCACAGTCCCACACCAGGCCCCCAGACAGAGGAAGTAGTATATGCAAAAGCCTGTGATAGGAAGAAACAAGACAAGTACAAGAGAATGAAATAGGACCAGTGTGACCAGAGCAGAGGGTTAGGAGGGTAGGGAATGAATTGTGTAGTTGTTAGGTGCCATTGAGTCAGTACCGACTCACAGTGATCCTTACAAGGTTGTCAAGGAGTAGTTGGTGGGTTAGAACTGTCAATATGATTTAGAGTCCAATGTTTATTTTACAGTGCCACACCAGGACTCCAGTTGTGTGCTGTGAGAGGACAAATTAAAAGAGGTGGGAGACTGATCAGGCAGGCTTTTGTGGCCATACCAAGGAGTTTTATGTTTTGGGGATAAGCAGATTGAGCCACTTTCTGGGTAATTGAAAAATTTCCCTTTCCTATTTCTTGAGAATAAAATTACTACTCTCAGATGATAATAGCTTAAGAGTAGTGTCCACAGAATTGTTTCTTTAGAGCTTCAACTTCTGTCCTTTTAAAACCTAAGTATCGCTACTGGTTAGCACAAAAACTGGAATATATTAAAATAAATGTTAGAGAGAGAGATATGTAATTTGGAAGGTAAAGCTGTTGATTGAAGGAGAGTATGCTGAGCAAATAATACGAGAAGCTGGGTTCTATAAAGAAAAATGTGGCGTCAGGATTGGAGGAGGACTCATTAACAACCTGCGATATGCAGATGATACAACCTTGCTTGCTGAAAGTGAAGAGGACTTGAAACATTTACTTATGAAGATCAAAGAGCACAGCCTTCTATATGGATTACATGTCAATGTCAAGAAAACAAAAATCCTCACCACTGGACCAATAAACAACATTCTTATCAATGGAGAAAAGATTGAAGTTGTCAAGGACTTCATTCTTCTTGGATCAACTATCAACACTCGCTGAAGCAGCAGTCAAGAGATCAGACGACGTATTGCACTGGGCAAATCTGCTGCACAGGAACTTTTTAAAGTATAGAAGAGCAGAGATGTCAGCTTGAGGACTAATGTGTGCCTGACCCAGGCCATTGTGTTTTCAATAGCCTCATATGGATGCGAAAGCTGGACAGTGAATAAGGAAGATCGTAGAAGAATTGATGCCTTTGAGTTGTGGTGTTGGAGGAGAATACTGAAAGTACCATGGACTGCCAAAAGAACCAATAGATCTGTTTTGGAAGAAGTGCAGCCAGAGAGCTCCTTGTAGGCCAGGATGGCTAAGCTTCGTCTCTCCTACTTTGGACATATTGTCCGGAGGAAACAGTCGCTGGAGAAGGATGTCATGCTGGGTAAGGTCAGTGAAAAAGAGGAAGACCCCAAAAGAGATGGATTGGCCAGGTGACATCATTGATGGACTCAAGTGTGGTAGCGGTAGTGAGGTTGGCCCAGGATCGGACATTGTTTCGTTGTGCTGTGCGTGGGGTCACTATGAGTCGGTTCCGACTCGATGGCACCTGACAACAACAACAACTTGCAGGAGGGAGAGAAAAGTTCAGTTCAGGAATTTGAATTTTTTGCAGTCTAAATTTGACTGATTTGACCTTTTGACTATAGTCAAACCAATTAACCTCTTTGTACCTTGGTGCCTTATCTACAGAGGGAGAGAGAGTAATAGCCCCCTAATGGAACTGCCAATTGTCCGTAAACACCAACAGTTATATAAGTAACAAGTAATTACTAAGGCTTGTTGTAAGGTTCTAGTCTTAATCTCAGAGTTTAAACATCTTCTCTTCACCTAAATAATATGTCAGATTTTATTTTTATCAAATAGCTTTGTATGCGTATGTGTGTTTTTGTGGTAGAGTGAGCTTGTATTTATTTTCATTTTTAGCCAAATGTCTGTTTAATGAAATTGTGTTCTCCCTTTCTGATGCCTATTGTTCAATCAGCAATACACTGGGCCCTAAATATTTGCGATGTCTCCTGTTGGCAGCTCACAGTTAAACACAATGCAGCATTTACTGAGAAAGACAGAGAAGTGTGACCACGGGGAGGATAGATACTTTTAACTTTTAAAAAATGATAACTCTTCTTGCCTGTTGAATAAGAAGTGTTTGCTTTTATTGTTTCATAAGTCTATTACAATTATATTAAGTATAGTTAAGCAACCCAATTTGGATCATCAGGCACATAATAGCATGCCAAGATGTAGCAAAATGAAGGGCCTCCTGGTTGAGTTTTATTGTGGATTCAGTGATTCACATTTAAATTGCCTTCTCTTTGTGGCATTTCTAATAATTTTTTTCTAGAAAGTATTTATAAAACTGTATTCTTTCAGTGACATAAAGATTGCCCGTTTCTATAATTATTCTTTATTATCATGCCACATTTTCTTTAGAAAATGAAAAGAAATAATAATCAATCTCCTGGAACAATAAAATATTTACAGAATTGGAATAGCTATTTCTTTGTGAACTTGGAAAATAATCATATATTCTCTTCAATGCCTTCTTTTTTAAAATTCATGCCTGGTAAATATGTAGGTTGTTTCAATGATGATATTAATGACTCTATCATGTGTTAGAGTGTTTTTGTTGATGTGATTTGGTATATGGCCAAATGGCTGCCTAGAAATCTTAGTGACCTTATATGGCCAATAAGGAACAATGGAATGAACAGAACCAACCTTTCAGTATTGACCAATTCCCTTTTGTTACACAAGGAGACTTTAACAAGTTCGTGGAAGAAATGAAATGTGTACACGAACTTTTTGAAACCCCTACGTACATAGCTACACACAGTCCTCACTTATCCACATGGATAGGTTCCAAAGACCAGGTTATTATGCAAAAATCAGTTATGCAAAATGGAGAATGACCACATCAAGTCATAAAATGGATGAGTAAATAACTACCAAATGGCATCATTATGTAACTACCAAACCACTGAAAATTATGCCCCAGCCAAGTTGACACAAAACCATAGCCACTAAAGTCAGTGCTATTTTTGGCTTGCACCTTAGTTTTCATTACTGCCAGACAGACATCACTACTGCCAAAAATAGTAGATTTTTTTTTTTTTTTTTTTGCTAATGTAGTAAATGTAAAATGTTGGAAAGTAAGATACTCAATAGTCAATAATGAGAACTAGGTACCTGTGGTTCACCTGCCCATAGAAAGGAGCAAACGAAAAGTGTCCCTTTTGCTCAGACAAAGCAGAAACGGACTGTTTCAGGTTCTCAGTGCAGATTGAGCAATCTTTTTGACATATTATATTATTGACTTCTCACCTTATTCTGTTTTCTTTACCAACCTCTGTGTCTCTCTGCTCTGGCATTTCTGTTACTTTTGCTGGATTTTGAAAGTCAGGATATGTGATCATATTACTGAGGAAATTTTTCTTGGTGATTTTATCTATGGAAAAAAACCAACAATAACTTATAAACAGAGGAATAGTGTGCTACTCTTGACACAGCTATATCTGATAATGTAAGCTGTAGAGAGATATTGCTTGTTTTTCTAAAATAGTGTCAGGAAAGCTTCCCTTAGAATTCTTGCTAATCAAAGTGTCGGACATTCTGCAGGAGTTAGCCTGCAGACACCTTCAGATGATGCAAAAATACATTAAAAGTTGATGTATTAAGTAACAAAAATGTTTCATGGAATATTTTAAAATATTTTATTGTGTTTAAGGTAAAAAATTTACATAGGAAATTAGGTTTCTATTTAACAATTTCCTCATTAAAATTGTTTAAAACATAGATTATATTTTACACAATATATCACCATTCTCATTAATTGTCTTCTGTTTGTTCCATTTCCAGTCCTCTAGTTTCCCTGCCTTCTTACATTCTCATGTTTGTTTTAGAATAATTTTTGACTATTTGATCTCATACAGATTTTTTTTTAAGGTACTCATTACTCATGGGTAATATTCCTTATTTAATGAGCCAATTTGTTTATATTTTAAAGGTGACCTTGAGAGGTAATTCTAGTTTAAGGTTTGGAGGATTTTAGGACAATAGTCTCAGGGAGTATTTTAGTCTCAACTGATCCAGTCAGTATGGACTTTTTAAGAATTTGTATTCTGTTTCACATTTTTCTTCCATTCTCTCAGAATCCATTTACTGTGGCCCTTATCACAAGATCAGTAATGGTAGTTAGGCATCATCTAGTGCTCTGGTCTCAGGGGCGACAAGGCTATTCATGCAGACTATTCTTTATATAGACAACTTTCTTCTCTGCATTTCTGGTTTCTCTTTTGTTCTGGATGAGCAGAGACCAATAGTTGTTTGTTAGATGGCTGCTTGCAAGCTTTTAACAACCCTAACACTACTCACCATATTGGGATGTTAAACATACACTTTATGAACAATATTATACCAGTTAATTGAGTTGTCCCATGAGACTGTGGTCCTAAGCATTCAGACTCAAAAAACAAATCTTACGAAGCATTTGGTTAATTCTAAAAGGCATCTGTAACTGTATCTCTTATATAGTTTATTGTATATATTAGTATCCATATATTAATATCCATGTACAAACATACATATCTGTATGTAAATATGCCTATGAATACATCTATCTTTGCATTCATATCTACCTGCATATTCATATTCATGCACAGTTGTTCCTGGATACATATTTATATATCCACGCACATTTTTGCTTGTTGGTTTTATTATTACAAAATTATGTCTGTCATATCCTTTACCAAAAATGTTCTTTTCTTTTGTGTATTTGTTAGTGACATAATTTATCTTGGTCAAGCTGTGTACACTTCCCCACATCCAATGTCTAACAAATGTCTACTTTCTCAAAAGTGCTTCTCTCTCTTCCTCTTCACCTTTCCCTGGTAGCCTGGTAGCCTAGTAGGAGGGTAAGTCAAAAAGTATTGTTATTAGGGTTCCAGTTCATACATGCATGGGTTTATTCCAAACAAACCATGTTAAAACATGTCTCTGTGATCAGTGAATGACTACAGAAAAGTTCTCTCAGCAATACAGTTGTTTCAGTCTTGTTAAGATATATTTAAAAAAAAGAGTTCTAACTGTAACAGTGACTTCTAAGGCAAGTTAAATTCAAGGCAGAAAGATCAGTGTGGGAGGTTATGGAGACTTTTCATTAAAAAATTAATTTCAAAAGGGTAATTTTCATAGGTTTTTGTGAAGCACACAGGACAATCACAGGAGTTTATTAGGAAGAAGATTTAAGAAAAGGAAAAACTATATTGGTGAGAAAAAGGCCAGGAAAGTTATGT
>NW_006408549.1:19787049-19826257 GCF_000296735.1 Chrysochloris asiatica | reverse complement strand
TAAAATAAAATTTTATTTTTTTATTTTTATTTTTTAGCCTTGAGATCTTATCTGAAAAAGCTACACAGACTCATAATTACTAACTTCATTTTTAAGTCCAGAAATTGAACTTTTCCCTCTAACTTTGCTAGAAAAAATTGTAATTAATATAGTTTGAACTTTAATTTACTCAGGGAATAATCAACTCATGAATAAAAATTTGGATTATAAACAAGGTTTTAATGAGAATAAATTACTTAATATAAGAGAAATATAGAAAGACGAGAAGAACTTAAATGAAAACAATAAAATATTTATTCATTACATACAGTTTCTAATTTATTTTCATTTGGATATATTATGCTTAGAAAATTGAAATAAAAGCCCAAATTGTCATTTATTTTATTTTAGCAAATAAAAATTTAAACAATTTAAGCAAAACTAGAATAATAATATGAGTTTACAAAAATGATAAATTGGGGGATGTTCATTTACTAAAATTTTCACCTGTTAATCCTTTAAAATGACAAATGTTATGACCTATTTAAAATATCCGATGTACTTATCTAGGAACATGGCAGCTCTATAGGATGAGCACTGCACTGTAAACCACAAGGTCAGCAGTTGGAGCCCATTAGCTGCTCTGCTGGAGAAGCATGAGGTTTTCAGCATCCTCAAAGAATCACAGCCTCAGAAAACCTCTACCGAGTAGCTATGAGTTGGAGCTGACTTGATGGCTCTCAACAATGACAATGCATGAATCGTTTCAGGTTTACTTTTCATGAATAAAGGCAATCATAAAATTTAATTAGTACTTACAGTTTTGAAATGTTTATGAGTAAGACAGCTTAACCTCCTGGTTTCCCAAGACATTTGATTCATTATACATCCTTTATTTATCGGTTTTATAATTATAGTGTAGTATAGAATTTGGGTAGAAGGCAGAAAAATGTAATATATTTTGATTACTATTTGTTGGAAAAAATCCCAAATTCCTGAAGTTTCTTGGAAAACAAAGGAGCCTCACTAATTGTGTCTTTAAGTTTCTGTCTATGGATTATATTCCAAGTAAAACAGTGCTATGCAGTGAACTCTTACTGAAAGTTTGATCAGAAGTCTTACTGAATGTTTATTCGTATCCAACAGATTTCAGAGTAAAAACTTACAGTTTTCATATAATTCATTTCGTACCAATGAATTTTTTGATAGAAATAAGAGAAGGATCTCTTTTCCCAATGAATTTTAGTCAACCCATTTATTTCTATTTATCTTGATCCAACCAAAAAAAAAAAAAAGAATAGTTTTTCAGATTTTGGACATTATGCCATGAATTCATTACTGTAAGAAAGTGGGAGGCAAATCATTTCCCCAGATCCACAAACACCTAAGCAATTAATGCAAGATATTTAAACCATGGCCATGGATCTTAGTTGTTGTTGTTAGGTGTCACCACCGAGTTGGTACTAACCCACAATGACCTATGTACAACAGAATGAAACACTGCCCAGTCCTGGTCCAACCCCATAATTGTTGCCACACTTGAGCCCATTGATGCTGTCACTTGGCCAATCCATCTCGCTGGGGTTCTTCCTCTTTTTCTCTGACCCTCCAGCTTACCAAACATGGTATCCTTCTCCAGAGACTGGTCCCTTCTGACAATATGTCCCAAGTATGAGAGACAAAGTTTGGCCATCTTGGCCTCCAAGAAACATTCTGGTTGTACTTCTTCCAAAACAGATCTATTGGTTCTTTTGGCAGTCTATGGTACTTTCAATATTCTCCTCAATATTTTCATATGAGGTTATTGAAAATACTATGGCTTGGGTCACGCACACCTTAGCCCTCAAGCTGACATCTTTGCTCTTCAACACTTTTAAAAGGTCTTGTACAGCAGATTTGCCTAATACAATACTTTATCTTGACTGCTGCTTCCATGAGTGTTGATAGTTGATCCAAGAAGAATGAAGTCCTTGACAAGTTCCATCTTTTCTCCATTGATAAGAATGTTGTTTATTGGTTCAGTGGTGAGGATTTTTGTTTTTTTGACTTTGAGATGCAATCCATACTAAAGGCTGTGCTCTTTGGTCTTCATCAGTAAATACTGTTTGTCCTCGTCACTTTCAGCAAGCAAGTTTGTATCATCTGCATATTACAGGTTGTTAATGAGTCTTCCTCCAATCTTGATGCCACATTTTTCTTCATATAACCTAGTTTCTCGGATTATTTGCTCAGCATACAGGTTGAATAAGCATGGTGAAAGAATACAACCTTGTCTCACACCTTTCTTAATTTTAAACCATTCAGTGTTCCCATGTTCTGTTTGAACAACTGCCTTTTGGTCTATGTACAGATTCCTCATGAGCACAATTAAGTGTTCAGGAATACTCATACTTTGCAATGTTGTCCATAGCTTGTCATGATCTACACAATCGAAAGCCTTGCATAATGGATCATAGTACATCTATGGATTAGAATCCTTGAAAGTTAATGTTGTATATTTAAAAATTTTTTAACATGAAGGGGATTCAGAGTTTTCATGAACTCCTTAAAGGAGTCTGGAGCAAAACAAAAATAAAAACAAACCCTTTGAAGCAATGTGTTTGAATAATTTTATAGGAACACCTGCTTCTAAAGGAAAATTAGAATTAGAACAGAGCATGAAATATGCCTAAAGGAATCAAACCAATAACCTGATTATGAAACAAGCAGAAACTATAAAGCATGTCTTAATAAGCTGTTATTGACTATTTCTTATGAAGCCACATGAATACAAGTTGTATCACATGAGTATACTCCTCCATAACTCATTCAACTCTAGCATACGTTTTACATTTGCTGTTACTCTTCCGCTAGCACCAATAAGTGGCTGTTTCAAAGCAGTTCTTTTCTTCCATTCTAATAAAGCATTTTTGTTTATCACTATAGCATTTGGATTAAATTAACTCTAAATAGATCCGAATACTAGTTGCTAGATCTCCTCTAGACATTACTAAACCCTTCTAAAATGCTACTGCTTCTATTATGACAAGTCTAGGATACTTGGAAATTAATTACAGCCTAATATGCTATGTGGAACTAAGCATTTAATTACAAAATAAATCCTCAATAATAGCATGCTGATGAAGATGAAAAACCAGTCATTGCCCATTTTTGGTATCAAAGGAGAACAACATTAAAGAAACCCATGAGAGCTGAAACAAAAAGATTCCCATCAACTATAGTTAAGTGTGGGTGTCTTTTTATCCATGCAACATGTTATTTGTTTGTGGGAACAGATGGTCAGATTGTTTGCATCATCCTCATTATGAAAGAGACATCTAAAATACAAGGCAAACTATTGATCTGGCATCTGGGTGTAGTTTTGTCAACTGTACATTGTACTTCTTCCCAAATTCACACATGGACAGCAGGAGTCTCTCTTGTGTAGCTGTCCAAATGAATAGTGTTAAGTCTTTCTGACAACCATACTCTTTGCATGTTGTGTAGTAATTGCCAGATTTCATAATGTACTTGGTCAAATTTTGCCCTGGAAAGTGTTCCAATGGCAGATCTGACATAAAACTGTTCTATGTTTGCTTTTATTGAATGAAAACTACTAAGCCTTCTTTCCACACATTTGGCTGGATCTGGCTACCAGCCTGGCAGCATCACACTTTGGGTCTCTAATACATTTCTTATCTGCTTGGCCCGCTTGTAACAGTGCATTGCAGAGACCCATGAAGGTGTGGTACATCTGCTTCCCTCTTCTAGTGACTAAACAAGTAAAGGCAAAAAGCCACTGACCTTAGACATTTTATCTGTGGTATTAAATAATTGCTGGTAAAGGAGATATTAAAAAAAAAAAAAAGAACTGATTTGTGGATAGAATTGTAAATTAGGCAGGTATTCAATTGACCTTTTTTGGATGGTGTGAAAAGGAGACGACTTGAAAACTCCTTCATTGATTGGAATGTTTGATGAGGAAGATGATGTCACTTGGTCTACTTTCTAACTCTTAAAGAATTACATCGATTGGTTGTTGTGGCCAAGGGTCATCAAGGCAGTTCTGACTCAAGCAACTGTGTGTAGGGATTGAATGCTTATCCTATGGTGCCACACCAGGACTTCATGAGTGTATACCCTGATGCTATTTGAAATTTTGGTGGCATTGCTTGTAGCATCACAACAACATGCAAGCCACCAGAGTGTGACAAATTGAAAGATCAGTCATGGTGTAACCTTAAAAGTTATTTAACATTCTTACAGGGTTATTACATAGACAACAGCTTAACTTTATATATTCTAGAAGGTAGAAGAAGGAGTAATCAGTGGAATTTACAAAACTAACACAAGAAGCCCCAAAATATAACAACTAACTTTGTAATAACTGCTAAATGGATACTTTTGGGAGTCAGTGAAAGGCTTGTTGCTGGAGTAATTCTGGCAGAAGCGGAATCTTTCATTAAGAGAAGTATGATGGAACCTTTGCATGGAGAGAGAAGTTAGATGTTTGTTAATCACAATAAAAAAGGAGAATGGATCTGTTAATGTTGCTTTGGTATTGTGTTAGGATTGAGGGATATCCTTAGACTCGTATCTCAGGTTCATGCTTGGTTTCAGGCCTATTTTCATTGAGATTAATTCATTTAGAAAACACCTTTTCTGCACAGATATTAAGGAATATTGATAGTTCCTAGTGGTGGATACTGAACAGAGAGTTCTACTCCCTACATCAGTAATTCTCTGGATGCCTCTGGAGAAGTCACTTTCTATAACAGTTTCCTCATCCATAAAATGAGAAATATATTTGTCTTAGGGATTTCTGTGAGGATTAGATAAAGACTCCATTTTAGAAAAATGCAATATAAACACAAAATTTCCACCCACCAGACTGGGATAAATTGCTTTTTTTTTGGTAGCATACTAACTCCTCAGGTCTGAACAATTCTGATGTATTTGGGTCATGGAAGGACTTTCATTTACCTAAGAGAGTTTCAGGGATCAGAAAGGTATTATGTAATTCCCCACAAAACAGATAAATTCTTTAGCAGAAAGAAGCTCAGTAGGACAGAGTTTGACTTAGTTGAATTATGCACATATATAATATGAACTAAAATAATATGTGGCATTTTATTTAAAAAATAAAACAAAACAAAAACCTTATCCAGATAGGTTCTAAATCCAAAACCATACCCACTGACACTGAGTTAATTCCAACTCACAGAAACCACATATAGGGTTTCTGAAGGTGTAAATCTTTACAGGAGGAGGAGTTTCTGGTGGGTATGAACTGCCAGCCTTGTAGTTAGCAGTTCAGTGCTTCTTATACAAGTTGGTTAGAGTTTCTTAGTTTTTAGTTAAACAGGTTGTTGTTGGTGTTAGTTGTTATCAAGTTAGTTCCAAATCATAGTGACCTCATGCACTAAAGAATGAAACACCACCCGGTCCTGAGTCACTCTCACAATTGTTATGATTGAGCCCATTGTTGCTGCCACTGTGCCAATCCATGTCCTTAGGGGTCATCCTCTTTTTAACAGATACCCGACTTTACCAAACATGGTTTCCATCTCCAAGGGCTGGTCCTTACTGACAATATGTCCAAAGAATGTGAGGGGAAGTCTTTAAAAAAATTTTTTTTAATTTAAAACTTATATTGTGAATTTAGTGATAGTTTACATAGGAGAACATTGGTTTTGCACTCATCCTATTGTATTTTGTTTCATTGCAACTATTACAATCTCCTCCATGCATCATCATTTAAGAGCATTTGCTTCTATTCCCTCTGTGTTTTTGTTGTTGTTGTTGTTGTTTTTGATGTACATAAACACACTCAGGAATATATAATTATTTAAACAACCAAAGGGAACATTTTGCAAGCCTGCCTCATGGCCACCAGCACACAGCCTTTGTCTTTCCATGAGTATAGAGTCCTTAGCTGCTCTATCTCTCCATGCCATCATCGCTGCCTCCATCTCTGGTGTCCTGGTTAGGGTCCCATATTCCGCTCATGCCCTACTCACTTGATGGTCCTAGGGTCCTCTGTTCCAGGAATGTAAGATTAACTACTTTCCCTTTCTGTTAACAAACTTCTATCTTTACAGTATGACCATGACAATTGCTCACTATTGAATCAAAAGAATCCTATCCCCATCTCCTTCCACCAGACCCATCTAGACAACTTGAAAACTATCAGTGGGGATGCTTCCTTCTCACACACACTCTGAAATTAAACTCCCTCTTGAAAACTTGTAAGCCAGCCACTTCATGCCTTTATAGTCTTCCCCCTACCCCCATTTTAGGTAGACAACGTCAAAGTTTCCCATCCCTATCAACCCTTGATATGATGACTCCTTCCCTCTCGGTTGGTATTTTGAGGTACTACATCCATAAGTGTAGGTAAAGTTCATCAAATTGTACAATTTACACTTGCTTGCTTTATCAAATTTCTTTCTCTTCCTCTAGTTGAGCTCTGGTCATCAAGCCATCGAAGCTAGGTCAAATAGGTACTATCTGCAAGTTTGGGTGTTCTTGTGTGTCTCCCCACTGAGGTGAAGTCTTGATATCCTCACTTCGAAGGAACATTCTGGTTGTATTTCTTCCAAGACCATTTTGTTTTTTCTCTGGCAGTCCATAGCACTTTTAGTATTCTCTTAACACCATAATTCAAATTCATCTATTCATCTATAATCTTTCTTATCATTGCCCATTTTTCATCTGCATATATTATTGTTGTTGTAAGTGACATAGAGTCAGTTCTGACTTACAACACCTGTGTATAGGGTTTCCAAGGAACAGCTGATGGGTTTGAACTACCAACCTGTGGTTGGCAGTCCTTTGCTGATCCTACAGTGCCACGCATGCATATGAGGTGATTGAAAATACCATACCTTAGGTGAAACGCATCTTAGTCTTCAAACTGACATCTTTGCGCTTTCATACTTCAAAGAGATCTTTTGCAGCAGCTTAATGTAATACGTCATTTAATTTCTTGATTGCTGCTTCCATGAGTGTTGATTGTGGATCCAAGCAAAGTGAAATCTAGCAACTCCAATCTTTTCTCCATTTTTCATGATTTTATTTATTGGTCCAATTGTGAGAATTTTTGTTTTCTTTAGTTTGAGAAGTAAGCAGTTGTCTTTGATATTCAGCATTAAGTATTTTAAGTCCCCTTTTCTTACCAAAAGCAAGGCTTTGTCATATGCATATCTCATACTGTAGGCTGTTGTCTTTGATACTTAGCATTAAGTTTTTTAAGTCCTCTTTTTTCTAGAAAGCACAGTTGTGTCGTATGCATATCTCATGTTGTTAATGAGTCTTCCTTCAATTCTGTGCCAAGTTCTTAATATAGTCCATTTTCTTAGATTATTTGCTCAGCATATAGATTGAATAAGTATGGTGAAAAGATAAAACCCTGGTGAGCACATTTTCTGATTGAAAGCATTCAATATCTACTTGTTCTATTCGAACAATTGCCTCTTGGTTTATGTACAGGTTCCTTATGCACACAATTAAATGTTCTGGAAAACCCATTCTTCACAATGTTATCCATAGTTTGTAATAATCCAAGTAGTCAAATGCCTTTGCATAGTCAATCAAACACAAGTAGATGTGTTTCTGGTATTCTCTGCTTTCAGCCAAGATCCTTCAGACATCAGTAATGATATTCCTAGTTCCAAGTCCTCTTCTGATCTAGCTTGAATATCTAGCAGCTTCCTGTTGATACACCGCTGTGACTACTTTTAAATTATCTTCTGTAAAATTTTACTTGTATGTGATATTGACATTGTCTGTTGATGTCTTCATTCTGTTGGGTCACATTTCTTTGAAACGGGCACAAATATGGGACTTTTCCAATTGGTTGTCCAAGTAACTGTCTTCTGAATTTCTTGGCATTAGATAAATGAATGAATGCCTCAGCACTGCATCAGTTTGTATTCCTTCAATTCCTGAGCCTTGTTTTGCACCAGTGCCTTCAATACAACTTGGATTTCTTACTTGAATACCATTGGTTCTTGAGCATATAGTATCCCTTGAAATGACTGAAATGGAAGAATTCTTTTTGGTAAAGTGACTCTGTGTATCCCTTCCATCTTCTTTTGATGTTTAGTGTGTCAGTCAATATTTTGCCCACAGAATCATTCAATATTGCAGCCCAAAGCTTATGTTTTTTTCTTCAGTTCTTTCAACTTGAGAAATGCTGAGTGTGTTCTTCCCATTTGGTTTTCTAACTCCAGGTCCTTGCACATTTCATTATAATATTTGACTTTGTCTTCTTGAGCTGCACTTTGAAGTTTTCTCTTCAATGATTTGACTTCCTTATTTCTTCCATTTGCTTTAGCTTCTGTAAGTTCAATAGCAAGTTTTGGAGTCTCTTTTGGCATCTGTTTTGTTCTTTTCAATCTTTACTGTATTTTAAATTACATTTTATTTCTACATTTATGCTATTCTTGATGTCATCCCACAACTCTTCTGGTCTTTAGTTTGTTCTTGAGATGCGCGTTAAATTCAGGTAGTATATACTCAAGGCCATAGTTTGACTCTTGTGAACTTGCTTTAATTTTCTACAGTTTTAGCCTGAACTTGAATATGAGCAACTGATAGTCTGTTCCACAGTTTGCTGCTGAACTTGCTTTGGCTAAAGATGTTGAGCTTCTCCATCATATCTTCCCACAGATGTAGTCCTTCCACAGATGTAGTAAATTTGCTTCCATCTGGTGAGTTCCATGTATATGATTGCATTTTATGCTGCTGAAGAAAAGTTTATTTGCAATGAATAAATCATGGGTCTTCCAAAATTCTATCATGTGATATCCAGCATCATTTCTGTCACAAAGGTCATGTTTTCTAACTACTGATATGTCCTCTTTTTTTTCCAGGTTTTGCAGTCTAATCACCAGTAATTATGAATGCATCTTGATTGCATGTCTGATCAGTTTCAGACTGAAGAAGTTGGTAGAATTCTTCAGTTTCATCATTACTGGCTGTAGTGGTTGTTGCATCAATTTGAATAATAGTGGTATTAACTGGTCTCCTTTGTAGGTGGAATGGATATAATCCTGTCACACACAGCACTATACTTCAAGATAGATCTTAAAATGTTCTTTTTGATAATGAATGTGACATAATTTCTCTTCAATTTGTCATTTTCATCATAATAAACCAAATGATTTGTCTGCTTTAAAATGACCAATACCAGTCAATTTCAGCTCACTAATGTATAAAGGTTATTAACCTTTATACACTCCAGTCCACTTTTGATGAATTTCAATTTTCCTAGATTGGCACTTCATAATTCCATGTTCTGGTCATTAGTATTTATAGCCTATTTTTCTTATTTTGAGTTGTGACTCATCAGCAAATCAATGTTCTGAAAGCTTTGCTCCATTCACATCTTTGAGGTCAACTCTATGGCAGCTCCTCTTCAGTGGTATTCTGAGTGACATTCAACCTGAGGGCCTCATCTTCTGAAACTACATCTGGAAATGTTCTGCTGCAATGTTTAAGCTTTACGGTGGCTAACCATTCAGAAAGGCCCACCTCTCCTTTTTCCTAGTCTGTCATGGTCTGGAAGCTCTGCTGAAATATGTCTACCTTGGGTGATCCTTCTGGTATTTAAAATACTGATGTTATACCTTCCAGCATCACAGCAAGACACAAGCCACTGCAGTATGACAAAGTGACCAATGAGTAGTGGATTAAATGTATAGCAACTGAAAAACTTTAAATCAGAGCATCTGGTCTTGTATTAGATGTTTCTAATAGGATGCATTTTTCATGCCTAGCATATTTTAACCACAGGGTTGGCTATTCAAACCCACCAGCCTCTCCTCAGAAACCCTATACACAATTAGTATGAGTCAGTAATGGCACTTAACAATAGCAACAACAACAACAACATCTTTTAGCTGACAGAGCTCTCTGTACAGCTCCCTCTTTAGTAAGGCAGCTCTTCACCTGCATCATGTGCTGGGATTGTTACTGATGCCACACATAGCTGGGTACCTAACTTAGAGATGCTGGCTTGTCCATAGGTAAATGGAGACTGGTATAAAAATGGATAGTGGTATAAAAGTCTTTCCTGATGGAAATAATGGTTGTTATCCAAGTCAGTTGGTAGTTGAAGCTCCTCCTCGGAAACCCTATACAGGGTCGCTATGAGTTGGAAGTGACTCGGTAGCACTTACCAACAACAGCAATATCCAAGTCAGTTAGACTACTTCCTCTGGGATTTGGACTGGGAAATGAGAAGGTGACAGTGAGCACCGACCAAAGCTGATACACAGAGAAGAACACAGCGGTCATGAGAAATGAAGTCATGCTAGCTGTAAATGAGAGGCAGAGAATGCAGTTATCTTTTAGGGCTGCCTTTGTCTCCTGAATCACTCTGGGTTGGTTACCCACAAGTTTTCTTATGGCAAGCTTTTGCCACTGAGGGTCTCCTTGCTAATCTAGCACTATGAGGGATTTTTCTCCATCATTTCAATTTATGAAACACGTTATAGTGATCTCTTTCCTATACAAAGTTTTCAGACATTTTACTTATCAAATTTATGTGTAGCTCATTTGTTTGTTCACCATTATATCAGGTATCTTTATTTTTAGTTTTTATTGTGAATTGAGTGAATGTTTACAGGGAAAATCATCAACTTTACAGTTAACAAATCATATACTTTGTTTCATTACCATGGTTATAATCTCCTCCATGTACCATCAGTTAACAATATTTCTCTCTATCCATTTTAGCTCTTTTTTTTTTTTAACACTCAGGCATATATAATAATTTAACCACCAAAGGGCACATTCTGCAAAAGCTGGCCACCAGCTCTCAGTCCCTCTCTTTCCATGAATCTAGAGTCCTGAGCTGCTCCCCCTCTCCATGTTCCCATCTCTGCCTCCATCTCTGCTGTTGCTGCTTCTCTAGATAAGGTCCCACATTCCCACATTCCTCTGTGCCCTTGATGGTCCTGGGGTCCTTTGTTTCTGGACTGTAAGATTAACTACCCCCGCCCCCGCCCCTGCCCCCCAATTTTTGTTTCAAAATTTCTACCTTTACAATTGTGACAGTTACAATTACTCATGATAACAGTTACTCACTATTGAATCATAAGAATCTTATTCCCATCTCTTTTTACCAGACCCATCGAGACAAGCTGAAAACTACTCAGTGGGGACTCTATCTTCCCCCACACACTCTTAAACTAAATTCCATCTTGAAACCTTGTCACTAAGCCAGTCATTTTGAGCCTTTATCAGTCCTCAGTTTAGGTAGCCAAAGTCTAAGTTGCCCGTCCCTATCTACCCTGTATACAGAGGGGATAACACTGATACTTGATGTGAAGACACCTTCCTTCTTAGTGAGTATTTTGAGCTACTACCTCCAGGAGAATAGGTCAAGTTCATCAACTTGTAGCAATTTGCCCTCATTTCCTATATCAAAAATAGTTTTTTTGTTTTTTTTTTTATCTTCCTCTAGTCAAGATCTGATTATCAAGCCACTGAGGCTAGGTCAAGTGGGTACTATCTGCAAGTTTTTGTGTTCTTGTTATTAGCTGCATGCTTCATATTAGCTTCATGCTTCACTCTCAGCTTTAGCCCTCTGTGACTATTTCCTTGTTTATGGGCTCAGGTGTCCCCAGGTCTCACCATGCTTTGGACCAACCAGCCCTTCCTCTTCTCTTTCTCATCTCCAGGCCAACAGGAGTCTATGGAATGTGGTTGAACTCAGCCCATTTCTTCATTGCTGCCTCTCTCCCTCTTCAACTCACCAGCAGACCAATGTGGTCACCAGCAAGCTTACATGCCTGTTCATGTGTTCCCTATGAGTTTCAGTCTTAGAGGGGGATTTGTTCTTAAGGGACTCGATTGCTTGCCTTGATGGCTTCCTGGTGAACAACTTGCTTATTCTTTTAGTTGCCAATCATATTGCCATTTTTGTTTTGGGTTTTTCCTGATAATCTTTCTTTGAAGATGTATCTTCTGTCACTGTAGTTCTTCCAAGCTGATCTGCTTGTCCTTCCTGGTCAGAATGTCCCACCTCAGAAGGTTCTGGATGGGGTTCAGGATTCTACCTAATTCCTAAACACTGCAAAGGCCTATTTCAGTGGGCAAGTTCTAGAACCCCTTTTAGGTATTCCAATCAGTTATAGGCTGAAGACTGGCTTACAAGCTTCCTGTAATGTTGTTTCCTGACATTCCTTTCTATCCTACTCAAGTGTCTATTTTACAATAGTAAGCAAGGAAAACCAATATTCATAAGACAGTCAAGCATCTTAGTATCATTTCCCTTCCCTTCATTTCCCTGTATTACAGAGCCCTGTTTTTCCAAGGTTGAACATGTATCACTATTTACCTCTCTCCCATTTAGACCATGTAAATTAGGTATCATTTTGAAAGGATACTTCTTATTTAGTTCAAAAGCCTAATTGTTTATTGCATAAAATGATTTCTTTTTAGTTGCAGCAGAAAAATAATTTTGAATATTCTGTACTCCCCCCCTAAAGTCCCTGGGTGATACATATAGTAAACACATTCACTTGCTTACTTAAAGGTTAGAGGCTGGGGTTCATCCAGAGGTACCTTGGAAGAAAGGCCTGAAGATCTCCTTCCCAAAGGAATCAGTGAAAACCCTGTAGAGTACAGTTCTGCTGCTGCTGTGTGACATATAGTTGGTTCTGACTCAGACTCACAGTGACCCTACACAGGGTGTCTGAGACTATCAATGTTTATAGTAGCAAAAAGTCCCACCTTTCTTCTACAGACTAGCTGGTAGATTTGAGCTTCTGATTTTGCAATTAGCAGCCCAACACATAACCCACTATACTACCAGGGCTCCTGTTGTAGCTATAAATTGAAATCAACTCAGTGGCATTGAGTATATTCCCACCGTATCCTTTGGCTGGTAAATAAAACTGGGAGTTACAAGGAATGGCTGTACTACCAAAAGTCGTCATCCCATGCATGTCAACGAAATTAGTTGATGTTGTATAGGGAAGCCTTTACTGATTCTTGTCAATTAAATTTCAGTACACAGTCTAGTTACTTTCCTATTCTCTACTGGACAAACTAGACATTCATGCCTTTGGATTATGGTATTGGTGAAGACTATTGAATCTACTATGGACTGCCAGAAAAATGAACATATTTTTTACCTTAGAAGTATAGCTAGAATGTTCCTCAAGAAGCAAGAGTGATGAGACTTCAACTCACATGTTTTGTACATGTTATCAGGAAGGATCAGTCTCTGAGAAAAACATGCTTAGTAAAGCAGAGGTTCAGTGAAAAAGAAGGCCCTCAGTGGGATGATTTGACACAGTGATTGCAACAATGGGTTAAAACACTGTGCCATTCTGTTATACATAGTGTCACTATGTGCTGAAACTGACTCAATAGCACACAACAACAACAAATTGTTACTGGTAAGGTCAGAAGAAAGGTTTTTTATTTAACGAAGGTAGAATTTTTACTAACATTTTACTTTTTTTCAAACGTATTGTTCAATAGCTTTACATACTAATAGTAGGACTTTTCTTTATAGACACAAAGTAGAAGTCTTTAGGATTATTATTACCTCTTTTTATGTGTTATTGTACTTGGAATTCCACCTTTAGAGAGCTGTCCTATTGTTCCAGATTAAGAATTTAGAGAGAATTAGCTTTCTGCACTGCTGACCACACTGAAAGTTGACTGAGACACAGATAAAATAAATTTGCGTGGATAATGATAGACCTGGATGTGGTCCATGACATGTCGACAAACCTGGAAGCATACCAGATGTGTAACTTGGAAATCTTGGCTCTGGAAAGTTGCTGGACTCAGGGGACACAGAGTGGCTGCTGGTCTCTTTAAACAGAGCTTACATGCTCCTCATTTATGTTATTTGCCTAGCCACAATGATATTTGTTTTACGTATCTAAACTAATTCTCACAATCTAGTAATGAAGGTATTTTCCTTATTTTATACATGATCTGAGATTCAGAGCTGTTAAATATCTTAACTGAGCTTGTTAGTAGCAGAGTTATGATTTGAATTCAGGGGTGTTAACCGTATAAACAATGTTCTTTGAAGTATAATATGCTAATGTTCTGTTAATGTTTATTACTTTTATTTGGAGCCGATCAGAATTGCATTTTGTTGCTATTACATTTATATCTGAAGTGTGGAACCGTTTAAAGTAGATGTATTAGTTTTCTATTGCTGCTGTAAAAATTCCTGCAAACTTAGTGGTTTAAAACAACACAAATTTACTCTCTTATTGTTGCAGAAGTCAGAAGTCTAAAATGGTTTAGAAAAACTGGTTCCTTCTGGATGATTTAAGGGAGACTCTGTTGCCTTGTCTTACAAGGTTGTCAGTTTTTTATACCCACCAAGTTCTCTGAGGGAGAAAGTTCAGGCTTTCTGGTCCTGTAAATATTTACAGTCTCAGAAATCCCCCACAGGATCTCTCTGAGTTGGAATAGACAAAAGTGGGTTTGGTTTCCTTGACTAAATGGTCTCTTCTAACATCTTCAGAGCACATCACTCCAACCCCTACTGCCATCATCCCATCTCCTTCTTCTGTCTTTGACTCTCTTGATTCCCTTTAGTAAGATCCTGGTGACTATTACATTGGGCTGGCATTGATCATCTTTTTATCTTGAGATCATTAATTATATCAGAAAATTCCCTTTTACCAAGTATAGTAATATATTCACAGGTTTAGGGAATAAAGGTGTGGACAGCTTTGGAGGTCATTTGCTATCTACCTCACCATACTAGCTATGGGTATGTAACTTTGACATTTTTCCACACAAATAATGTCACTTTAGAGTATCATAAACCATTAGGTAAACCATTTACATAGCTTCTACTGGTACCAACACATTTATTTTAAGAAACATTTAATGTACCATAAGTGAAGTGGAAGTCAAAGAAAGATGATTGTAATCAAAAAGGACATTAGTAAGTTAATCTTTATTTGAATCCAAAATATGCTAAATTTTTATTGCCCTGGCAGATATAAATTAAGCCATACTCTGCAGAAGATAAGAGTTCTATAATCAGAAATCAACATCTGCAGATATTCTGACATTGCACCTGCATGATTTGAAACGATGAAAACAAAACTACCAAGCACATATAGGAGGCTATCTTTAAACACTAATAATTTTGCTTTTTCAAGACCAAATATCTTAAATATAACTCTTATTCCTATTAAAGTCTTTGAGGACATGCTAAGTCTGCAGATTTAAATGAAACTATTTTTCTTTCCCACTCAAATAGTTCCTCTGTTAAATGAAGTTTCCATAAAACAAGTATTTTTTAATAGCTATGAAAAATTTAAGCTTACAAATAACTTTTAAAACAAGTGTAACAAAGATAAGATTAATCTTGTCATTTCAAAGAGGTTATCCTTGGTCGCATGCTATTTCACCTTGAATTATCTGGATAATTTTGTGGTGTCTTTTTCTGTTTATTTGTTGGCTTCCCCTGGCACTTGTAAATCTGTCTTTTACTGTAGAATGTTTCTCTTTTCCTTAATGTTGCTATTTGTCAGTTACATCTGATTCTATATCATGTAGTTCATTATATGTTAATTGTATATAAGCTACAAAAGAGTCTTCCTCTTTTTTATAAAAAATAAGTACGTTCGACGATGTTCTTCAATTGTTAACAAAAAAGGCAAGATCACATTTTGTTATATCTTCTTGATGTTTGAGCCTTAATATATAGACTTTTGATCAGAAATGGAGTCTTATCATTAATAAGTGATTTTCTTTTTCATTGCTTCATCATACTAAATATTGTAAATCAGATAATCTAAGAATTGGACAGTCAAGCTGTAGTCATTAGTTGCTGTTGTTGTTAAGTGCCATTGAGTTGGTTTTGACCCATAACAACCCTCTATAGGGTTTCCAAGGAGCAACTGGTGAGTTTGAAGCACCGACCTTATGATTCAAACCGACTTTGCAGTTCAGTGCATTAACCCACAGTGCCACACCAGGACTCCAGGCATTAGTTAGGAGGTAATGTATTACATTCATGTGGTAATCATTTATTGCAGAACCTTTTTTCCCTTCTCTTCAAGGAAGTCAATACTGGCTATCTACTTGAGAAATATTGTTTTGTTTTGTCTAAAATGAAAATGAAGAAGAAAGATAGTTGTGAAATGCCTGGTCTGTACAAGAACATGTATATATTCTCTGCATTCTATGTTGAATGGTAAAAATCCAAGCTTGTTCATTAAAATAATACATGAATATATAAGATGCATACATGTATGTATGTTGTTATTGTTAAGTGTTGTTGTGTCAATGCCAACTCATAGCGAGCCTGTACAGGTTTCTGAGAAGTGGCAGGTGTGTTTGAACCACAGACCTCATAGTTAGCAATCCAATGCTTACCGTAAACTGTCACACCAGGACATACATATTTACATATGCATGTTGTTGTTGTTATTAAGTGCCTTCATAGCTTCTGTTCTGACTCACAGTGACACTGCATAGGGTTTCTGAGGAGTGGTTGGTGGGTTTGACCTGCCAACCTTGCAGTTCAAACAACCTTGAGGTCCAGTGCATTATCCTCCTGCGCCACACCAACATCATAATTCAAATGCATCAATTCTTCTCTGCAACCACTTTTGAATCATTTCAGCAAGATTTTTACTTGTGTGTGATATTAATGCTGTTGTTCGATAATTTCTGCATTCTGTTGGGTTACCTTTCTTTGGAATGGTTGTTAGCCAGGTAGTGATCTTCCCAATTTCTTGGTATAGACTATTAAGCATCAGTTTTTGAAAACATTTTGATATATATTCCACCAATTTTTGTAGCCTTGTGTTTCACTAATGCCTTCAGTGTAGCTTGTACTTATTCCTTTAATACCATCAGTTCTTGATCATATGCTACTTCCTGAAGTGGATGGATGACTGTCAACCACCTGTTGGAACAGTAATTGTGTGTTCCTTTCATCTTTTTTGATACTACTTTGTCCATAGAATCCTTCAAGATTGCAACCTGAAGCTTGAATTTTTTTCTTCAGTTCCTTCAGTTTGAGAAATGCTTAGCATTTTCTTCTTTTTTGGTTTTCTAACTTCAGGTCTTTTCACATTTTATTTATAAATATGTATTATTTGTCTTCTTGAGCTGTCCTTTGATATTTTGTGTATAGCTGTTTTATTTCATCATTTTTTTTCTAGACACTTTAGTGTCTCTATGCTCAAGAGCAAATTTCAGAGTCTCTTCTGACAACCACTTTGTTTCCTGTCAAAATTACCTTTTGCTTTCTTCATGTATGATGTTCTTGATGTTATCCCTCAACTCCTCTGGTTTTAGTCACCAGTGTTCAGTATGTCAAATCTATTCTTGATATGGTCTCTAAATTCTGGTGGGATATACTCAAGGTCATATTTTAGTTCTCTTGGACTTGTTTTAATTTTCTTTAGCTTCAGACTTAACTTTCACATGAGTAATTGATGGTCTGTTCTGCAGCCGGCCATTGGTCTTGTTTGGGTTGATGATATTTGAGCACGTTCATCATCTCTTCCCACAGATGTAGTCAGTTTGACTCCTCTGTTTTCCATTTGGTGAGGTCCGCATGTGTAGTTGCTATTTATGTTGTTGAAAACAGGCATTTGCAACGAGTAACTCATTGGTCTTATAAAATTCTATCATGTAATCATAAAAATCATGAAGGCCACATTTTCCAACTACTGATCCTTCTTTGTTTTCAGCTTCCACATTTCAATCACCAGTGATTATCAATGCACCTTGCTTCCATGTTTGATCAGTTTGAGACCAAAGAATTCATTAGAACTTTTCACTTTCTTCAACATTGTCTTTGGTGGTTGGTGTACAAATTTGCATAGCAGTTTTGTTAACTGGTCTTCTTTGTAGCTTCATAGACATAATCCTATCACAAGACAACATTGTACTTCAAGATAGAATTTGAAATGTTCTTTTTGATGATACATTTTTCCTTAGAGATGGAAAATTTGGACTATTATAAACCCAATTATACCTCAGTTTTTTGGTACTAAAAATACAGCCATTAAAGCCATCATACACATATTTTTTCTAGTTTTGTGACAGTAACTTTATTTTCTCATTATTTAATAAAAGTTCATTCTAGTGATTCCCTATGGTTTTGGTATTGTATTTGTTTGGCTGCAACATTTATACGAGGGAGAGGTTTGAAAGATGGCTTTGAAAGGGAGGCTGGGAATAAGCCCTACAAAGTCAAGGTGGAGACATTTAGATTTTGTTATGTAGACAATATGTATTAACTTTAGGTTCTTGAGCAGAAGTGTGAGGCCAGTGTAGTGGTTTATGGAAAGCAATTTGCTAATACTATATGGGTTATATGAAAAAGAGAGATTGGCTGAAATTGAATTCTAAGCAGAGGAGATCAGTTAAGGGGCCCAGGACTGTGCAGGCAGGATTTACTAACAAGGGATGGAATCAGGATGGTTCTGGAATTGGAAAGGAATCAAGTAGGTTTTAGCATCATTATGAAAGATGAGTTCATGGCTGATTTCTTTTACAGGACAACCTAGCTAGAGGAATAAAACATGAGTTAAGGATTGAACTTGGGAGATTGAAAAAAAAAAAAAAAGATCAGAAATACAAGCAAGTCAGGAGAAGGAAATTATTTGAAAGGAAAGAGGAGAAACTTAGTTTTAGACAGAATATCTTTGGAATTCTAGCAGAACTTGTAAGTGTATATGTCCAGTGGTTAGTTGGAAAAAATTGGACAGGTTCTTAAAAAAGAAATTGACCTGATATGAATTTGTATTCATCAATCTAGAAATGTGCTTGGTAGCCTTGAGAGAAGATAGATGTCTTTATTTCTTACGAATGCTAAAAAAAAAAATGTTATGAAGTTGGGGGTTTAAAATAGCATGTTGTCTTATACTTTTGGAAGCTAGTAGTCCAAATTCAGGGTTTTGGCAGAGCCATGTTGTCTCTGAAGGATCTCTCTAAGTTTCTGAGAGTCCCAGATATTCCTTGACATGTAGGTGCACCTTCACACCGATGCCTTTTTTCTATCAATCACTTTGTGTTTGTTTTCTTATATATAGACACCACACTGTGGAATATGAGTTGAAGCCGACTTGATGGAACAAAAATAACATTTCCAAACAAAGTTACAGATACCAGGGACCATGGGTTAAGACTTCAATATATCTTTTTTTGAGGTACACAATTGAATTCATATTAATGAGATTTCTCATGGAAAGAATTTAGGAGAGGAGAAGATATATGAATACTGAAGCTTTATATTATTGTGGATTTCCAGTTTTGCCAGCACTGTTTGTTGAAGAGATTGTTTCTTCCCCATTTAATGTGTTTTGGCCCTTTATAAAAAAATCAGCTGGAGATAGTATTTTCAACAAATGGTACTGGCAAAACTGGAAAACTGTAAAAGAATGAAACAAGACCCAAATCTCACACCATATAAATAAACACAAAGTGAATTAAAGACCTAAATGTAACAGCCAGAACTATAAAGATTATCACTGAAAAAATATAGACAATGAGTTATGAGTTCACATGCCTGGCATAATTGCCTTCAAATATACCTAAAAGCACAAAATGAGTAAAAGACAAAATAGATTACTGGGACCTCCTACAAATCAGACACTTATGCCCATTAAAATATTTCACCAAAAGAGAGCCCATAGAACAGCAAAAATTTTTTGCAATGATATCAGACAAGGGAGTAACCTCTAAAATTTAGAAACTACAACACAATTATAAGAAAAAGATAACAACAAAAAAGTGACAACAATTGTAAAATGGGTAGAGGACATAAACAGGTACTTTTTTAAGGAATACATTCAGGTAGTCAACAAATATATGAAAAATGTTCACAATCATCAGCCATCAGAGAGATGCCAACATGAGTTTAAAACAATAGTGAGATATCATCTCACCCCAGCCTTAAGAGCAAGGTTCAAAAAAATAGAAAACAATAAATGCTGGCCAGGATGTGGAGAGATTGGAGCCCTCCTATGTTGTTGGTCTGATTCTAAAATGATTAAACCTGTGTGGAAAATGATATGATGCTGCCTCACAAAGTAAGAAATGTAAACATTGTACGACCAAGCAATCCCTGTATTTGGTATATATCCACAAGAAATAGCAGCCAGGATACAAATAGATATATGCATGTCTGTGTTCATCATAGTACTATTCACAATTGCAAAAAGATGGAAAAAGTCTTAAGTGTCCATTAATGGAAGAATGGAAAACAAACTTTGGTACATACACACAATCTAATACTGTACAATGGTGAAGAATAGAAAACAAACTTTGGAAGCTGTGGAATACCTCATAACATGAATGAACCTGGAGGACTTTATGCTGAGTGAAATTAGTCAATCACAAAAGGACAAATATTGTATGAGACCACTATTGTGTAATCTCAAGAAAAGTTTTCATACTAAAAGAAACATTCTTTGATGTTTCCCAGAGGTGGAAGAGAAGGGAGAGTTAATTCACTGGCTAGAGAGTAGACATATATCAATTTGGGCAATAGGGAGGTTGGCAGAAGAATGATGAAGGCAGGTGAGGACACAGGGAGATATGCAAGAACTAAAGGGGACAGAGATAAACAGTATATATATATATACACCCTTGAAATAACAGTATTCTTTGGGTAGATGGACACAGGCTGAATGGCTATAGGCAGTATACCCACATATAGATGACTTTGAAAGAGGATATTTGTACATGGGTGGCACTGTGGGATAATGCACTGCACTGCAAGGTAGGTTTGAACTTCAAGGGTCAGTGGTTCAAACTCACCAACCACTACTCGGAGTGACCCTATACAGGATCTCTATGAGTCAGAACTGACTCATGGCACTTAGCACCAACAACAATTTATCTTTGTTGCAAACACAACTATGAATGCGATGGAGCATACAGCAGGCAAAGTGATGAAAGCCTCTCAGATATTATTAAACATCTTAAGACAATGAGTTGCTGGGTTTCGGGGCTCAGAATCATAGTTTCAGTGGGAAACCATGGTCAATTGGCATAACATAGTCCACAAAGACAATGTTCTATGTTTAGTAGTGCCTGGGATCTTAAAAGCTCATGAGCAGCCATCAGAGGTGAAAATATTAGTCTCTCTATGTACAGAAGAAAGAAGGGTGATTTGGATTGAAGATGGTTGGAATCAGTTAGTCAAATGGACTAATGGAACATATTAATATCGGTCTCCATGACTCTGAGATGAAAAAAACTAAGTGGTGCCCAGCCATCACTATCAACTACTCTGATCACATTAGAAGGTCCTGGATAGAGCGGGAGGAAATGTAGAACAAAACTCAAAATTGTTTAAAAAGACCTGGCTTACTGGTCAGAGACTAGAGGAACCTGAGACTATGATCCTCAACCACTCTTCAGGTATGGAAAGGAACTCATTCCCGTGGCTCAAATTTCAGGCAAGCATCAGATAGTTATTTAAAGGGACAACAACACTAGCATGCTCATTATGAATGGTGGAATGGTCGGTCAGTTATTCAAAATCAAAAGGGCAACATTTACCTAAGTACAACATTGAGAAGGGATGGGAAGGTGAGTAGAATGAAATGGCAAATACAGGGAGGAAGTGGGATAGCTATTGTTCCATGGAGGGGATTACAATCATTGAGATGAAACAAAGTATATGATTTGTTGAATGTAAAACTGATGATCTTGCCTGTAAACCTTCACTCAATTCACAATAAAAAGTAACAAAACCAAACCAAACCCAAAAAACCTGGTTATCTATTTTCAGAAAAATGAAACATCCGTAAGTCACATCATATACTAAAACTAACTGATGATGGATCAAAGTTCTAAATGTAAAAATTTAACACTACTCTGTTGCTGTTGAGTCAGTTCAGACTCATAGTGACCCTGTATTGGGTTTCTGAGGAGCAGCTTGTGGGTTTGAACTGCTGACCTTGTGGTTTGCAGTTCAGTGCTGATCCTAAAGCACCATACCAAGAGTCCATAGTTTTTTTTATGCCAAAAGTTAGCACTTCTAAATTTGCCACTATTTTTTAAATGATCATTATAATATAAATCTCTATCTATAGCTGTAGATATATAGATCATCAATAAAAAATAGTGACAAATTTATGGGCCCAAACTTTTTACATAAAAAGATTATCAAATATAACAAAAAATGCTCAAACAGTAGGAGATAAAGTAGACAATTGGAAGCTACTAAAAATTAAACACTTACGTGCATCAAAAGGTGTCAACAAAATAGATAAAAGAACCTACAGTTTGTGATAAAATATTTGAAAATGTGCTATCTGAAGAGGGAATAATCTCTATAATTTAAAGAAAGCTTCAACACCTCAACAACAAAAACACAACACAATTCAAAAATGGGCAGAGGTCATGAACAGATATGTCACCAAACAAGACATTCAGATAGACAAGAAACACATGAAGAAAAGTGTGCAAATTCCAGTTATTAGAGAGATGCAAATCAAAACAGCAATGAGTTGTCATCTTGATGACGCAGTGTAGAAAAAATTATTAAAATAAAATCCCTAGGCCTGTGGCTGAGAATGTTAGATTCTAACATACAGTATTCCAAACGAACATACAGTATTCCAAACGCAATCAGTCTTGAAGAACTGATGTCTTTTCTCTTTGAAGATAAAGCTCAAAGCTGCAGTAGAAACTTTTGTTAGCTAAAGCTGCTGCTGAGGCTGTGTGCCATGGAACTGGTTCTGACTCATAGTGATCTGATCTTATGCAGAGTTTCTGATGCTGCAAATCTTTATGGGAGCCGAAAACATCATCTTTCTCCTTTTAAGTGGCTGATGGATTCACACTGCTGACTTTTTAGTATAACCTACCTATTCAGTCTCTTTCTCCTATGGAGCCAGTTTGATTTGCTGACAACACAGTTTGTAACCCAATGTGTAACCCATTAGGCACATGTTCATTTTGGCAATGTGAAAGGCAATATACTATAAGGGGATGGTCATCACAGGCTTACTAAGACAAAGGCAGACATGGAGAGTTATGTGTAACAAAGTTTGAAGCTGTTACATAATCATGCAATATCAATAATAAACAATGAAATGCAGATGGATACAAAAGCAGACAGGAAGCCCGAACAGGTATGGGTAGGCAAAGAGGACTACACCCATATATAGATTTGACAAGGATATTTCTACATATATATTTGTATATGCTAGAAATATTTTCATATATATAAGTATAAACCAAAAGTATTACTAGGGTACAGTTCATACATGCATGAGTTTATTCCAAACAAAACATATTTAAACATGTCTCTGTCATTTGTGGATGTCTGCAGATAATTTCTCTCAGTACTATTCTTGTCATAGTCTTGTTAGGGCACCTTCAAAAAAAGTACTTTTAAGGTTTGGGAGTGGTGATTTTGAGGTCAGGTATAATATCAAATTTTTAACAAAACTTGAGCAGACACATTCCTAAATCACTGAAGCTTTTCAAGAAATTTACAGAAATGCCACCCCACATAAAACAACAGTTTTGTTGGATCAAGCATTTTAAGGAAGGTCAGGAACACTCAAAGATGAACTCAAGTCAGAAAGTTCAGCTCAGAAGGATAAGGCAACTATTTTGGCAAAACTAAAAGGGGTACTAATGATAGGTCTTCTCGGACACAGGCCTATCATGGGGGCTTATTATGAAGTCTCAAGACAATTAGAAAATGCATTGATGTGAAAAAGGCCAGGAAATTTGTACTGAGGATTTTTTTCTTCACAAAAATGCACCTGCTCATTCTTTGAGAGTAGCAAGGGATGTTCTACAAGAATTTTGTTGGGAAACCTTACCCCATCCACCCTATGGCCCTGATCTAATCTTTCCATACGTCTTTTTGTTCTCCAAACTCAACAAACATTTAAAAATAACACAATTTGAGTCCTTCAAGGATGCTGAAACTGTCATGTTGAAGTGGTGTAAATAATAGAGCACAGAATTCTTTGGGGGAAAGAGTTGTTCTTGTTAACTGCCATTGAGCCAGTCTCAACTCATAACAATCCTATACAGGGTATCCAAGAAGCAGTTGGTGAGTTTGAACTGCTGACATTTTGGTTAGCAGTGCAGTGCTGATCCTACAGCACCATGTAAAGAGATGAAAAAAAAATGCCTTCAGAAGCATATAGATATAGATGGAGTCTGTGTCAAGAAACAACAGCTTCACATTTTGATATTTTTTTGTTTAATAAATGTTTCTATGATTTGTGGCAATATATTTTGACTTTCCCTTGTATAGTAGAATAATCAGAGGTCAAAATGATGAAAACTTCTTAGACATAACCAAACAACTTGAGATAAATCACTGGACTTAACAGTTTAGGACCACAGTCTTGTCGGACAGCTAACTCAATTGGTTTATCAGTTTGCAAAGACATGTTCTACATCCTACTGTGGTGAGTAGAGATCTTAAAGGCTTAAAAGTATAGGTCTTAAAAACTAGTAAGCAGCCATCTAAGGTGCTACTATTGGTCTCTCTGTATTTGAAGTAAAGGGTGAATAAAATCAGACATATGAAAACAAATTGTCCAAAGGACTAAACTAAATTCCCCTCCCTTGACTCTGAGGCCAGAAGAACTAGATAGTGCCTGGCAACCAATGCCAAATGTTCTGAAAGTGATCCCAATAGAGGTCCCCGATATAGTGGGAGAAAATTTTGGAATAGAGTTCAAAATCATAAAAAAGACCAGGCATACTGATAGAGAAAGGTAGAAACGCTGAGACTGATTTCTAGGAACCCTTCAAGCCTTTAACAGAACTTATACTTGTGATTCAACTTTTGGCCAAACAATATACAGGCCTACAAGGTGAGCAATAATACGAGAAAGGTACAGCAATATTTAGAACAATCAACCCTTAGCGATCTAAAGAGTAACATCTTCCTAGGAATAAATCTCAGAAGAGGAATGGATAGGAAAAAGGATGAATGGAAATAATAACACAGGAAGGAAGTTGGAAAAGTACTGTTGCATTTGGGGGATTGTATTCAGTGTCTTGAAACAACATACGTATCCATTGTTGAATGGAAAACCAATTTGCTCTGCAAGTTTTCACTTGTAACACAATAAAACGTTTTTTAAAAATGATCCTTTGTTTATGCTGTACTAAAAATGATAATTCTTGAACTTAAGTCAACATTTACCTTACTGTTGTATAGTCATCCTCAACCTGTACAGCTTTTGGCTACAGAAACTTGATGTTTTTGCCAGTGTGGATGTTGCATTTCCTTGTTACATGCTCCTTGCAATTCTCACACTTCTATCACTGGTTCCAATCTGTGTCTTTACTGATAGCACTTAAAACGGTGAAGAGAAGGCATGTTTCACTCAGGCTTCCTTCTCTTCATGATCTCATTGGCCTCTGCCTTATCACTTGTCAGAGCATTTAAGGTTTCTTTTGAATTAAAGCTATGTCACCCTGGATATGTCCAGTGTGTTCTTGAGACTGTTACTATGGGAACAGAGGGGATCCAGAGTAAGGTTATAACATAGAAAGATATCATTTTACTTTCTGCTATTTATCCTTTTCTGAAAATAATAACTCTTTTAACACACAACTTAAAATGGCTCCTTAAGGGGAAGAAGATAGATGAAGCAATTGTGAAATCTTGTTACCCTGTTTTATGGTCTAGGACATGAGAAAAATTCTGGTAAGAAACAAGTTTCTGTGGTGAGGACTGAATGTTTATATATTGCTGAAGCTGTTAGAAGAAACATTGTCTGATTCTTGTCTAGACAGACAAATGCTTGGAAGGATTTAAACCTACAAGAGGACTCAGTGCTTTTCATCACTGTCATTACTGCTTTGTTGTTGTTGAGTCGGTTTTGACTCATAGTGACCCAGTATTTGGTTTCCGAGGAGTGGCTGGTGAGTTTGAATTGCTGACCTTATACTTCAAACAACCATGTAGTCCGGCACTTAACATATACCGCCACACCAGGCTCCTACATCACTGCTTGGAGCCTCTGTTTCTACAACACTCACTCTCCACTACTGCATTTAGCCCTTGTCTTTAGTAACGTTTCACTCAGTCCAACAATTATGGAAGTAAGCAGGTGGGTCAGTTTTCTCTGTTCTTTCTACTTGTTACGTAACATTGGGGGAAGTAAAAGTTCCTGATATTCTGTATAACTATGTACATCTGTATGTCAGTATGCCTCTACTCATAAATATATGCTCAGACTCTCATTGTTTTTACTTTGTGTTGTGCAGACTACATCCACATTTGGTGCTACGTTTCCCATCATCATAAATAACCTGTCTAAAATAGAAATTTTTGATTGGCCTCTCTTCATATATATTTACTGTCTTCTAATCAAAGTGGGATTATATGTTTTAATATGTTTTCCATGCTTATCATCATTCTATAGGGTTGCATAGTATGTATGTACTTATTCATTCATCTGTTGATAGGCACTATTTGTGTGCTATTGTGAATAATGTTGCAATGCTATCTTATAAATTTTACAGGTACCTTTAGGAGTCAGAGAAGATTTTCATAAGCTGACCTAGGAACTTATATCAGATACATCTTTTTTTTATCTCTTTGGGAAAATATGTCTGAATTCCAAATAGCTGATTCCCAGCCAAATTTTGGAAAATAACCTATTTATGGTTGAGGTTTTTAAATGTTAAAATTGTATATGTTTATGAAACTATTTACTATGCATTTGTAAGTTATTCAAGAATTATTTGTTGAGTGCCCTCTATGTTCTAGGTATGTTGCTAAAATTTGGTACTTGTTTTTGTTGTTGTTAAGTGCGATTGAGTTGCTTCTAGCTCATAGTGATCCTGTATAGGGTTTCTGAGGAGTGGCTATTGAGTTTGAACCACTGACCTTTGTATTAGAAGCCCACTGCTTATCCTACCGAGCTACACCAGGTTCCTGTATGTTGTTGTTCTTAAGTGCTGTTGAGTCAGTTTCAACTCATAATGTCTCATAAGGTTTCTGAGGAGCAGCTGGTAGGTTTGAACTGCCAACCTTGTGATTCAAACTGCCCTTTCATTCCAATGTTTATCCTATAGTACAACATCAGGACTTCTTAAAACACTAGCAGAGATGGGATGAACTCAATAAATGTTGTATAAGAAATAATTGATAGCTCCCAAACTACTTATAATTTTGTAGGGGGAATAAACACACAAACATGATAGGGTTTCAATAATGGTAAAATGGAATGAAAAGATTATGGTATTTTTCATGAACTTTTTGAAGCCCACTCATATAAGTGCACGTGAATGTTATAGTTGATGAGACAATGTCTGTAGAAGATGGAGTTGAGGCATAAAGGTTAAGTAGTAGAAGGAAAGGAAGGAGTGATTGGGGAGGTTTAGAGTAGGCTTTCATGAGCGAATAGAGGATTCTATCTTTTTTTCATCCCTTTGGGAAAATACATCTGAATTCTAAATGTTTATATTGCTGTTAAGTGTTGCAGAGTTGGTTCCAACTCATAGCGACCCTGTATAAAGTTTCCAAGCAGCCATACCAGTAGTCCAATAGTTGTTTCTTAACCAAACTTATGAAAAAGTGACTCTTTATTGTACAAAGAAGAGAATTTGCTTCTTCAGATGGACAAGGTATGGAAAACACTACAGGAAGAAGGTGCAGGATAGAGACTACAGTACAAATGGCTAGATGGGACAGATTGTGATGAGAAGTGACCTGCAAAATAGGCGGGGGTAAGGAATTGAGATTTTTAGATGTCATATGTCATAGATTGAATTTTGTCCCCCTAAAATATGTGGAAACTTGGTGGGGTCATGATTCTTCAGTGGTTTGCAGTGTCATAATGATGTAATGTGGCATCAGTGTGACACTTCTCCATAATGTGTGGTAATGTGCTAAACCAGTAAAAGGATTATGGCAGGCTGCAACATCCTGATCCTAGGTAAGGGAGCTTCCCAAAGGTGTGGCTGCAACACTTTTTATCTTTCAAAAGATAAAAGAAGAGAGGAAGTGAGCAGAAGAGGCATCTACTGCAACCAAGAAAGAGGAGTCGGGAGTGAAGTATATGCTTTGGACCTGGGTTTCCTGTGCTGTGAACTTCCCAGATCCAGAGAAAGACAGATACCAAGACAGATGGAGATCTCCTAGGAATGCTGGGCCTACATGTGTTGAAAGGAGATAAGGACCTTTCTCCAGAGCAGATGATCTGAATTCAGAATTCAGTCACCAAAGCTGTGAGAGTGTAAATTTCTGTTTGTTACAGTCATTCACTCACTTGTGAAATTTCTATTATACCTGCACTAGATAACTAAGACACCGTGATAAGAAGTTTTGACATTATTTACAGGCACAGTAGTATGGAAGTATTTAAACTAGAAAGCAGTTTGATCAGATGATTCATTTAAGTCTCTCAGCCAGTATGTATGTTAGATAAAGCAGCTATTCTTATGTTATTGCAGCAACATAGTTCATTGGGCAGATCTGTAGCAAAAGATCTCTTTAAAGTGTTAAAAAGCAAAGATGTCACTTTGAGGACTAAGGTGTGTCAGATCCAAGCCATGGTATTTTCAATCGCCTTATATGCATGTGAGGGGAGTGTGGTGGGTCTGTAGAATAAGTACTGGACAACAAACCACAAGATTGACAGTTCAAACCCACCATTTCTCCTCAGGAGAAAGATGAGGTTTTCTGCACCTGCAAAGATGTACAGCCTCAGAAATCCTATGCAGGGTCACTATGAGTTGGAACGGACTTGATGGCGCTTAACAACAGCAATATGCATGTGAAAGCTGGGTTATGAATAAGGAATATCTAAGAAGAATTGGTTTACAGTCTCAGAAACTCTATACAGGGTTGCTACAAGTTGGAACCGATTTGACAACACTTAACAACAACAAGAATGGATGCATTTGAATTATGGTGTTTGCAAAGAATATTGAATATACCACAGACTGCCAGAAAAATCTGTCTTGGAAGATGGAAGAAATATAGTCAGAATACTCCTTAGAACGTAGAATGGTGAGACTTTATCTCACTTTCTTTGAACATGTTACCTAGAGGAAACAGTACCTAGAGAAGGACTTCATACTTGATAAAATAGAGGATCAGTGAAAAAGAGGTAGAGCTTTAGATGTACTGACACAGTGGTTGCAACAATGGACCAAATTTAAAAAGGATTATGAGGATGGATCAGGACCAGGCAGGATTTCGTTCTGTTGTACATGGTATAACTATGACGCAGAACCAACTCATTGACACTTAACAACAACAATGCATGTTACTGAAGAGGAAACTTATTATGTGTCTAGCCATATGAATATTTTTTGTTGTTGTTGAATGCCATAGGCAGCAGATTATGGCAGGAGCCCTGGGGACACCATTAGTCACTTGGTTGCTAATTAAGTCTTGGGGGTGGGGGTGGGAAGGGGGTAGAAAAACTTCATGTTCTGCTCCCTTAAAGATTATAACCAAATAGCATAGTTCACAAGGACAATGGTCTCTATCCTATTTTGGTGATTATTGGCTGTAGTCTTTAAGTCATGTGAGCAGATATCTAAGATGCAACAATTGGCCTGTGCCCATTCAGATCAGAGAAGAATGAAGACTATCAAAGACAAAAGGAAGCAATCCACCAAAAGAACTAATGGACCACAGGCACCATAGCTTTCACCAGCCTCAGACCACAAGAACTAGATGGAGTTCAGCTACTACTATTGGGTGCTCTGATTGGGGTCACAATAGAAAGTCCTGAACAAGGAAGGTGAAAAATGTAGAACAAAATTCAAAATTTTAAAAAGGACCAGATTTACTGGTTTGATAGAGACTGGTGAACCCCCTGAGACCATAGCCTTTAGTTGTTGTGTTGTTAAGTGCCGTTAAATCAGTTTTGATTCACAACAATACTGTGCACAACAGAACAAAGCACTGCCCCATCCTGAACCACTCTCACAATGATTCAGTCTGAGCCCATGGTCGCTGTCACTGTGTCATTGGGACTCTTCCTCAAACCTGATGCCATGTTCTTCATATAATCCACCTTCTCAAATTGTTTACTCAGCATACGACTGAATAAGTATGGTGAAATGATACAATCTAGTACATACGTTCTGATTTTAGACCATTTGGTATCTCCTTATTCCATTCAAACAACTGCTTGTTGGTCTTTGTACAGGTTCCTTATGAGCACAATAAATTGTTTGGCAATTCCCATTCTTTACAATGCTGTCCATAATTTGTTTTTATCCACACAGTTGAATGCCTTTGCATAGTCAAATAAAACACAAGTAGACAACTTTTTTATAGTCTCTGCTTCTAGCCAAGATGCATCTAATATCACTATGATATCCTTAGTTTCTCATCCTCTTCTTAATCTGACTTGAATTTCTGGAATCTCCCTGTTGATGTTCTGCTGTAACCATTTTTGAATTAATTGTCTTTAGCAAGAATTAACTTGCATGTGATATTAATAATATTGTACAAAGATTTCCACATATTTTGGCCACCTTTCTTTGGAATGGGTACAAATGTGGGTCTCTTCCAATCAGTTGTCCAAGTAGCAGTCTTCCAAATCTCTTGCCTTAGACAAATGACAATCTAGCACTACATCAGTTTGTTAAAACATTTCAATTTGTATCCGTCAATGTCTGAGGCCTTGTTTTTTTTTCCAATGCCTTCGGTACAGCTTGGACTTCTTTCAATTCTATTTGTTATTGATCATATGATACCTTTTTAAATGGTTGAACATCAATAAAAATTTTGGGGAGGAGTAGAGTGACTGTATTCTTTCCATCTTTTTTTGATGCTTCCTCTGTCATTTAATACTTTGCCCATAGAATCCTGCAATATTGAACATTGAGGCTTGAATTTTTTTCTTCAGTTTTTCAGCTTGAGCAATTCTAAGTATAATCTTCCTTTTTGGTTTTCTAATTCTTGTTCTTCACACATTTTATTATAATACTTTGTCTTCTCCAGCTGCCCTTTGAAAATTTCATCATTTTTTTTCGGTTGCTTTAGCTTCTGTACATTCAAGAGCAAGTTTCAGATTTCTTCGGGCATCCGTTTTTGTCTTTTCTGTATTTGTAATGACTTTTGCTTTGTTAGTGTATAATGTTCTTTATGTCATTCCTCAACTCTTCTGGTTTTCATTCATTATTGTTTAATGCATCAAATCTGTTCTTGAGATGGTCTCTATATTCAGGTGAGATATGTGCAAAGTCATATTTTGACTTTCATGGGCTTGTTCTAATTTTCTTCAGCTTTAGCCTGAACTTGCATAAAAGAAATAGTCTGCTCTACAGTTGACCCCTGGCCTTCTTTTGGCTGACGATATTGCACTTCTCCATTGTCTCTTCCCACAGATGTAGTCAATTTAATTCTTGTGCATTCCATCTGGTGAGGTCCACATGTATGTCACTGTTTATGTTGTTGAAAAAAAGGTATTTGCAATAAGTCACTGGTCTTGCAAAAATTGTCATGTGATCTTTAGCATCTTTCTATATGACCAAGGTCACATAACTACTGATCCTTTCTCTTTGTTTCCAACTTTTGTATTCCAATCATCAGTAATTATCAATGCCTCTTGATTGAATACTTGATCTATTTCATACTGAAGAAGTTGGTAGAATTCCTTGATTTCCTCATCATTATCTTTAGTGGTTGGTGAATAAATTTGACTAATGGTAGTATTAAGTGGTCTTCTTTATAGGCATATGAATATTATCCTGTCACAGACAGCATTGTATTTCCAGGTAGATCTTGAAATGTTCTTTTTGATGATGAATTCATTTTGTCATTACTGACATAGTAAACCATGAGACTGTCCCATTCAAAATGGCCAATACCAGTCCACTTCAGCTCACTGTTGTTAAGTACCATCGAGTTGGGTGCAACTCGTAGCAACCCTGTATAGGGTTTCCAAGGAGCAGCTGGTGAACTTGAACCTCTGACCTTTGTGGTTGAAACTGACCTTGCAGACCAGCACATTAACCCTATCAATGCCACAACAGGACTCAGCTCACTAGTGCCTAGGATATTGATATTTTTGCGTGTCATTTCATTTTTGATGACTTCCATTTTTCCTAGATTCATATTTCATATATTCTATGTTCTAATTATTAATGAGTAGTTGCAACTGTTTCTTCCCACTTTGACTTGTGCCCCGTAAGCAAATGAAAGTCCTAAAGCTTTGGTTCATCCATTTTATTAAGTTTCATTCTACTTTGAGGAGGCACTTCTTCCTTAGTCATAGTTTGAATGCCTTCCAACCTGAGGGGGATCACCTTCTGGAACTATATCAGACAATGTTGGGCTGCTATTCATAAGGTTTTCAGTGGCTAGCTATTCAGAAGTAGTCTATATCTCGTCTTCCTAGTCTTAGTCTGGGAGTTATGAGTGACCCTGCTGTTATTTAAAATATCAATGGCTTCAAGCATCACAGTGACATAAAAGCCACCAGTATGACAAACTGACAGGTGAATGGTGGATGGTCCTTAGACAGCCTTCACATCTGTAATGAAACCACTTCTGGGGATCACCTTTCAGCCTTAAAGCAATTGAGCAATGTTTTAATGAGTAATTGGAATTACCTTGCCTACTTTGGTTTAAGAATGAACTCTTTAAATGACACTTTCAAACACACAATGTAAATTAATTTATCCATCCTACGTATTTTCAAAAAGCTTCTGATTTTTTTTTTTTTGCAAGAGTATCTGAAAGGGTTTGTTTAATCAGTATTCATTTTGTCCTGAATCAGTATATAAGGAGTGCTTTAAAAAGTTCCTGAAAAAATGTAATTAAAAGTTAATGTGGTTTTTACACATACTTTTTAAAGCCCCGTTGTGTGTATCCTGATAATTGAGGCCCCGACATCACACTGAATAGGGTTCCAACCTGGCTTGCCATTTGTTAGCTGTGTGTAAGTAGCAAATTATAACATGTCCTATGGTTGTGAGGATTAAATACAATAGTGCTTGGAAAGGGTTTAACACATTGCTTGGCACATAGTAATTGCAATTAGCTATTATGCTTTCAAAGAGAAAACATTACCTATTTTTTTATGTGGCCTGTGGGGGAAAAATCATGATGTTTACACAAAAATTAAACCTTATAGTAATGATTTTCCTAAACAGAATCAGAGTAAGAATTTCTGAAGAGAATTACTCAGTTCAATATTTGTAACATTCCAGAAGCCTTTAGACATGTAAGTAATTTCAAAGTGTAGGATTATTTATTTGGATGTAAGAATTAGAACAAAATCAAGGGCACTCTTATGAAGCAATGCTAAACACAATCTTTTATATCTGTCTACCTCAAAAATTGTCAGGGTTAATCAGAAAATGAAGGCCAATCTTCCAGGACCAATTTTAAGCACTCTCAGTGTTTTCTATCCTCTAGGCTCATTTTAACCTGAATCATTAAGGCACGTTTCCTGGTCTCTGAAGTACACTCCTGCTTGTACTTTGCGTCCTTCATCCAACTCTGTTAGATTGGAAAATAATTATTGCTATAAAATGTTATATAGCTATTTTCGGTCAATCTAGCAAGTAATTCATGAACATTGCTCTATAGATAATTCTAAGTGAATACTGCTCATATAATAACCATTTTGGACTTAAATTGGTCATACAAAAACAAATTATTACTAATAAAGGTAGGGTTAATTACTATTTGGGGGAGTGCCTACTACAGTTCCTGGATGCTACTATGGTAAACATGCAGAAAGGTTGGGGTTAAAGTCTACCCAGAAGCATCAATACTTCTGTAATATTAGCTATTGAAACCTTATGGAGCACAGTTCTACCCTGACATACACGGCGTTGCCATGAGTAGGAATTGACTAAGGGACATCTCCTGCCCCTCCCCCCCCCCCACGCCCCAACTCTCTAAATATGCTGTCTCCTGTTCTCACAACAGCCCTACAAAGCAGGTATTATTATCTACATTTTATACATTCTAGATTGCTTGACAGCTTTTCTGGCTTCTATCCACTAGATGCTAGTAACAATCTTCCTTCAGCTATGACAGCCAAATTGTCTTCAGATATTGCCAAATGTCTCCTGAGGGGTAAAATTGCTTCTGGATAAGAACTACTGACCTAGAGAAAACGTTGTCAAAAAATGATTTACTAAGAACAGAATGCTTGAAATTCTTTGTTGAAACTAAATAACATAGCCAATTTAATATTCGAGAAATAATTTTACTTTGACTGCAGAAGTGAAAATCAGCACTGAGGTTTAGTTGGTTTTTCTAAATATAAGACAGTCTCTCAAACATATATCATTCTATTTTTAAGCAAATTTTTATGATATATATATATATATACACATACACACACATATATGAATGGGGATCAGCCCCTGAAGACAAAACAGCACATGACCCAGATGGCACCAAATAAAATCAACAGTCAAGGTTTTATATATATATATATATATATATATATGGCAGAGTTTGTTAAATCCATTCCCAGACAAGGAATTGTGAAATCCAAACTGAATCTAGGTTAGTAAGGAGCGTATCTCCCTCATGATTGGAAGAGACTGATTGCTTGGATGAGGACTCTCTTCATTTTCATTGTTTTTGTCTCCTGGCTTTACCTTGTTGAATTTTACTGTCAGTGACTTAAGCATATTCTCTGAGGTGGTTCTATAAACCTCTGTTTTTATGACTGTCTGGAGGTAGAGAAATGTACTTTTGTTTTGTTTTGTTTTTTCTTTAGTAGACAAGCCAATTAGCTGTTTAATCAGGATTTTGTTCTGGTTAATTCCTACAGGCAACTCCCTAGCTAGTCAGGGTTTTGGCTTAAAAGCAGCAAATTACTTCTGGGTGGGAGATTTGAATTCTGTTTGTGAACTTTAAAGAGTCAAAATGCCCCTGTGAATAATTTGTAAACAGAGGATTAAACAGAACTTCTCATCCTTGAATTGAATCATTTAAGTGTGATCACAGTGCCCATTGGCTTGTTTGCATTTCTTTCTCATTATCTATCTGGTGTGGCGCTGTAGGATCAGCACTGGACTTCCAGCCACAAGAATCAACTGGACAGCACTTAACAACAACAATCTCCATCTATCTCATTTTAATCAAAGCGATACCTGCAAATTTTAAAAAGATACAAATATTCCCTGAAACCTTTTTAAGACTCAAGAATGTTGTTATTAAGTACCGTGGAGTCCTTTCTGACTCATAGTGGTCTTGTACAGGGTTTCCGAGGCTATAAATCTTTATGGGAGCAGAAAGCTAAAGCCTCATCTTTCTCCGCGGAACAGCTGGTAGTTTCGAACTGCCAACCTTGTGGTTAGCAGCCTGATTCGTAACCACTACGCTACCAGAGAATAAAGAATGTCTGCCTTGAGTATTATGCACTTTTAAGATCTGTCTATATGGGATCAAACAGCAATTTAAAAGATTAGATAGGAAACTTAGTGGGGGGCAGTGAGGTTATGTGAATGAAGAGGAACAACTCAAAAAAAAAAAAACAGGGTGAGAATTGCACAACGAAAACTGTGATCAGCATCACTGTAAACGTAGAAGTTGTTGAAATGGCATATGTTCTTTTCTATATATTCCCCCCCCCCCAAAAAAAAAAACCTCTTCAAATGTGCATTGTTGTTGTTATGTGCCTTCAAGTTGGTTTCGAGGAGTAGTTGGTGGTTTGAACTGCCGACCTTGTAGTTCAGAGTTTAATCTACAGTGCCACACCAGGAACCCACTGCCCCCCTAAAAAAAAAAAATCCATGTGCATAGGGGCTTGTAATATAAATATCATCCTCATCCCCACTCCGGCACAATGGCTCCACCCTACAGCTATGGAGTCAAGTCTGACTGATATGAGTCCTTAGGCAGGATAGGGCTGATCCCTTGAACAGACTCTAAATCTTTCTGGAAGCAGACAGCCTCATCTTTCTCCTGCAGCGTGACTGGTAGATTTGAACTGCTTGCCGTGCAGTGCAATGTATAATCCATACTGTCAAGGCTCCTTGAACAACGGCATAGCTACTTTTAAGCTTTCTTTTGCATTTTTCTAGTGGCTTCTTCAGTATCTCTAAAATGTCTACTTGCAGTCCTGGTGTGGCACTGTAGGTTAATGCTCCAGACTGCAAAGCCATTTGAACTGCAATGTCGGTAGTTCAAGCTCATCAGCTGCTCCTCGGAAACCCTACAGGGTTGCTATGGGTCAGAACCTACTCGAAGGCACTTAACAACAACAAAAAATGTCTACTTATTCTGCTCTTTTTTAGGTGATTGTGAAAATTGGGATCCCAAACCTTTGTGAGTCAAAAGTTCAGTATTAAGAATTGTCTAGGAGGACTTTTTCCCTTTACCTGGAGCCCAGACAAGCTTCCTCATAGTCCTTGTTATTGGATGAAATTTTTTGTAATCCATTTTGGGATACACTTTTTTAAGTGACTTTTCTTTTTTTGTTTCTTTTTTAAAAATGGAATCAGTTTGCATGTCTACATTCAAATTAAAACCAACATCAATTAAATAAGAAGACCAAAGTCCTTTCTCTACATGCTGGACAGCCTGAGTTAACTCACCACATATGTTCTGCCCTCTTCATTTCTACACCTAGAGGTTTCTTCTTTTTCCCCTTGAGATCTCAGTTATGCATTTTATAGCATATTTGCTGCAGTTCATACAAAAAAAAAATTAGGAGCTTATAAAGCAATTTTAGATTTGTTTATATTTTCCATATTATAATACTGTTGAGTTTATATCTCCACATTACTAAAATCATGAGGTGCTGACTGATTTAAAACATAAATTAGGTATTTTAACTTTAGATTCAGTCATTACATCAAAATGAAACTTATCTAATAAAATGAGTGAATACATGACTTCTGTGGCCTACAAACATACAGTTCATTATTTTTAATCTTTACAAGATTTTTTTCTTTACAATTCCTTATTTTTGTTTAAAACATTAGGCTTGCAGAATGTGTCCTTTGGTTGTTTAAATGATTATATATTCCAAGAAAAGCAGAAATAAAAAAAACAGAGGGAATAGAAGCAAATACTGTTGAACGATGATGCATAGAGAAGTTTGTAATCATTGCAATGAAAGGATGAGTGTAAAACTGATGTTCTCCCATGTAAACTATCATTCAATTCTCAATAAAAACTAAAAAAAAAAAAACAACCTTATGTATATTATTTTAAAAAGCAAAGATTTTGTGTGTTTAATTACTGCTTCAGAAATAATTCTGAATAAATGATCAAATATTTATGGACCATTTTAGACACTTCTCAGTTAATCTACATATATAATTGATTACATTTTGGAACTTAAGATAAAACCTAAAACCAAGTAATGAGAAGAAAAACATTAACATCAGTCCTGGGACTCATTCTCTCCCTGCCTAGAACTCTCAGCGAAATAAATGACCTCCAAATCCCTTGTAAACCTGCTAATGGTATTTACTAGTGGAAAGACACTGAAAATTGTATAAAACAGGGCTTTGAATCTGTTGATTTTGGATTGATCCCTTGCTGAGAATTCACATTGCTACCCCAGATATATTAAATTTTAACACAATTTAACATATTTTAACACAATTCCCAGGTAGATGCTTACATATACACAAGAATCACCTGGGGATTTTGTTAAAATCCTGATTCTGATTCAGCATATCTGGGGTTGTTTTTGTTGTTAAGTGCCTTCGAGTCAATTTCGACCCATAGCAATCCTGTATAGGATTTATGAGGAGTAGGTTGTAAGCTTGAACCGCTGACCTTGCAGTTCAAACGGCTTTGAGGTCTGGCGCATTAACCCACAGTGACATTCCAGGACTCCATATCTAGGGTAGAGAGACACATTTCCTAGGGGGTGGACCACAATGAACTTGTTTGAAGCCTCGGTATAAAATGCATTTATTAGGACATTATTGATGTGTTTAGATTACTTAATTTAAATAAACCTGAAATTTATCAATTTCTGGTTGGGAGGTGAGGGATATGTAAGTTTTATAAGGCAATGAAAAATGGACATATCCTCAAACTGAACCTGTTTTCCTTTACATACTTTTCTCAAAAACATCTCATAAATTTGAAATTAAGATTTGCCCATGAAAAAAATGGATATTTTTCTGTTTTGCGCTTTCCCTATAAAAGGATGCTTTATCTATGCCTGATAATGACCTATATTCATTGAATAATCAATAAAGTTTGGTGTTAGTTAAGATTTAGAAATCTTGGGAATTTTCTTTGACAAGTCAATGAATAGGATTAACACAAGTGAAAAGAAAGTTCTGTGTTGCTTTGCAGAGAAGCTCTCTAATCAGCAAAAAGAAGATAAGAGAAGGAAGAGAATTCGTTATTTTGGCTGAAATGACTACTGGAATATCAGTAATATTCTAACTGATATATTTTATATATATCACTCTAAACTTTTTGTACTGAAAGGCTACACTGTGACTGCCAATATGAATAAAATAGATAATTCTTCAATATAACTCTCATTATTTATCTAACTGAAATCAGTCAGGGACGTTTCTTGACTTATGGTTGAATATCCACAGTCCTTTGCCTAAACTCTCTGGTTTCATCTCTAACCCCTGCTTCCTCCATAATAAATTCTTCCCCAAATAAATTATTTATGTTAACTTGAACTTCTCTATCTATGTTTTTAATAATGTGTATTCTTTCCCTGCCTAAAATGTTCTTAAAATAATTGTCTGTGTAGCTCAAGTTGGATATTTTTTTTCTGTGCCTTTATTCTACCTGCAAAAGGTGTATCCCTAATCCCTTCTTTGTTGTCCCTATTTCTATTTACCTGTGCCAAATATAGGACTCTACTTAATAACTTCTCATTTTACAATTAAATGTCTATTTTTCCTATCAGTGTATAAGCTTTTTCATCTTGACCTCCAAGGAGAACTCTGGCTGCACATCTTCCAACACAGATCCATTGGTTCTTTTGACAGCCCATGGCACTTTCAAAATTATCCTCCAACACCATAACTCAAAAGCATCAATTCTTCTGCAGTCTTCCTTATTCACTTTCCAGCTTTTGTATCCATATGATATTATTGAAAATACCATGGCTTGGGTCAGGTGCACCTTAATCCTTAAGCTGACATCTTTGCTCTTCAACACTTTAAAAAGGTCTTGTGCAGCAGATTTGCCTAATGCAATATGTTGTCTGATTTCTTGACTGTTGCTTCCATGAGTGTTGCTAGTTGATCCAAGAAGAATGAAGTCCTTGACAACTTCAATCTTTTATCTGTTGATAAGAATGTTGTTTATTGGTCCAGTAGTGAGCATTTTTGTTTTATTTACATTGAGATG
>NW_006408549.1:19784237-19786339 GCF_000296735.1 Chrysochloris asiatica | reverse complement strand
TGGGGTTGTGGAGCAGGAGAGACAGACTAAAAATGAAACAGGCCAAAAATTAAATCCTGAGTTATATCACAACAACCAACAGTGGCATCTTAAACTTTCTCAGGTGGCCTTAAAGGCAAGAAGCTGAAAGAGGATGTTAAAGTCATACTCACATTAGGCTCCAGATTTTTTCCCTCTCTTTTCTGTGATTATAGACTACAGAATCCAATCTGTTTTTTGCTGTTGCTGTTTTATTTTTTGGTCCCCTCTTTATGCTTAGGAGGCTCTTTTTCTTCCTATATTATCCAAGAAAAGACAATGATTGCTGTAATATAGTCAAGCTACAATCAAATCCTGTAAAACCCCACAATCCAGGCAAGAACCAATACCAACCACCATACACCAGGTAGGCACACAATACCTGCGACAGTCACTCTGAGTTGAGTAATAAGAGGAGTGAAAAGGGAAGCCCATCTCATGGTCTACCTGGAGGTAATCAGAAAGCATGAAACATACCAAAACACACTCTCAATTAAGTATTAAGGCCAGCAGCACATCAAAAAATAATACATCATGACCAAGTGAGATTCATATCAGGGATTCAAGGATGGTTTAACATTAGAAAAACAATCAATATAATCCAGCACATAAATAAGAAAATAGAAAAGAACCACATGATCACATCGATTGTTGCAGAAAAGGCATTTGACAAAATCCAATACCCATTCCTGATAAAATCACTCAACAAAGTAGGAATTGAAGGCAAATTCCTCAACATAATTAAGAGCATATATACAAAACCAACAGCCTACATTACTGTCAATGGAAAGAAACTGAAAGCCTTCCCTCTGCAAACAGGAACCAGACAAGGATGCCCTTTGTAACTACTCCTATTCAATACTGTGTTGAAAGTCTTAGCCAAAGTTATACAGCAAGATAGGGAAATAAAAAAGCATCTAAATTGGCAAAGAGGAAGTAAAACTCTTTTTATTTGCAGATGATATGATCCTATAAATATAAAACCCCAAAGACTCAGTAAAAAAGCAACTAGACTAAATAGGAAGATTCAGCAAAGTGGCAGGGTATAAGATCAATATGCAAAAATCAGTTGGATTCCTCTATAGTAATAATGTCAGCACTGAAAACATTAGGAAAGCAATACCATTTATAATAGCTGCCCAAAGGATGAAATGTCTAGGAATAAATGTAACCAGATAAACAAAGGACTTATACAAAGAAAACTACAAAACACTACTACAAGAAACCAAAAGAGACTTACAAAAGTGGAAGAATATACCATACTCCTGGATAGGAAGACTTAACTATGTGAAAATGTCAATACTGTCTAAAGCAATTTACACATATAATGCAATCCCAATCCAGATTCCAATGACATTCTTCAAAGAGATGGTGAAAAAAACAATTACAAACTTTATATGGAAAGGAAAGAGACCCAGGATAAGCAAAGCACTGCTTAAGAAGAAGAAGTTTAGAAACCTCTCCCTCCCTGATTTCAAAATTTATTGCACAGCTACAGTGGTAAAAACAGCCTGGTACTGGCACAATGAAAGATATATCGATCAAATGAACAGAATCGAGAATCCAGAAATTAATCCATCCACATATAGCCAACTGATGTTTGACAAAAGTGCCTAACTATATTGCATGGGGAGGAGATAGTCTCTTTAACAGATAGTGCTGGCAGAAATGGTAAGCGATATGCAAAAGATTAAAACAAGACCTCTACCTCACGCCTTATATGAAAACCAACTCAGCATGGATTAAAGACTTAAATGTGAATCCCAGAATTATTCAAGCCATCATTGAAAAAATAGGGACAAATGTGAGGGCTTTAGTACAGGGCATACACAGACTAGCAGATATTTTGAAAATTACACAAACAAAATTAGACAAAAAAGATGATTGGGACATACTAAAAATTAAAAGCTTATGTGTATCAAAAGTCTTCACCAAAAGCCCAAAGAATGGGAAAAAGTCTTTTCAACGACACACCAGAAAAGGTACGAATTTCTAAAATATATAGGATACTACAGCTCTACAAGAAAGACAAATAACCCAATTAAAAAGTGGGCATAGTATATGAACAGACACTTCACCAAGGA
>NW_006408549.1:19774218-19781426 GCF_000296735.1 Chrysochloris asiatica | reverse complement strand
TGTTTTCCAGCATCATTTCTATCACCAAGGCCGTATTTTCCAACTACTATCTTCCTCTTTGCTCCTAACCTTTGCATTCCAATCACCAGTAATGATCAATACATGCTGATTGCTGGTTTGATCAATTTCAGATTGGAGAATTAGGTAGAATTCTTCTATTTCATCCTCAATGACTTTAGTGGTTGGTGCGTAAATTTGAATAATAGTGGTATTAACTGGTCTTTCCTGTAGGTGCATGGATATTATCCTACCATAGACAGCTTTGTACCTCATGACTGATTTGGATATGTTCTTTTGACAATGAATGCAACACCATTCCTCTTCAATTTGTCATTTCCTGTATAGTTAACTATGTGGTTGTCAAATTCAAAATGGCCAATGCCTGTCCATTTCAGCTCACTAATGCCTAAGATATGATGTTTATGAGTTCCATTTCATTTTTGACAACTTCCAATTTTCCCAGATTCATACTTCGTACATCCCATGTTCCGATTTTCAATGGTTGTGTATAGCCGTTTCTCTTCATTTTGAGTTGTGCCCCATCAGCAAATGAAGGTCCTGTGGCCTTTTCCTCACATGCTTTACTCCATTCGTGTCATCACGGTGAACTTTATTTTGAGGCGGCAGCTCTTCCCGAGTCGCATTTTCTGGCACTATATCTGACAGTGTTTCTGTGCTATTCATAAGGTGTTCAGTGACTAACTATTTGGAAGTAGATGAAGTTTGGTCATCCAGGCCTCCAAGGAGTACTCTGGCTGCACTTCTTATACCTTATTGCTGAGGCTGGTCTAATTTTCTGTTGAGATCTGGGGAATTTGTCTCTTTCCAGGTTTTAGCTTATTGCCTTGCCTTGTTTTCCCCTTATAACCGTTCTCCTTTTTACTCATCACTCTTGTCAGAACTTTCTCATTGCTGAGGTTGACTTGTTTCTGCTGAGACAAGTTATACATAGCGTGATTTGAGATCCTCATCTTTTTCATGTTCTAACTGCCTGACAGTCTTGTGCGGCAGATTTGCCTAATGCAATACATTGTTTGATTTTTTTTTTTTTTTTTTTTACTGCTGCTTCAATGAAGATTGATTATGGATCCAAGTCTTTGACAACTTGATTATTTTGTTTATCATGACTTGATTTTTGTTGTTGTTAAGTGCCATAGAGTCAGTTATGACCCATAGAGACCCTGTATAGGGTTTTCGAGGAGTGGCTGGTGAGCTTGAATCTCTGACCTTGCGGTTCAAACCAACTTTGTAGTCTAACACATGAACCACAGTGCCATACCCAGACTGCCGTATCAGTGGTGTGAGTAGTAGCTTATTTTCAAGAAAGCATTGTTTATAGCATCAATTTTATTAGTTTTAAATATATTCATTTTTTAAAATTTTATGCTTAGTTTACAAATATATGTTAGCTTTATTGTTGTGCAAATGTTATAAGCAAATGGAATTCATATGCATCTTTAGGTTTCAGCATATTTAAATGCCATTTTAATAAAATTATGCAAGTTAGTACTGAAGGAGGGTCTATAATAAATTTTTCACCTAATAGGAACCAAATTTGAGAAATGCTAACCTACTTTGAGAGAATCTTTAATGATGGAAATTTCAGGTATTCCTATTGGGGCATGGTTTTGATGAAGAGGACATTTTGATGTTTCTCAAATCATAGTATCCTGTGCTTCTCAGAAGGCTCACAGTTTTCTGTTCTCTTAATTTCTGCCCTACAATTGGAAATTTTTTGAAAAATCAGCTAAAGTTATGTTTCTCCCTACGTCCACTAAGGAAGGTAACATAGAAGGGATTCTTCGAGATTCTTCTGAATGAAATCCAAATAGTATTAATAGCATTTCAGTAAGAGAAAAGCCACCTCTGACTTATAAGGGGAATAAATGGTTTATAAGAGATTAACTCAAGCAATAACTTGGGACAATCGGGAATTCTCTAATTTTTTGGATGGAGAAGTGGCAGTGTTCATTATATTTTTAGGAAAAGCAGCACTGACAATAAATGTGAACACCGGCCAGATCCTAAAGAGTTAAGTAGACTCAGTACATTTTATTTAGTAAGACAGGAAAGCAGATAATTATAAGGATTTTTACAATATAAGAGTTTAGAGGAAAAAGCACTAGACATGGTTTCAGGTACCCAACAACAACAACAACATATTGTCAGGCTACATGGGTTTTGACTCTCATCTGTAAAATAGAAGCTCCAGCAAGTATCACTTAAGGACTTGGGGAGAATATTATACAGACTGATAAATTTGTTGTGGTGTAAAAACTATCTGGTATAAATTAAGTGATCAACAAATATGTATCCAATAATTGAATAAAACACATTGTGTTTCTGGAGAGCTCTTAAATGAAAATACTCCATTTACTGAAGCATGGAATTTTATTGAATAGCAAACTGTGGTGGTGCAACAGTTAAGCATTTGACTGCTAACCAAACAGTTAGCCAATTGAACCCACCAGTGGGAGAAAGCCCTGATAGTCTGTCTGCATTAAGATTCCAGTTTAGGAAACTGTATGAGGCAGTTCCATTTTGTTACATGGACTCACTGTGATTTGAAAAAAATGACACAAAGATATCCAACAACAACAAATCTTTGAGTTCTTACTGTGTTTCAGGAAAGTTGCACTGGTATGTTTACAGAGATGCCCAGGACACAGCTCTTGCTCTAGAAGCAATTACATCCTTGAGAAACAGAAATGTAGAAACAATCACAAATTCTATAATGGAAGTATGTGAGCAGTACTACGTTAGCATTGGAGAGGAGGTGAATGAGTCTGCCTAGATGTGAATGGATCATATTATGGAGAACAGAGTTCCATGGAGGAGTTAATGTCCAGGATGTATCTTGAAGGTTAAGAAATTTACTAAGCAGGTAAAGAAAGGCAGGGCATTCCAGGCAACAGAAACAGCATTCAGTTAATTAAGGTATTACCGTAAGTGGCAGTTAATGTGGCCAGTACCTTAACAGACTTGTAACAAAGATTTGTCAAACTACTGTTGAACATTAACAATAAACATGAAATATATAAGTGAATTTTCTACGTTAAATATAAATGCAAGATGATATTTATGAAAGGGGCTAACACATTGATTTAATGTTCTTTTTATTTCTGAAGGGTCAGCAAGACAAGCGTCAAATTCAAAAATACATTTTCAGTGAAAACTTCTGAATGTCCTTATTTTTCTCAAGTTGATTACATTGAATCTTTAATGATCTTACAAAGTGGATTTATAGTAACTGATATTTAGAAGCTTTCTATCATAAAATATGTATAACACTATTTAGAAATATTTGCCAGCATGATTTTGGGTGATGACAAATTTAGAGTATTTCGATTATTTTTTCAGTCACCTGCAGGTGTAATGTAACAAGATGTTATGCAACTCAGCTAACATGAAGAATTTCTGAAACTAAAGTGATTTTAAATATAGTCTTCCAGTAAGTAGAAATGCTCTCTGTTTCTTTGATTATAATATTTGCATTACTTTTAATTTATAATTAAAATGCATGAGTAGCAAATGTAACAGATATTAAGGGTAAAAATGCCTTCAGGAAATTGTTAATAACTAGTGGCATCTGTGACTAATGAATGCTATATTGGTTTAGACTGTGACTAATAGAATAAATGTTTTGAAAAAAAATCCGTATGTTCGTATTTTATAAACAGTAATCGAGTTGTGATGGATTTGTTATGTGAATATGGATGGGGTAACTATGTGAAGTTTCCTCATTCTTTTACAAAGTTGATTAGCCTGGTTCAATATTTGATTCCAATTATAGATTACTATTGCTTATTTTGGAGTCCTGGTGTGACTGTGGGTTAATGCGCCAGACTGCAAAGCCGTTTGAACTGCAAGGTTGGCGGTTCAAGCTCACAAGCTGCTCCTTGGAAACTCTATACAGGGTTGGTATGCGTCGGAACCGACTCAACAGCACTTCATAACAACAACAACAACAACAACAACAACAACAACAACAACATTGCTTATTTGGAGTCCTGGTGTGGCGCTGCAGGGTAATGTGCTGAACTTCAAGGTCAGTTTGAACCTCAAGGTCATCGGTTCATGCTCACCAGCCTTTCTGTGGAAACAACTATACAAGGTCGCTGTGAGTCGGAACCAACTCAACAACACTAAACAACAAGCACATTGCTTATCTGGAGTCCTGCTGTCCCACTGTAGGATAAGCACTAGACTGCTAATTGCAAGGACAGTGGTTCAAATCTACCAGCTGCTGCCTGGCAACTCTATACAGGGTTGCTATGAGTCAGAACCTACTTGACAGTGCTTAATAACAACAACGTTGCTTACTTAGTTATTCATTTACCATCTATTAAGCTAATTGAAAGTTCTTCAGTTAATTGGACATCCTGATCTGTTATGTAAGTAGATAAATAGTGCAATTCTCAAAGAAGATTGTCTATATACAATTAGCTTCTGAGTTAAGCTGATTTGGACTGGAGCTTTGTTTTTATATTCTAAAAATATCAATGATAAGGACCTAATGGTTTAAGAGTTTCTGAGCTATTGCAAGATGTTCTTAGTTTTAATAAAATATATATACAACTGTGAATGAAAGTAGTTGTTGGTTTATGAACAATATCTTTTAGCTATCTCAATAATAAAAGCAAACATTTAAAAAGCATATGTATGAAGGGGTTTCAAAAAGTAAGTGGAAAAAATCCATTATCTTTTCATTTCACTTTGCTATGAATTTTTGAAGCCTTTCAAAATTTCAAAATCCTTGACCCAACTGAAGATGCTATTACTTTTCAACATTTAAATTTACCAGTGATGAAAAGTTCATTGGTCTCTTCGATTTGAAGGATGAATTTAATTTAAAGCAATCTGAAAATTTCCTAGGAATTATTATTGTTGTCTTATTTAGAAACCAAAATATATGTCATCCTCGTGTTTCAGCTGTATGGTTCTGTCTACTGAATTTTAAATTTTGATGTCTTATAATCACTTCATAATCAACATGCTTAAAAACAAATTTCTTTTTTTACTATCAATTTAGAACGTCTTCTGATTTCCCGTTCATTAAAGGCACTATAGTTTCTTGAATTGCCTCTTTCAACCTTATTGTTCTTATATGAGTTAGTCGCTTAGTCCTTTGATGGCTCTTTTTTAAAATGTCTACTCTTAATTCCTTCTTTTTCATAGCAACTTCCACAAATAGAGTCTAAGCACTTAAGAGAATGCCTTTCTGCTGTAATCATTTCTAGGTTGTCAAAGGAAACTCTTTGCAATGTGTCTGGAGTCCAAATGGTTAGCCAGTGTGTATAGGGAGAGGTAGAAGCCCACCCCTGAGGGGCAACAAGTAATCTAGTAGAACAGTTATCTAAATAATGTTGTCCATGTTTTTCTGTGCTATCAAAGAAGTCACTAGTTTCATTAAGTATAAAACTCTGACTCATGTCGACCCCATGTGCGTCAGAGTAGAATGGTACTCTGTAGGGTTTTCTATGCCTGATTTATGAAAGTAGATTACCAACTGTTCTTCTGAGGAGTCTCCAGGTGGACTCAAATCTCCAAATTTTGGTTAGCTGTCAAGATTGTGAATATTTTACAACATCCAGGGACCACTCAGTAAGATAACACAATTCATTTTATGGTGAAACAATTTAGAAATGTTCATACACATTTCTAAATTTTTTATCAAGTCCTTCAAATATTGTATGTCTTACAATTTGTTGTTGTTGTTAGGGGCTATCGAGTTGGTATGGACTCGTAGTGACTCTATGTACAACAGAACGAAACACCACCTGGTCCTTCACCAACCTCACAACCATTTCTATGCCAGAGCCCATTGCTGCCACCACTGTGCCAGTCCATCTTGCTGGGGATCTACCTCTTCTTCTCCCACCTTCCACTTTACCAAACATGATATCCTTCTCCAGGGACTGGTCCTTCCTCATAATATGTCTGAAGTATGAGAGACAAAGTCTGGCCACCCTTGCTTCCAAGGAGCATTCTGGTTGTACTTTTTCCAACACAGAGTGGCTTGTTCTTTTGCCAGTCCATGGTACTTTTAATATTTTCCTCCAACACCATAACTCAAATGCACTGATTATTCTATGACCTCCCTTATTCACTGTCCAACTGTCACATATGCACTGTCCAACTTGTACATGAACTTATTGAAAACACCATGGCTTCGATTAGGAGCCCCTTGATCCTCAAACTGACATCTTTGCTCTTCAATATTTTAAAGAAGTTTTATGCAGATTTGCCTAATGCAATACATTGTTTAATTTCTGACTGCCCCTTCTATGCATGTTGATGGCTGATCTGAACAAACTGAAGTTTTTGATAACTTCAATCTTTTCTCCATTTATATGGATGTTGTTTATTGGTCCAGTGATGAGGATTTTTGTTTCCTTTACGTTGAGGTGCAACTCATACCAAAGATTGTGGTATTTGATATTCACTGACTATAATGGTTGATGCGTAAATTGGAATAATAATGGTATTAACTAGTCTTCCTCATAGGCATATGGATATTATCCTTTCCACAGACAGTGTTGTACTGCAAGACAGATCTCGATGTTCTTTTTGATGATGAATGTGACAACACTACTCTTCAAGTTCTGTAAGTCCTCTTCACTTTCAGCAAGCAAGGTTGTATCATCTGCATATCACAAGTTGTTAATAAGTCTTCTCCAATCCTGATGCCACGTTTTTCTTAGTTGCTCAGGTTATTTGTTCAGCAAACAGATTGAATATGTACGGTGAAAGAATACAACCCTGGCACACACCTTTCCTAATTCTATACCACTCAGCGTTCCTTTGTTCCATTGGAACATCTGCCTCTTGATCTACGTACAGGTTCCTCATGAGGACGGTTAAGCATTCTGGAATACTCAGTCTCTGCAATGTTGGCCATAGTTTGTCAATGATCTGCACAATTGAAAGCCTTTACATAGTCAATAAAGCACAGGTAAATGTCTTTCTGGCATTCTCTGCTTAGTCAAGATCCAACTGATGTTAACAATGATATCCCACATTCTATGTCCTTTTCTGGATTCAGCTTGAACCTCTAGAAGTTCTCTATAAATGTATGGTTACAGCCAATTTTGTATAAATTTTGCATAAAATTTTACTTGCACGAGATAGTAACGATATTGTCAAAGAATTTCTGCATTTCACTGAGTCAGCAGTCTTTGAAATGGGAACAAACATTGATCTCTTCC
>NW_006408549.1:19764694-19769636 GCF_000296735.1 Chrysochloris asiatica | reverse complement strand
CCGCTTGGTCTCACCCAAGATGGCGGCTCCTGGAGCAGCTGAGTATCCCGGACTAGAAAGCAATGGATTTCTTGCTTCTGCCACAAATTCCCCCAGCTGTAAACCTTCCAACCTTTATATGTGGTTCAGAGTTCTGAGACCATCCCCTGAGCCTGCTTGATCGGGTATTCTGTGTTGTTACTGGCAGAGCTCCTTTACTGCACTTCCACCTGATCCGCCATCTTGTTTGTTCTTCCAGTTAATTTTTGACAATTTTCATTTTTCCTAGATTCATACTTAGTACATTCCATGTTCCAGTTATTAATAGATGACTACAGCTGTGTCTCGTACAATAGCTTGCAATATCTCCCTTATGTTTAAATTTAGTTTGGAGGTCAGTATGTTTCTGAATCTTACTTTTTTTTTTTTTTTACCATGTACCATTTATTGTTCATTGCCACATAATATGCTTGTGTTCATTCTTTTCTTGATTTATGAATTCATTTAATCACTGAATAATTCAATAGACATAGTAATCTGAGACACTGAAGGTCAATCACACTAAATGTGTTCAAAATATCTCATCAGATAGGTTTTATTAGGACTGTCAATTTTAAGGTCTAAAATGATCATTTAAAGGCATTAAAGTATTTGTCCAGAGTTACATAGCTAATAAACAGCAAAGCAGGGACTCTGATGATAAAGTTATGCTTTTGAGAACCTATCTACCGAGCATTAATGATACAGAAATTAAGATACCCTGTTCTCCAAGAATTTATAGCTTAGTGGAGGATATCCATAGATATGTAGATGAACAGTCTAAGCTCCTAGATTCAGGGAATTAAATTAATGCATTTTGAGCCTTTTTCAGTCCCACTGCTGTCAAGTTGATTCCACCTCATAGCAACCTAATAGGAGTCTGGCAGAAGCCATGTCACCAAAGGGTAGAGCGGCAGAGGATCCTAAGCATGAAGGGCTCATTGTTAAGCAAGGCCACAATGAGTCTCCCCTTGGAAGGCAAGGCCCTCAGGAGGAATCTCATGTGGGGGCTCTGCAGTTTCTGTCTCTCTGTTTCAATCAGCTTATTTTTAATTTTCTTCATTTTATAATAAAAATTTTCAGTAGAATCTTAGTAGGAATTATATTAGAGTTTTGAAACTTTCTTTTAGGCACTATTATACCACATTCAATCATGTGTAACTATTTGCTTTCACAATAACAATATGTTTCACCACTAGGAAAAACCAGCTAAAGTTTTGCCAGTTCAAGTTTAAAATTGCATTCAACATTCTATGTAGTTTTGGTCAGGGACATTAAGACCTCTAGAAAATTAGCTAAGATGCAATTAAGGGCTGAGGGAATAGTAATAGATCATAGGTAGAAATTTAACTAGATGTTTTGAATAGAGAAGTTGTTAGTATAAGGAAGTTGTTCTGTTTCTTCTTATGTTCTTGTTTTTCTTGTTTAATCAATCATGAGAAACAACTGTGTTGGCACTTACCATAGAAAATAATGTTTAGGTACATGTTGTGATTAATGAATCTATAGAAAATAATAGGTGAGGGTAGAAATAGGACTAAAGATTTAGAATTATGTTTTAAGGTTAAGTTGACATTTTAGGATGTCAGAAAGATGGATGAAAAGAACTAGGTATGAATAGACCAAGAAAACTGTTTTAAGAAAAATGCCTTTATCAACATTGTATAGACAAAAAGTAAAAATTGATATAATCAAGGATGTGTAATGCTTCAAAGAAATTGATTATTATGAGATCATGGGGTATTGGAATGGTATATAAGGAGCTAAATAATTGAGTAAAGTCATCATCAAAAAAATTTCAGTCAGAATTCAGCACAAACCATCGACTATGTGTGGTTTCTTTCGCCAACTCCACATCTCTCTTTGTGAGCCCCCTAAAAGTTTGTCGGGGCTGGTCCCCGACAGGAATCCTATCGTGGTGCTGTAGGATACTGTGTTGAACTTCAAGGTCGGTGGTTCAAACTCACTAGCAACTCCTCTGAAATCCTATACAGGGTCTCTATGAGCCAGAACCAACTCGACGACACTTAACAACAGCAGGAACAATGAAGAACCCTCATAGGACTGAATAGAAACTGCCTCAAAGCTGTAAATCTTTATGGAAGCATACTGTCTCACCTTTCTGCAACAGAATGGGTGCTGGTTTTGAGCTGTCTGTCCTTCTGATATGCTGCCCAAAATTTAACTCACTGTGCCACTAGGACTCCTTTGAGCTTTTGCAGGGAATTCTAATATAGAATCAGTAAACCAGTTGTTGTCACATAAATTCCAACACGTGGTGATGTCGTGTGTCTGATAGGATTTTCAGTGACTGGCTCTTCAGAAGTACATTGCTAGGTCTTTTTTTAAATCGGTGGCAGCTCTGGTAGAGTCAAACTTCTATTCTTTTCCTTGGCAGCCAAGTGCTTGACCATTTGTACCAGCCAGTCACCCGATGTTAAAGAATGTGGATGGAAGGGTCAGTTTGGTCAGTGTGGCTTTAGGCAAATGACAACTTTTAAGAACTATAACTTCTTCTTTTGTAAAAAGAAGATAAGCATGTCTCCTTCATACTAAAGTTAAATCTCTTGATATTTAATTAAATTATTTATTTTGCTAATTGTTTCATACCTTTGAAAATATAGCTCTTTTGATGTTGTTTCTGTTAAGTGCTTTTAAGTCACTTCTGACTCATAACAACTCTGTATAGGGTTTCTAAGGAGTAGATGGTGGATTTGAACCACCAACCTTGAGATGAGCAGTCTAGTGCTTATCCTATAGTGCTATACCAGGACTCTGGCTTTTTATGAGTAAAAATAATAGTTAACACATAATGAGTACCTTATGTATATGTGGTATTGTTGTTAGGTTTCTTGTTGATGTTTGACTCATAGTAACCCCACGTGACTGACTAGACTGCAACATTTATGGAAGCAGATTGCCAGGTATTTTCTCCTACAGAGCCACTGCATGGGTTCAGTCCACCAACCGTTGGGTTCAATCCACCAACCTTCCCGTAAACAGTCAAATGTTTAACCATTGAGCCACCGTCAACTCGGTTCTAATCCATAGTGACCCTGTATAGGGTTTCCGAGGAGCAGTTGGTGGATTTGAACAGCTGACCTTGTGGTTCGCAGTCCAGTGCTGATCCCACAGTGCCAAAAATGCTCTGCTAGGTGCTATTGTTATTGTTATGTGCCATCAAATCGGTTCCAACTCAGTGTAAGGTTTTTGAGAAGTGGCTAGTGGATTTGAACAGTTGATCTTGTGGTTAGCAGTCTAATGCTTTTCCTACAGTGCAATACCAGGACTCCTTATTAAGTACTATTTAATATAGCTATTAAAGTTCTAAGTGCGTTTGTACTTACTTATATTCTCCTCACACAACCCTATGAGCTGGGTTATTGCTATTTTCCAGATGAGGAAACTGAGGCACAGAAAAGTTAACTAACTTGCTTAAATTTGTTCATTCAGTAAGTTGTTGAGCCGGGATTTGCTCCCACAATTTAACTCTAAAGCCTTGCTGATATAATTGCTCTTATAAAAGAGAGCTTTAAAAATGTGTGGAAAAGTTCCATTATCTTTCTATTTCATTTTAACATGACATTTTTGAAGTCCCCTCATATCTCTTTTCTAGGAGTCTGAAGGTGGCTCAAACAGTTCATGGTGAAGTCTTGAGACCACTCAGAGATGCTTTAGAAGAAAGGCCTAGTATTCTGTTTCCGAAAAGTCGCCATTAAAATACCAGTGGATCACAGTTCCACTCTGTCTCCATGAGTTGGAATAGGTTTAAGGCAATGTTAAAAAAAAAAAAATCTCTTCTAACGAGCTCCTTGTTAGACTGTCCCATGATGGGACAGTGGAAAAGGGAAAGTGTCTCATTCCTTCCTGCTAGTTTCTTGTTCTTATTTTACTTCCTGTTGCTGTTAGCTGTTAGCTTCACTATAGCAATGTTTCCTCAACCCAGCAGTAAAAGTTCCAGTTGAAGCAACTGAATCCTGTATACAGTTTTTTCAAAACTTGCACACCAGCTTCATCAGATCCTCTCAGAGACCAAGCACTTGTCAGCCAATGTCTTTCTTCCAGGAAGTCTGAGGCTTAATTTTGAACTGCCCCATTGTCATTTTTCTAAATTTTAGATGCTTTCTTTTGTTTTCCTAAATATTGGGGTGGTAGCTGCTTTCTGCAGTTATTACCTGGATGATGCTTCAGTGTTCCTTTCATGCGTCTTCAATATTTTATAACCTGTTTTACAGTTCTATTATAATAAGTGCTCTCTGGTGTACTTAGTGTGGTGGCTGCCTCCTAATTATGAATGATACTACTAGAATTTGAGGAAAGCTAGAAATACGGTATTTTTGTTTATTGCTATGTATATGTTTGTGTGTATGCATTATATGTATTTAGAGATAGAAAGTCCTGGTATAATGCTATAGGATAAGCATTGGACAGCTAACCACAGGGTCGACAGTTTAAACCCACCAGCTACTCCTTGGAAACCATATACAGAAAGGGTTGCTATGAGTTGGAACTGACTCAATGGCAAACAACACACAGACATATATCTACTTAACTGATCGATTAAAATGTTTTATTGCTAATCTTGGCTGTTATATATCAAGATATTTACAAAGGGGTTTCAAAATTCTTGGAAAAATAGAATTAAAAGACTATAGAATTTTTCCACAAACATTCTAACATGTTCACCAAGTATTTGTTTAGCATTTATTGCAATAGACCAGTAACTTATTACACAAGAATATATTATGATCATAATGAGCTGCCACTATCTACCCACTAGAATGGAGTCCTGGTATGGTTCTGCAGGTTAATATGCTGGACTACAAGATCGGTTTGAAATGCAAGGTTGGCAGTTCAAGCACACCAGCAACTCCTCAGAAAGTCTATACATGGTCACTATGACTTGGAACTGACTTGAAAGCAC
>NW_006408549.1:19761982-19762534 GCF_000296735.1 Chrysochloris asiatica | reverse complement strand
TGTCTGTAAAGATTTACTGTATGACTGTACAGTCCCAAACTCCTCCTTTCCCCTCTACACTCTTACACTATAATAAAGTAGAGTTACTTACATCAGTTCTTTATTTTGCATAACATGATTGTCTTTAAGAGATAATTTCAATAGTCCTTCAATAGCTTTCAACTTCTGTGCCAACTCCAATAGATGGATGGTGGCTGCTTGGAGTACAGATATCCTCTGTTTTTCAGAAGTTTATAGTACAACACATTGCTTTTTAGAAAAGACCTATATTAGTTTCATTAAGTGAATGGATTTTTATGAGAAAAGGCGGAAAGCAAAACTGGTGTTCAACATGTGTTCTACATGTTGTACTGAGGTACTTTGAATGTTGTACTGAGGAACCTTGAACCCTGAGCAGTGAGAAGAGTGTTACCAAAGTCCTTCCCAGGAACTACAGTCAACATCTTAGCATCAAATAGCTATAGCTTTGCACTGTGTCTATAAACACTATATTGTTTTTAAATGCCTTTAGTTTTTAAAAGCTGTAGCTTTGCACTGTGTCTATAAACACTA
>NW_006408549.1:19759436-19761142 GCF_000296735.1 Chrysochloris asiatica | reverse complement strand
ACACTGAGTCACTACGAGTCAAAATTGACATGATGACACCCAACAACAATTAGTTAATTACATTTTTACATTGATCATGGTTTGTATGCCAGAATAGTTTAATAAAATAAATAGTAATAAATGTAGAGAGGTACATTTATATAACATAGGAAAGCATCATCTACCAGGGTATACATATCAGAGCTATAAGTAAAATGGTTCTCAGATATTCACTCTACAAATAAACTATTTTTAGTATATTGTTGTTGTTAAGTACTGTCGAGTTGATTCTGACCCATAGCGACCCTGTATAGGGTTTCTGAGGAGCAGCTGTTGAGCTTGAACTGCTGACCTTGCAGTTCAAACGGCTTTGCAGTCTGGCGCAATAACCCACAGCACCACACCAGGACTCCATTTTTTAGTATATAGTTTTATATAAAATTATTCAGTACAATTTGAGCAGCAGCCTTATTCATACAATCTGCTCTATTTCATTGTAGTGTTGTGCTTCCCAGGAGACAAAAAATCCTCACCTTATGCTCTAATGATTTTCTGCCTCTCAGACAGATTTAATGTGGCTAGATTATTTTAACTCTTTATAGATCTTTAACAATTAATGTGTAGTTAAAAGATCAACTTTAACTAGATTTTCAACTACGTAAACATTTTGACTTTGTCTTGATATAGGGCTTTGGTTTTGTGAGTGGACATGGGTCTGGGAATAGAAAGAATTAGACATTAATATAGGAAAAGAACTGTTTGTTACTGAAAGCTAGTCAGTTTCCTTGACACAGGCTGCTCCTTGGCACTCAGACTTAAGTTGCACTATACATTACAGTAACTGTTTCAAGCAACATGAAGAAGTCAAATATATTTTTCATATGGATAATTTACACAAAATAACTGACAATTGTAAATAGAAAGGTTTGATTTTAGTGGGAAGATTTTTATGATTTTACTCTAGTAAAAAGCTGAGAATGAAGTTTGTAAATCAAAATAGCTAGCTTATAGACCTAGATCCATTGTTGTTGTTGTTGAGTGCAGTTGAGTCACTTCTGACTCATAGCCACCCTGAATAGGGTTTCCAAGGCTTGAAATCTTCTCATCTTTCTTGTGCAGAGTGGCTGGCAGGCTGGAAACTTGGACCTCATGGTTCGCAATCGAATATTTATCATACTAGTAAATCACTTACATTTTCTAAACCTCAATTTGTTGTCTTCTTTAATGGAAATATGTAAAACTTGCACAAAACAAAATTTAAATTAAAAATTATTATGAAGTAAGCATCTATGAAAATCACTGTCAACATCAACAAATAACACATTGATAGCACCCATGAGGTCCCTATGCCCATTTGCTCCTCCCAGATAACACTGTCCTCTCCTTTCACCCCACCAGAAGTACTCACTTGCCTGGCACTTATCAGAGTCAGTTTCCTGCTTTCCATTATAGTTTTATTATCTATGTTTGCAGTTAAAATATTTTGTCTTGTTTTGAATTTTATATAAATGGAATGATATACTCTGTATAATCATATATTCATTTGTCATGGACAATGTTCTAGATATGCATCTTGTTGTTGTTGTTGTTAGGTGCCATCGAGTCGGAACCGACTCACAGCAACCCTATGCACAGCAGAATGAAACAGTGTCCGATCCTGGGCCAACTTCACTACCGCTGCCACACTTGACGCCATCAATGATGCCACCTGGCTGATCCATCTCATT